>NW_026578021.1:10000-575000 GCF_029603195.1 Condylostylus longicornis | reverse complement strand
ATAACCTTTGAAGTTGTATGGCAGGTACCAGAAGGAGCCAAGTAATTTCAACGACTTTTATGGGACATATTGGCCCTACTAATATATTTGTTTGTGTGAAATTTCGATACCAAAGCTTATATAGTTTCTGAGATATAGCCAAATAACTTTTGGAGTTGTATGGCAGGTACCAGAAGGAGCCAAGTAATTTCAACGGCTTTTGTGAGACACATTGGCCCTACTAATACATTCGTTTGTGTGAAATTTCAATACCACAACTGCTATAGTTTCTGAGATATAGCCAAATAAATTTTGAAGTTGTACGGCAGTTACCAGAACGAGCAAAGAAATTTTAACGAATTTTATCATACACATTGGCCCTACTAATATATTCGTTTGTATGAAATTTCAATACCATAACTTTTATAGTTTTTGAAGTATAACCAAATAACCTTTGAAGTTGTATGGCAGGTACCAGAAGGAGCCAAGTAATTTCAACGACTTTTATGGGACATATTGGCCCTACTAATATATTCGTTTGTGTGAGATTTCAATACCATAGCTTTTATAGTTTCTGAGATATAGCCAAATAACTTTTGAAGTTCTACGACAGCTATGAGAAGGAGCCAAGCAGTTTCAACTACCTTTATCAAACACATTGGCCCTACTAATATATTCGCTTGTGTGGAATTTTAATACCATCGCTTTTATAGTTTCTGAGATATAGTCAAATAACTTTTGAAGTTGTATGGGAGGTACCAGAAGGAGCCAAGTAATTTCAACAACTTTTATGTGACACATTTGCCCTACTAATATATTCGTTTGTGTGAGATTTCAATACCATAGCTTTTATAGTTTCTGAGATATAGCCAAATCAATTTTGAAGTTGTATGACAGCTACCCCAACCGGTACCCCGATAATGTCCAATTTAAATAGGGTTCTGGCACTTGGAACATACGTTCGTACGGGTATAAATATTCATACATACATATTTATGTACTTAAAATTTTTGCGAATTTTTCCAAACTATTATAAGATTACTTTTTTGGAAATTTTCTTTAAACTTTTATAATAAGATTTATCTGTTATATATTAAAAAAAATAAAACACAAAATTTAAACAAAATAAAAAAGTGTTAACTCATTCTACAGTCACGCGTTTTATTCGCATGTATTATAAACTCCAAATTCATACGTGCATGCATTTTAGTAGCGAATTATTTTATGCGTATACAGTTATTTATCGCTTAAAGTGCTTATTGTAAAAGGTATTTTACGATTTTATGCGTCATAGCTCAAAGCGAGGTTCTAAAATAAATTATTCAAAAGGTATGAGATCTTAGAAGAACTAATTATTTGTTTAATTATGTATTTTTTGGTAATTATTTTTAGAACTTTTCTTATTTTAAGTTTTATCTTATTATTTATTAGGAAAAAACATATGTATCTATATGTATATTACGGGTGTGTTTTTGAAAAAATAGCATAGAGTGGAACACAATTTTAAAACTACAGGTATAATACTTGCAAGGCTTGCAATGCAAGCACACACGACTCGTTATATATATATAGCTACTTCTCAGGTGGTAAAAAGTACGGGTACTTCTAGAAAGGCTAGAGACATGGGACAAAGGGCATTAAATAGAGTTTTGCCTCTAGGGTCCCAGAAAAATCTGATATTGGAACTTTTTAGCCCCGAAATAGCTCTATTTTAAGATTTTCTGAAAAAATTTTTGTATAACAAAAGCACGTTTTTCTTTCATACTTTTTATAATTAGAAACACAAACAAGAAATAAATTATACGTTTTACGTTATTTTTATTATTAGAAACACAAACCGAGAAATAAATAATATTTGAAAATATAATGATCTCACATATTTTTGGTTCGGATAAACGAATTAATCTTAACGTAAATAAATGTCAGCTTTTATCAGACATCAGATGTTTTGTGACATCTGAATATTAATATTTCATTTGTTATTGTTTTGAACATTACGTTTCGTCAGCAAGCTTTAAAAAAATATATGTACATACAGAATATATGTATGTACGTATGTAGTTAGAATTTTATTTTTATTGTTCCAAACGGAAAACTGTAAAATGCTAAATTTTAATACATTTATATATATGTACATACATATATTTGAATAAAATTATTATTTTGTTTTTGCCTAAACCTTTTCTTTATTTAAAAAAATTACATTCATATGTACATATATATATTTGAATACAATTATTATTTTATTTTAACCTAAACCTTTTCTTTATTTGAGAAATTTATTTCTATATGTTCACCCGCAGTTTTAAAAAAACTAGGTATACATTCATAATAACGTGTGTTTGTGTTAATAATTTTATTTCTAATTTTTCCAACAGCAAAATTTCAAAATTTTCGATTCTAATACATTCATATGTATGTTGGAACGAAAAATTTTAAAATCTTCAATTCTAATCCATTCATATATACATACATACACACATGTATTCATATATACATACATACATATATTTTTACATACATAAATTATTATTTTGTTTTTGTTTCTTTTTTAATTTTCGATTCTAATACATTCATATGTACATACGTTCATATGTTGGAACGAAAAATTTCAAAATCTTCAATTCTAATCCATTCATATATACATACACACATATATTCATACATACATACATACATATATATGAATAAAATTATTATTTTGTTTTTGACTAAACCTTTTCTTTATTTGAAAAATTAATTTTTGTATGTTTACTCCCATGATTTAATAATTATGTGTTTAAAATTTATTTCTATATATTCTACAGTTTTGAATATTATTAAATTCATATAGAAAGCTTAAAAAAAATTACTCAGGAAGCTTTAAAAAAAATATACATACATACATATTTATGTACTTAAAATTTTTTCGAATTTTTCCAAACTATTATAAGAATATTTTTTTGGAAATTTTCTTTAAACTTTTATATAACATTTATCTGTTATATATTAAAAAAAAATAAAATACAAAATTTAAACAAAATAAAAAAAAAAAATTTTTAAAATAATCCAAAAAAAGAATAATACAACATCCAGGCAAGCATTGATCCAATAACCTTCTGGCTATGAGACTACCACGCTAACCACTAAGCTACGCAGTACATTGAATTTCTCTTATTAATTCTATATTTTATTCATATTTCGTATAACTCTTCAAAAACCATCCTATTTTACATTATATATATATAGCTACTTCTCAGGTGGTAAAAAGTACGGGTACTTCTAGAAGGGCTAGAGACATGGGACAAAAGGCATTAGGTAGAGTTTTGCCTCTAGGGTCCCAGAAAAATCTGACATTGGAACTTTTTAGCCCCGAAATAGCTCTATTTTAAGATTTTCTGAAAAAATTTTTGTATAACAAAAGCACGTTTTTCTTTTATACTTTTTATAATTAGAAACACAAACCACGAAATAAATGATACGTTTTACGTTATTTTTATTATTAGAAACACAAACCGAGAAATAAATAATATTTGAAAATGCAATGATCTCACATATATTTTAATTTCGAAAAATCGAAATAAACTTAAATAAATGTCAGATTTTATAAAAGACATCAGATGTTTTGTGGCAACTGAATATTAATGCTTCGTTTGTTATTGTTTTGAATATTATGTTTCGTCAGCAAGCTTTAAAAAAATATACATACACAATTTATGTACGTATGTATCTACCTAAAATTTTATTTTTATTGTTCGAGCGAAAACCTGTAAAAAATGCTAAATTCCAATCCATTCATATATACATACATACATACATATATTCATATATGCATACATACATATATTTTTACATACATAAATTATTATTTTGTTTTTGACTAAACCTTTTCTTTATATTTAAAATTCAATCCTATATGTTTACCCACAGTTTAAAAAAAACAGGTATCCATTCATAATTATGTATATTTGCATTTATAATTTTATTTATAATTTTTCCAACAGCAAAATTTCAAAATTTTCGATTCTAATACATTCATATGTACATACGTTCATATGTTGGAACGAAAAATTTTAAAATCTTCAATTCTAATCCATTCATATATACATACACACATATATTCATATATACATTCATACACATATTTTTACATACATAAATTATTATTTTGTTTTTGACTAAACCTTTTCTTTATGTTTAAAATTCAATCCTATATGTTTACCCACAGTTTAAAAAAAACAGGTGTCCATTCGTAATTATGTATATTTGCATTTATAATTTTATTTATAATTTTTCCAACAGCAAAATTTCAAAATTTTCGATTCTAATACATTCATATGTACATACGTTCATATGTTGGAACGAAAAATTTTAAAATCTTCAATTCTAATCCATTCATATATACATACACACATGTATTCATATATACATACATACATATATTTTTACATACATAAATTATTATTTTGTTTTTGACTAAACCTTTTCTTTATTTGAGAAATTAATTTTTGTAAGTTTACCCCCATGATATAATAATTATGCGTTTAAAATTTATTTCTATACATTCTACAGTTTTGAATATTATTAAATTCATATAGAAAGCTTAAAAAAAATTACTCAGGAAGCTTTAAAAAAAAATATACATACATACATATTTATGCACTTAAAATTTTTGCGAATTTTTCCAAACTATTATAAGAATATTTTTTTGGAAATTTTCTTTAAACTTTTATATAACATTTATCTGTTATATATTAAAAAAAAATAAAATACAAAATTTAAACAAAATAAAAAAAAAAACTTTTTTAAATAATCCAAAAAAAGAAAAATACAACATCCAGGCAAGCATTGATCCAATAACCTTCTGGCTATGAGACTACCACGCTAACCACTAGGCTACGCAGTACCTTGAATTTCGCTTAATAATTCTATATTTTATTCATATTTCGTATAACTCATCAAAAACCATCATATTTTACATTATATATATATAGCTACTTCTCAGGTGGTAAAAAGTACGGATACTTCTAGAAGGGCTAGAGACATAGGACAAAAGGCATTAGGTAGAGTTTTGCCTCTAGGGTACCAGAAAAATCTGACATTGGAACTTTTTAGCCCCGAAATAGCTCTATTTTAAAATTTTCTGAAAAAATTTTTGTATAACAAAAGCACGTTTTTCTTTTATACTTTTTATAATTAGAAACACAAACCACGAAATAAATGATACGTTTTACGTTATTTTTATTATTAGAAACACAAACCGAGAAATAAATAATATTTGAAAATATAATGATCTCACATATTTTTGTTGCGGATAAACGAATTAATCTTAACGTAAATAAATGTCAGCTTTTATCAGACATCAGATGTTTTGTGACATCTGAATATTAATATTTCATTTGTTATTGTTTTGAACATTACGTTTCGTCAGCAAGCTTTAAAAAAATATATTTACATACAGAATATATGTATGTACCTATGTAGTTAGAATTTTATTTTTATTGTTCCAAACGGAAAACTGTAAAACGCTAAATTTTAATACATTTATATATACATACATATATTTGAATAAAATTATTATTTTGTTTTTGCCTAAACCTTTTCTTTATTTAAAAAAATTACATTCATATGTACATATATATATTTGAATACAATTATTATTTTATTTTAACCTAAACCTTTTCTTTATTTGAGAAATTTATTTCTATATGTTCACCCGCAGTTTTAAAAAAACTAGGTATACATTCATAATAACGTGTGTTTGTGTTAATAATTTTGTTTCTAATTTTTCCAACAGCAAAATTTCAAAATTTTCGATTCTAATACATTCATATGTACATACGTTCATATGTTGGAACGAAAAATTTTAAAATCTTCAATTCTAATCCATTCATATATACATACATACACACATGTATTCATATATACATACATACATATATTTTTACATACATAAATTATTATTTTGTTTTTGTTTCTTTTTTAATTTTCGATTCTAATACATTCATATGTACATACGTTCATATGTTGGAACGAAAAATTTTAAAATCTTCAATTCTAATCCATTCATATATACATACACACATATATTCATACATGCATACATATATATGAATAAAATTATTATTTTGTTTTTGACTAAACCTTTTCTTTATTTGAAAAATTAATTTTTGTATGTTTACTCCCATGATTTAATAATTATGCGTTTAAAATTTATTTCTATATATTCTACAGTTTTGAATATTATTAAATTCATATAGAAAGCTTAAAAAAAAATTACTCAGGAAGCTTTAAAAAAAATATACATACATACATATTTATGTACTTAAAATTTTTGCGAATTTTTCCAAACTATTATAAGAATATTTTTTTGGAAATTTTCTTTAAACTTTTATATAACATTTATCAGTTATATATTAAAAAAAATAAAATACAAAATTTAAACAAAATAAAAAAAAAAAATTTTTAAAATAATCCAAAAAAAGAAAAATACAACATCCAGGCAAGCATTGATCCAATAACCTGGGACTTTTTGCATAGAAATCGTATGCTATACGCATTACCCTATATACGTTAGTATTGGTGGTAACTCATCTCACAAACACGCGTTTTATTCGCATGTATTAAAACTGCAAATACACACATGCATGCATTTTAATAGCGAATTATTTTATGTGTATATAGTAATTTATCTCTTAAAGTGCTTATTGTAAAAAGTATTTTAAGATTTTATGCGATATAACTCAAATCAAGGCCCTAAAATAAATTACTCAAAGGTATTAGATCTCAAAGGAACTAATTACTTGCTTAATTATGTATTTTTGGGTAATTATTTTTCAGAACTTTTCTTATTTTAGGTTTTATCTTATTATTTATTAGAAAAAAGCATATCTATATGTATCTATATTACGGGTGTGTTTTTGAAGAAATAAAGTAAACTTAAAATATCTCAGCCACAGAATGGAACACAATTTCAAAACTACAGGCATAATACTTGCAAGGCTTGCAATGCAAGCACACACGACTAGTTATATATATAGCTACTTCTCAGGTGGTAAAAAGTGCGGGTACTTCTAGAAGGGCTAGAGACATGGGACAAAAGGCATTAGGTAGAGTTTTGCCTCTAGGGTACCAGAAAAATCTGACATTGGAACTTTTTAGCCCCGAAATAGCTCTATTTTAAGATTTTCTGAAAAAATTTTTGTATAACAAAAGCACGTTTTTCTTTTGTACTTTTTATAATTAGAAACACAAACCAAGAAATAAATGATACGTTTTACGTTATTTTTATTATTAGAAACACAAACCGAGAAATAAATAATATTTGAAAATGCAATGATCTCACATATATTTTAATTTCGAAAAATCGAAATAAACTTAAATAAATGTCAGATTTTATAAAAGACATCAGATGTTTTGTGGCAACAGAATATTAATGCTTCGTTTGTTATTGTTTTGAATATTATGTTTCGTCAGCAAGCTTTAAAAAAATATACATACACAATTTATGTACGTATGTATCTACCTAAAATTTTATTTTTATTGTTCGAGCGAAAACCTGTAAAAAATGCTAAATTCCAATCCATTCATATATACATACATACATACATATATTCATATATGCATACATACATATATTTTTACATACATAAATTATTATTTTGTTTTTGACTAAACCTTTTCTTTATATTTAAAATTCAATCCTATATGTTTACCCACAGTTTAAAAAAAGCAGGTATCCATTCATAATTATGTATATTTGCATTTATAATTTTATTTATAATTTTTCCAACAGCAAAATTTCAAAATTTTCGATTCTAATACTTTCATATGTACATACGTTCATATGTTGGAACGAAAAATTTTAAAATCTTCAATTCTAATCCATTCATATATTCATACACACATATATTCATATATACATTCATACACATATTTTTACATACATAAATTATTATTTTGTTTTTGACTAAACCTTTTCTTTATTTGAGAAATTAATTTTTGTAAGTTTACCCCCATGATATAATAATTATGCGTTTAAAATTTATTTCTATATATTCTACAGTTTTGAATATTATTAAATTCATATAGAAAGCTTAAAAAATATTACTCAGGAAACTTTAAAAAAAAATATACATACATACATATTTATGTACTTAAAATTTTTGCGAATTTTTCCAAACTGTTATAAGAATATTTTTTTGGAAATTTTCTTTAAACTTTTATAATAACATTTATCTGTTATATATTAAAAAAAATAAAACACAAAATTTAAATAAAATATAAAAAAAATTTTTAAAATAATCCAAAAAAATAAAAACACGACAACATCCAGGCAAGCATTGATCCAATAACCTTCTAACTATGAGACTACCACGCTAACCACTAGGCTACGCAGTACCTTGAATTTTCATTTATAATTCTATATTTTATTCATATTTCGTATTACTCTTCAAAAACCATCCTATTTTACATTATTATATATATATATAGCTACTTCTCAGGTGGTAAAAAGTACGGGTACTTCTAGAAGGGCTAGAGACATGGGACAAAGGGCATTAGATAGAGTTTTGCCTCTAGGGTCCCTGAAAAATCTGACATTGGAACTTTTTAGCCCCGAAATAGCTCTATTTTAACATTTTCTGAAAAAAATTTTGTATAACAAAAGCACGTTTTTCTTTTATACTTTTTATAATTAGAAACACAAACCAAGAAATAAATGATACGTTTTACGTTATTTTTATTATTAGAAACACAAACCGAGAAATAAATAATATTTGAAAATATAATGATCTCACATATTTTTGTTTCGGATAAACGAATTAATCTTAACGTAAATAAATGTCAGCTTTTATCAGACATCAGATGTTTTGTGACATCTGAATATTAATATTTCATTTGTTATTGTTTTTAACATTACGTTTCGCCAGCAAGCTTAAAAAAAATATATGTACATACAGAATATATGTATGTACGTATGTAGTTAGAATTTTATTTTTATTGTTCCAAACGGAAAACTGTAAAATGCTAAATCTTAATACATTTATATGTACATACATATATTTGAATAAAATTATTATTTTGTTTTTGACTAAACCTTTTCTTTATTTGAAAAATTACATTCATATGTACATATATATATTTGAATACAATTATTATTTTATTTTAATTTAAACCTTTTCTTTATTTGAGAAATTTATTTCTATATGTTCACCCGCAGTTTTAAAAAAACTAGGTATACATTCATAATAACGTGTGTTTGTGTTAATAATTTTATTTCTAATTTTTCCAACAGCAAAATTTCAAAATTTTCGATTCTAATACATTCATATGTACATACGTTCATATGTTGGAACGAAAAATTTTAAAATCTTCAATTCTAATCCATTCATATATACATACATACACACATGTATTCATATATACATACATACATATATTTTTACATACATAAATTATTATTTTATTTTTGTTTCTTTTTTAATTTTCGATTCTAATACATTCATATATACATACGTTCATATGTTGGAACGAAAAATTTCAAAATCTTCAATTCTAATCCATTCATATATACATACACACATATATTCATACATGCATACATATATATGAATAAAATTATTATTTTGTTTTTGACTAAACCTTTTCTTTATTTGAAAAATTAATTTTTGTATGTTTACTCCCATGATTTAATAATTATGCGTTTAAAATTTATTTCTATATATTCTACAGTTTTGAATATTATTAAATTCATATAGAAAGCTTAAAAAAAATTACTCAGGTAGCTTTAAAAAAAATATACACACATACATATTTATGTACTTAAAATTTTTGCGAATTTTTCCAAACTATTATAAGAATATTTTTTTGGAAATTTTCTTTAAACTTTTATATAACATTTATCTGTTATATATTAAAAAAAAATAAAATACAAAATTTAAACAAAAGAAAAAAAAAAAATTTTTAAGATAATCCAAAAAAAGAAAAATACAACATCCAGGCAAGCATTGATCCAATAACCTTCTGGCTATGAGACCACCACGCTAACCACTAGGCTACGCAGTACATTGAATTTCTCTTATTAATTCTATATTTTATTCATATTTCGTGTAACTCTTCAAAAACCATCCTATTTTACATTATATATATATAGCTACTTCTCAGGTGGTAAAAAGTACGGGTACTTCTAGAAGGGCTAGAGACATGGGACAAAAGGCATTAGGTAGAGTTTTGCCTCTAGGGTCCCAGAAAAATCTGACATTGGAACTTTTTAGCCCCGAAATAGCTCTATTTTAAGATTTTCTGAAAAAATTTTTGTATAACAAAAGCACGTTTTTCTTTTATACTTTTTATAATTAGAAACACAAACCACGAAATAAATGATACGTTTTACGTTATTTTTATTATTAGAAACACAAACCGAGAAATAAATAATATTTGAAAATATAATGATCTCACATATTTTTGTTGCGGATAAACGAATTAATTTTAACGTAAATAAATGTCAGCTTTTATCAGACATCAGATGTTTTGTGACATCTGAATATTAATATTTCATTTGTTATTGTTTTGAACATTACGTTTCGTCAGCAAGCTTTAAAAAAATATATGTACATACAGAATATATGTATGTACGTATGTAGTTAGAATTTTATTTTTATTGTTCCAAACGGAAAACTGTAAAATGCTAAATTTTAATACATTTATATATACATACATATATTTGAATAAAATTATTATTTTGTTTTTGCCTAAACCTTTTCTTTATTTAAAAAAATTACATTCATATGTACATATATATATTTGAATACAATTATTATTTTATTTTAACCTAAACCTTTTCTTTATTAGAGAAATTTATTTCTATATGTTCACCCGCAGTTTTAAAAAAACTAGGTATACATTCATAATAACGTGTGTTTGTGTTAATAATTTTATTTCTAATTTTTCCAACAGCAAAATTTCAAAATTTTCGATTCTAATACATTCATATGTACATACGTTCATATGTTGGAACGAAAAATTTTAAAATCTTCAATTGTAATCCATTCATATATACATACATACATATATTTTTACATACATAAATTATTATTTTGTTTTTGTTTCTTTTTTAATTTTCGATTCTAATACATTCATATGTACATACGTTCATATGTTGGAACGAAAAATTTCAAAATCTTCAATTCTAATCCATTCATACATACATACACACATATATTCATACATACATACATACATATATATGAATAAAATTATTATTTTGTTTTTGACTAAACCTTTTCTTTATTTGAAAAATTAATTTTTGTATGTTTACTCCCATGATTTAATAATTATGCGTTTAAAATTTATTTCTATATATTCTACAGTTTTGAATATTATTAAATTCATATAGAAAGCTTAAAAAAAATTACTCAGGTAGCTTTAAAAAAAATATACATACATACATATTTATGTACTTAAAATTTTTGCGAATTTTTCCAAACTATTATAAGAATATTTTTTTGGAAATTTTCTTTAAACTTTTATATAACATTTATCTGTTATATATTAAAAAAAAATAAAATACAAAATTTAAATAAAATAAAAAAAAAAAATTTTTAAAATAATCCAAAAAAAGAAAAATACAACATCCAGGCAAGCATTGATCCAATAACCTTCTGGCTATGAGACTACCACGCTAACCACTGGGCTACGCAGTACCTTGAATTTCTCTTATTAATTCTATATTTTATTCATATTTCGTATAACTCTTCAAAAACCATCCTATTTTACATTATATATATATAGCTACTTCTCAGGTGGTAAAAAGTACGGGTACTTCTAGAAGGGCTAGAGACATGGGACAAAAGGCATTAGGTAGAGTTTTGCCTCTAGGGTCCCAGAAAAATCTGACATTGGAACTTTTTAGCCCCGAAATAGCTCTATTTTAAGATTTTCTGAAAAAATTTTTGTATAACAAAAGCACGTTTTTCTTTTATACTTTTTATAATTAGAAACACAAACCACGAAATAAATGATACGTTTTACGTTATTTTTATTATTAGAAACACAAACCGAGAAATAAATAATATTTGAAAATATAATGATCTCACATATTTTTGTTGCGGATAAACGAATTAATCTTAACGTAAATAAATGTCAGCTTTTATCAGACATCAGATGTTTTGTGACATCTGAATATTAATATTTCATTTGTTATTGTTTTGAACATTACGTTTCGTAAGCAAGCTTTAAAAAATATATGTACATACAGAATATATGTATGTACGTATGTAGTTAGAATTTTATTTTTATTGTTCCAAATGGAAAACTGTAAAATGCTAAATTTTAATACATTTATATATACATACATATATTTGAATAAAATTATTATTTTGTTTTTGCCTAAACCTTTTCTTTATTTAAAAAAATTACATTCATATGTACATATATATATTTGAATACAATTATTATTTTATTTTAACCTAAACCTTTTCTTTATTTGAGAAATTTATTTCTATATGTTCACCCGCAGTTTTAAAAAAACTAGGTATACATTCATAATAACGTGTGTTTGTGTTAATAATTTTATTTCTAATTTTTCCAACAGCAAAATTTCAAAATTTTCGATTCTAATACATTCATATGTACATACGTTCATATGTTGGAACGAAAAATTTTAAAATCTTCAATTCTAATCCATTCATATATACATACATACACACATGTATTCATATATACATACGTACATATATTTTTACATACATAAATTATTATTTTGTTTTTGTTTCTTTTTTAATTTTCGATTCTAATACATTCATATGTACATACGTTCATATGTTGGAACGAAAAATTTCAAAATCTTCAATTCTAATCCATTCATATATACATACACACATATATTCATACATACATACATACATATATATGAATAAAATTATTATTTTGTTTTTGACTAAACCTTTTCTTTATTTGAGAAATTAATTTTTGTAAGTTTACCCCCATGATATAATAATTATGCGTTTAAAATTTATTTCTATATATTCTACAGTTTTGAATATTATTAAATTCATATAGAAAGCTTAAAAAAATTACTCAGGAAGCTTTAAAAAAAATATACATACATACATATTTATGTACTTAAAATTTTTGCGAATTTTTCCAAACTATTATAACAATATTTTTTTGGAAATTTTCTTTAAACTTTTATATAACATTTATCTGTTATATATTAAAAAA
Source organism: Condylostylus longicornis (assembly GCF_029603195.1). NCBI lineage: Eukaryota > Metazoa > Arthropoda > Insecta > Diptera > Dolichopodidae > Condylostylus > Condylostylus longicornis. The sequence goes on along the minus strand of NW_026578021.1, from coordinate 561,821 downwards.
AAATAAAACACAAAATTTAAACAAAATAAAAAAAAAAAATTTCAAAATAATCCAAAAAAAGAAAAATACAACATCCAGGCAAGCATTGATCCAATAACCTTCTGGCTATGAGACTACCACGCTAACCACTAGGCTACGCAGTACCTTGAATTTCTCTTATTAATTCTATATTTTATTCATATTTCGTATAACTCTTCAAAAACCATCCTATTTTACATTATTGTATATATATAGCTACTTCTCAGGTGGTAAAAAGTACGGGTACTTCTAGAAGGGCTAGAGACATGGGACAAAAGGCATTAGGTAGAGTTTTGCCTCTAGGGTCCCAGAAAAATCTGACATTGGAACTTTTTAGCCCCGAAATAGCTCTATTTTAAGATTTTCTGAAAAAAATTTTGTATAACAAAAGCACGTTTTTCTTTTATACTTTTTATAATTAAAAACACAAACCACGAAATAAATGTTACGTTTTACGTTATTTTTATTATTAGAAACACAAACCGAGAAATAAATAATATTTGAAAATATAATGATCTCACATATTTTTGTTGCGGATAAACGAATTAATTTTAACGTAAATAAATGTCAGCTTCTATCAGACATCAGATGTTTTGTGACATCTGAATATTAATATTTCATTTGTTATTGTTTTGAACATTACGTTTCGTCAGCAAGCTTTAAAAAAATATATGTACATACAGAATATATGTATGTACGTATGTAGTTAGAATTTTATTTTTATTGTTCCAAACGGAAAACTGTAAAATGCTAAATTTTAATACATTTATATATACATACATATATTTGAATAAAATTATTATTTTGTTTTTGCCTAAACCTTTTCTTTATTTAAAAAAATTACATTCATATGTACATATATATATTTGAATACAATTATTATTTTATTTTAATTTAAACCTTTTCTTTATTTGAGAAATTTATTTCTATATGTTCACCCGCAGTTTTAAAAAAACTAGGTATACATTCATAATAACGTGTGTTTGTGTTAATAATTTTATTTCTAATTTTTCCAACAGCAAAATTTCAAAATTTTCGATTCTAATACATTCATATGTACATACGTTCATATGTTGGAACAAAAATTTTAAAATCTTCAATTCTAATCCATTCATATATACATACATACACACATGTATTCATATATACATACGTACATATATTTTTACATACATAAATTATTATTTTGTTTTTGTTTCTTTTTTAATTTTCGATTCTAATACATTCATATGTACATACGTACATATGTTGGAACGAAAAATTTCAAAATCTTCAATTCTAATCCATTCATATATACATACACACATATATTCATACATACATACATACATATATATGAATAAAATTATTATTTTGTTTTTGACTAAACCTTTTCTTTATTTGAGAAATTAATTTTTGTAAGTTTACCCCCATGATATAATAATTATGCGTTTAAAATTTATTTCTATATATTCTTCAGTTTTGAATATTATTAAATTCATATAGAAAGCTTAAAAAAATTACTCAGGAAGCTTTAAAAAAAATATACATACATACATATTTATGTACTTAAAATTTTTGCGAATTTTTCCAAACTATTATAAGAATATTTTTTTGGAAATTTTCTTTAAACTTTTATATAACATTTATCAGTTATATATTAAAAAAAAATAAAACACACAATTTAAACAAAATAAAAAAAAAAATTTTTAAAATAATCCAAAAAAAGAAAAATACAACATCCAGGCAAGCATTGATCCAATAACCTTCTGGCTATGAGACTACCACGCTAACCACTAGGCTACGCAGTACCTTGAATTTCTCTTATTAATTCTATATTTTATTCATATTTCGTATAACTCTTCAAAAACCATCCTATTTTACATTATTGTATATATATAGCTACTTCTCAGGTGGTAAAAAGTACGGGTACTTCTAGAAGGGCTAGAGACATGGGACAAAAGGCATTAGGTAGAGTTTTGCCTCTAGGGTACCAGAAAAATCTGACATTGGAACTTTTTAGCCCCGAAATAGCTCTATTTTAAAATTTTCTGAAAAAATTTTTGTATAACAAAAGCACGTTTTTCTTTTATACTTTTTATAATTAGAAACACAAACCACGAAATAAATGATACGTTTTACGTTATTTTTATTATTAGAAACACAAACCGAGAAATAAATAATATTTGAAAATATAATGATCTCACATATTTTTGTTGCGGATAAACGAATTAATCTTAACGTAAATAAATGTCAGCTTTTATCAGACATCAGATGTTTTGTGACATCTGAATATTAATATTTCATTTGTTATTGTTTTGAACATTACGTTTCGTCAGCAAGCTTTAAAAAAATATATTTACATACAGAATATATGTATGTACCTATGTAGTTAGAATTTTATTTTTATTGTTCCAAACGGAAAACTGTAAAACGCTAAATTTTAATACATTTATATATACATACATATATTTGAATAAAATTATTATTTTGTTTTTGCCTAAACCTTTTCTTTATTTAAAAAAATTACATTCATATGTACATATATATATTTGAATACAATTATTATTTTATTTTAACCTAAACCTTTTCTTTATTTGAGAAATTTATTTCTATATGTTCACCCGCAGTTTTAAAAAAACTAGGTATACATTCATAATAACGTGTGTTTGTGTTAATAATTTTGTTTCTAATTTTTCCAACAGCAAAATTTCAAAATTTTCGATTCTAATACATTCATATGTACATACGTTCATATGTTGGAACGAAAAATTTTAAAATCTTCAATTCTAATCCATTCATATATACATACATACACACATGTATTCATATATACATACATACATATATTTTTACATACATAAATTATTATTTTGTTTTTGTTTCTTTTTTAATTTTCGATTCTAATACATTCATATGTACATACGTTCATATGTTGGAACGAAAAATTTTAAAATCTTCAATTCTAATCCATTCATATATACATACACACATATATTCATACATGCATACATATATATGAATAAAATTATTATTTTGTTTTTGACTAAACCTTTTCTTTATTTGAAAAATTAATTTTTGTATGTTTACTCCCATGATTTAATAATTATGCGTTTAAAATTTATTTCTATATATTCTACAGTTTTGAATATTATTAAATTCATATAGAAAGCTTAAAAAAAAATTACTCAGGAAGCTTTAAAAAAAATATACATACATACATATTTATGTACTTAAAATTTTTGCGAATTTTTCCAAACTATTATAAGAATATTTTTTTGGAAATTTTCTTTAAACTTTTATATAACATTTATCAGTTATATATTAAAAAAAATAAAATACAAAATTTAAACAAAATAAAAAAAAAAAATTTTTAAAATAATCCAAAAAAAGAAAAATACAACATCCAGGCAAGCATTGATCCAATAACCTGGGACTTTTTGCATAGAAATCGTATGCTATACGCATTACCCTATATACGTTAGTATTGGTGGTAACTCATCTCACAAACACGCGTTTTATTCGCATGTATTAAAACTGCAAATACACACATGCATGCATTTTAATAGCGAATTATTTTATGTGTATATAGTAATTTATCTCTTAAAGTGCTTATTGTAAAAAGTATTTTAAGATTTTATGCGATATAACTCAAATCAAGGCCCTAAAATAAATTACTCAAAGGTATTAGATCTCAAAGGAACTAATTACTTGCTTAATTATGTATTTTTGGGTAATTATTTTTCAGAACTTTTCTTATTTTAGGTTTTATCTTATTATTTATTAGAAAAAAGCATATCTATATGTATCTATATTACGGGTGTGTTTTTGAAGAAATAAAGTAAACTTAAAATATCTCAGCCACAGAATGGAACACAATTTCAAAACTACAGGCATAATACTTGCAAGGCTTGCAATGCAAGCACACACGACTAGTTATATATATAGCTACTTCTCAGGTGGTAAAAAGTGCGGGTACTTCTAGAAGGGCTAGAGACATGGGACAAAAGGCATTAGGTAGAGTTTTGCCTCTAGGGTACCAGAAAAATCTGACATTGGAACTTTTTAGCCCCGAAATAGCTCTATTTTAAGATTTTCTGAAAAAATTTTTGTATAACAAAAGCACGTTTTTCTTTTGTACTTTTTATAATTAGAAACACAAACCAAGAAATAAATGATACGTTTTACGTTATTTTTATTATTAGAAACACAAACCGAGAAATAAATAATATTTGAAAATGCAATGATCTCACATATATTTTAATTTCGAAAAATCGAAATAAACTTAAATAAATGTCAGATTTTATAAAAGACATCAGATGTTTTGTGGCAACAGAATATTAATGCTTCGTTTGTTATTGTTTTGAATATTATGTTTCGTCAGCAAGCTTTAAAAAAATATACATACACAATTTATGTACGTATGTATCTACCTAAAATTTTATTTTTATTGTTCGAGCGAAAACCTGTAAAAAATGCTAAATTCCAATCCATTCATATATACATACATACATACATATATTCATATATGCATACATACATATATTTTTACATACATAAATTATTATTTTGTTTTTGACTAAACCTTTTCTTTATATTTAAAATTCAATCCTATATGTTTACCCACAGTTTAAAAAAAGCAGGTATCCATTCATAATTATGTATATTTGCATTTATAATTTTATTTATAATTTTTCCAACAGCAAAATTTCAAAATTTTCGATTCTAATACTTTCATATGTACATACGTTCATATGTTGGAACGAAAAATTTTAAAATCTTCAATTCTAATCCATTCATATATTCATACACACATATATTCATATATACATTCATACACATATTTTTACATACATAAATTATTATTTTGTTTTTGACTAAACCTTTTCTTTATTTGAGAAATTAATTTTTGTAAGTTTACCCCCATGATATAATAATTATGCGTTTAAAATTTATTTCTATATATTCTACAGTTTTGAATATTATTAAATTCATATAGAAAGCTTAAAAAATATTACTCAGGAAACTTTAAAAAAAAATATACATACATACATATTTATGTACTTAAAATTTTTGCGAATTTTTCCAAACTGTTATAAGAATATTTTTTTGGAAATTTTCTTTAAACTTTTATAATAACATTTATCTGTTATATATTAAAAAAAATAAAACACAAAATTTAAATAAAATATAAAAAAAATTTTTAAAATAATCCAAAAAAATAAAAACACGACAACATCCAGGCAAGCATTGATCCAATAACCTTCTAACTATGAGACTACCACGCTAACCACTAGGCTACGCAGTACCTTGAATTTTCATTTATAATTCTATATTTTATTCATATTTCGTATTACTCTTCAAAAACCATCCTATTTTACATTATTATATATATATATAGCTACTTCTCAGGTGGTAAAAAGTACGGGTACTTCTAGAAGGGCTAGAGACATGGGACAAAGGGCATTAGATAGAGTTTTGCCTCTAGGGTCCCTGAAAAATCTGACATTGGAACTTTTTAGCCCCGAAATAGCTCTATTTTAACATTTTCTGAAAAAAATTTTGTATAACAAAAGCACGTTTTTCTTTTATACTTTTTATAATTAGAAACACAAACCAAGAAATAAATGATACGTTTTACGTTATTTTTATTATTAGAAACACAAACCGAGAAATAAATAATATTTGAAAATATAATGATCTCACATATTTTTGTTTCGGATAAACGAATTAATCTTAACGTAAATAAATGTCAGCTTTTATCAGACATCAGATGTTTTGTGACATCTGAATATTAATATTTCATTTGTTATTGTTTTTAACATTACGTTTCGCCAGCAAGCTTAAAAAAAATATATGTACATACAGAATATATGTATGTACGTATGTAGTTAGAATTTTATTTTTATTGTTCCAAACGGAAAACTGTAAAATGCTAAATCTTAATACATTTATATGTACATACATATATTTGAATAAAATTATTATTTTGTTTTTGACTAAACCTTTTCTTTATTTGAAAAATTACATTCATATGTACATATATATATTTGAATACAATTATTATTTTATTTTAATTTAAACCTTTTCTTTATTTGAGAAATTTATTTCTATATGTTCACCCGCAGTTTTAAAAAAACTAGGTATACATTCATAATAACGTGTGTTTGTGTTAATAATTTTATTTCTAATTTTTCCAACAGCAAAATTTCAAAATTTTCGATTCTAATACATTCATATGTACATACGTTCATATGTTGGAACGAAAAATTTTAAAATCTTCAATTCTAATCCATTCATATATACATACATACACACATGTATTCATATATACATACATACATATATTTTTACATACATAAATTATTATTTTATTTTTGTTTCTTTTTTAATTTTCGATTCTAATACATTCATATATACATACGTTCATATGTTGGAACGAAAAATTTCAAAATCTTCAATTCTAATCCATTCATATATACATACACACATATATTCATACATGCATACATATATATGAATAAAATTATTATTTTGTTTTTGACTAAACCTTTTCTTTATTTGAAAAATTAATTTTTGTATGTTTACTCCCATGATTTAATAATTATGCGTTTAAAATTTATTTCTATATATTCTACAGTTTTGAATATTATTAAATTCATATAGAAAGCTTAAAAAAAATTACTCAGGTAGCTTTAAAAAAAATATACACACATACATATTTATGTACTTAAAATTTTTGCGAATTTTTCCAAACTATTATAAGAATATTTTTTTGGAAATTTTCTTTAAACTTTTATATAACATTTATCTGTTATATATTAAAAAAAAATAAAATACAAAATTTAAACAAAAGAAAAAAAAAAAATTTTTAAGATAATCCAAAAAAAGAAAAATACAACATCCAGGCAAGCATTGATCCAATAACCTTCTGGCTATGAGACCACCACGCTAACCACTAGGCTACGCAGTACATTGAATTTCTCTTATTAATTCTATATTTTATTCATATTTCGTGTAACTCTTCAAAAACCATCCTATTTTACATTATATATATATAGCTACTTCTCAGGTGGTAAAAAGTACGGGTACTTCTAGAAGGGCTAGAGACATGGGACAAAAGGCATTAGGTAGAGTTTTGCCTCTAGGGTCCCAGAAAAATCTGACATTGGAACTTTTTAGCCCCGAAATAGCTCTATTTTAAGATTTTCTGAAAAAATTTTTGTATAACAAAAGCACGTTTTTCTTTTATACTTTTTATAATTAGAAACACAAACCACGAAATAAATGATACGTTTTACGTTATTTTTATTATTAGAAACACAAACCGAGAAATAAATAATATTTGAAAATATAATGATCTCACATATTTTTGTTGCGGATAAACGAATTAATTTTAACGTAAATAAATGTCAGCTTTTATCAGACATCAGATGTTTTGTGACATCTGAATATTAATATTTCATTTGTTATTGTTTTGAACATTACGTTTCGTCAGCAAGCTTTAAAAAAATATATGTACATACAGAATATATGTATGTACGTATGTAGTTAGAATTTTATTTTTATTGTTCCAAACGGAAAACTGTAAAATGCTAAATTTTAATACATTTATATATACATACATATATTTGAATAAAATTATTATTTTGTTTTTGCCTAAACCTTTTCTTTATTTAAAAAAATTACATTCATATGTACATATATATATTTGAATACAATTATTATTTTATTTTAACCTAAACCTTTTCTTTATTAGAGAAATTTATTTCTATATGTTCACCCGCAGTTTTAAAAAAACTAGGTATACATTCATAATAACGTGTGTTTGTGTTAATAATTTTATTTCTAATTTTTCCAACAGCAAAATTTCAAAATTTTCGATTCTAATACATTCATATGTACATACGTTCATATGTTGGAACGAAAAATTTTAAAATCTTCAATTCTAATCCATTCATATATACATACATACACACATGTATTCATATATACATACGTACATATATTTTTACATACATAAATTATTATTTTGTTTTTGTTTCTTTTTTAATTTTCGATTCTAATACATTCATATGTACATACGTTCATATGTTGGAACGAAAAATTTCAAAATCTTCAATTCTAATCCATTCATATATACATACACACATATATTCATACATACATACATACATATATATGAATAAAATTATTATTTTGTTTTTGACTAAACCTTTTCTTTATTTGAGAAATTAATTTTTGTAAGTTTACCCCCATGATATAATAATTATGCGTTTAAAATTTATTTCTATATATTCTACAGTTTTGAATATTATTAAATTCATATAGAAAGCTTAAAAAAATTACTCAGGAAGCTTTAAAAAAAATATACATACATACATATTTATGTACTTAAAATTTTTGCGAATTTTTCCAAACTATTATAACAATATTTTTTTGGAAATTTTCTTTAAACTTTTATATAACATTTATCTGTTATATATTAAAAAAAAATAAAACACAAAATTTAAACAAAATAAAAAAAAAAAATTTCAAAATAATCCAAAAAAAGAAAAATACAACATCCAGGCAAGCATTGATCCAATAACCTTCTGGCTATGAGACTACCACGCTAACCACTAGGCTACGCAGTACCTTGAATTTCTCTTATTAATTCTATATTTTATTCATATTTCGTATAACTCTTCAAAAACCATCCTATTTTACATTATTGTATATATATAGCTACTTCTCAGGTGGTAAAAAGTACGGGTACTTCTAGAAGGGCTAGAGACATGGGACAAAAGGCATTAGGTAGAGTTTTGCCTCTAGGGTCCCAGAAAAATCTGACATTGGAACTTTTTAGCCCCGAAATAGCTCTATTTTAAGATTTTCTGAAAAAAATTTTGTATAACAAAAGCACGTTTTTCTTTTATACTTTTTATAATTAAAAACACAAACCACGAAATAAATGTTACGTTTTACGTTATTTTTATTATTAGAAACACAAACCGAGAAATAAATAATATTTGAAAATATAATGATCTCACATATTTTTGTTGCGGATAAACGAATTAATTTTAACGTAAATAAATGTCAGCTTCTATCAGACATCAGATGTTTTGTGACATCTGAATATTAATATTTCATTTGTTATTGTTTTGAACATTACGTTTCGTCAGCAAGCTTTAAAAAAATATATGTACATACAGAATATATGTATGTACGTATGTAGTTAGAATTTTATTTTTATTGTTCCAAACGGAAAACTGTAAAATGCTAAATTTTAATACATTTATATATACATACATATATTTGAATAAAATTATTATTTTGTTTTTGCCTAAACCTTTTCTTTATTTAAAAAAATTACATTCATATGTACATATATATATTTGAATACAATTATTATTTTATTTTAATTTAAACCTTTTCTTTATTTGAGAAATTTATTTCTATATGTTCACCCGCAGTTTTAAAAAAACTAGGTATACATTCATAATAACGTGTGTTTGTGTTAATAATTTTATTTCTAATTTTTCCAACAGCAAAATTTCAAAATTTTCGATTCTAATACATTCATATGTACATACGTTCATATGTTGGAACAAAAATTTTAAAATCTTCAATTCTAATCCATTCATATATACATACATACACACATGTATTCATATATACATACGTACATATATTTTTACATACATAAATTATTATTTTGTTTTTGTTTCTTTTTTAATTTTCGATTCTAATACATTCATATGTACATACGTACATATGTTGGAACGAAAAATTTCAAAATCTTCAATTCTAATCCATTCATATATACATACACACATATATTCATACATACATACATACATATATATGAATAAAATTATTATTTTGTTTTTGACTAAACCTTTTCTTTATTTGAGAAATTAATTTTTGTAAGTTTACCCCCATGATATAATAATTATGCGTTTAAAATTTATTTCTATATATTCTTCAGTTTTGAATATTATTAAATTCATATAGAAAGCTTAAAAAAATTACTCAGGAAGCTTTAAAAAAAATATACATACATACATATTTATGTACTTAAAATTTTTGCGAATTTTTCCAAACTATTATAAGAATATTTTTTTGGAAATTTTCTTTAAACTTTTATATAACATTTATCAGTTATATATTAAAAAAAAATAAAACACACAATTTAAACAAAATAAAAAAAAAAATTTTTAAAATAATCCAAAAAAAGAAAAATACAACATCCAGGCAAGCATTGATCCAATAACCTTCTGGCTATGAGACTACCACGCTAACCACTAGGCTACGCAGTACCTTGAATTTCTCTTATTAATTCTATATTTTATTCATATTTCGTATAACTCTTCAAAAACCATCCTATTTTACATTATTGTATATATATAGCTACTTCTCAGGTGGTAAAAAGTACGGGTACTTCTAGAAGGGCTAGAGACATGGGACAAAAGGCATTAGGTAGAGTTTTGCCTCTAGGGTACCAGAAAAATCTGACATTGGAACTTTTTAGCCCCGAAATAGCTCTATTTTAAGATTTTCTGAAAAAAATTTTGTATAACAAAAGCACGTTTTTCTTTTATACTTTTTATAATTAGAAACACAAACCACGAAATAAATGTTACGTTTTACGTTATTTTTATTATTAGAAACACAAACCGAGAAATAAATAATATTTGAAAATATAATGATCTCACATATTTTTGTTGCGGATAAACGAATTAATTTTAACGTAAATAAATGTCAGCTTCTATCACACATCAGATGTTTTGTGACATCTGAATATTAATATTTCATTTGTTATTGTTTTGAACATTACGTTTCGTCAGCAAGCTTTAAAAAAATATATGTACATACAGAATATATGTATGTACGTATGTAGTTAGAATTTTATTTTTATTGTTCCAAACGGAAAACTGTAAAATGCTAAATTTTAATACATTTATATATACATATATATATTTGAATAAAATTATTATTTTGTTTTTGCCTAAACCTTTTCTTTATTTAAAAAAATTACATTCATATGTACATATATATATTTGAATACAATTATTATTTTATTTTAACCTAAACCTTTTCTTTATTTGAGAAATTTATTTCTATATGTTCACCCGCAGTTTTAAAAAAACTAGGTATACATTCATAATAACTTGTGTTTGTGTTAATAATTTTATTTCTAATTTTTCCAACAGCAAAATTTCAAAATTTTCGATTCTAATACATTCATATGTACATACGTTCATATGTTGGAACGAAAAATTTTAAAATCTTCAATTCTAATCCATTCATATATACATACATACACACATGTATTCATATATACATACGTACATATATTTTTACATACATAAATTATTATTTTGTTTTTGTTTCTTTTTTAATTTTCGATTCTAATACATTCATATGTACATACGTTCATATGTTGGAACGAAAAATTTCAAAATCTTCAATTCTAATCCATTCATATATACATACACACATATATTCATACATACATACATACATATATATGAATAAAATTATTATTTTGTTTTTGACTAAACCTTTTCTTTATTTGAGAAATTAATTTTTGTAAGTTTACCCCCATGATATAATAATTATGCGTTTAAAATTTATTTCTATATATTCTACAGCAGGGATGGGGAACCTTTTCTCTATATAAGGCCAAATTTTAGTCAATGCAAAGTCAATCAGGCCGCAAAGTTTAAAAAAAGTCCAAAGGTTATAAATTTTTGCTTTGTGTAGGTTGATGAAAACAAAATTATGTCAGAATATAAAAAATAACATAAAACAGTTTATTTCATAAATAAAAATAAATAAGTAAGTATGTACATTATTAATAAAATAATATGGTTCATTATTTCAATGACTTTTCTGTGATTGTTTGTTGCTCGACAACAATTTTATATTTGGTTCCAGCCTCGTTTGGCAGCAAAATTTTAACTTTTAAGAAATATAAGAAATAAATTTTTTTAAGGACAAAGGCCACTAAAAAACAGTTAAAAGGCCGCATGCGGCCTTAAGGCCGCAGGTTCCCCATGCCTGTTCTACAGTTTTGAATATTATTAAATTCATATAGAAAGCTTAAAAAAATTACTCAGGAAGCTTTAAAAAAAATATACATACATACATATTTATGTACTTAAAATTTTTGCGAATTTTTCCAAACTATTATAAGAATATTTTTTTGGAAATTTTCTTTAAACTTTTATATAACATTTATCTGTTATATATTAAAAAAAAATAAAACACAAAATTTAAACAAAATAAAAAAAAAAAAATTTAAAATAATCCAATAAAAGAAAAATACAACATCCAGGCAAGCATTGATCCAATAACCTTCTGGCTATGAGACTACCACGCTAACCACTAGGCTACGCAGTACCTTGAATTTCTCTTATTAATTCTATATTTTATTCATATTTCGTATAACTCTTCAAAAACCATCCTATTTTACATTATTATATATATATAGCTACTTCTCAGGTGGTAAAAAGTACGGGTACTTCTAGAAGGGCTAGAGACATGGAACAAAAGGCATTAGATAGAGTTTTGCCTCCAGGGTCCCAGAAAAATCTGACATTGGAACTTTTCAGCCCCGAAATAGCTCTATTTTAAGATTTTCTGAAAAAATTTTTGTATAACAAAAGCACGTTTTTCTTTTATACTTTTTATAATTAGAAACACAAACCAAGAAATAAATGATACGTTTTACGTTATTTTTATTATTAGAAACACAAACCGAGAAATAAATAATATTTGAAAATGCAATGATCTCACATATATTTTAATTTCGAAAAATCGAAATAAACTTAAATAAATGTCAGATTTTATAAAAGACATCAGATGTTTTGTGGCAACTGAATATTAATGCTTCATTTGTTATTGTTTTGAATATTATGTTTCGTCAGCAAGCTTTAAAAAAATATACATACACAATTTATGTACGTATGTATCTACATAAAATTTTATTTTTATTGTTCGAGCGAAAACCTGTAAAAAATGCTAAATTCCAATACATTCATATATACATACATACACACATATATTCATATATACATTCATACACATATTTTTACATACATAAATTATTATTTTGTTTTTGACTAAACCTTTTCTTTATGTTTAAAATTCAATCCTATATGTTTACCCACAGTTTAAAAAAAACAGGTATCCATTCATAATTATGTATATTTGCATTTATAATTTTATTTATAATTTTTCCAACAGCAAAATTTCAAAATTTTCAATTCTAATACATTCATATGTACATACGTTCATATGTTGGAACGAAAAATTTTAAAATCTTCAATTCTAATCCATTCATATATACATACATACACACATATATTCATATATACATTCATACACATATTTTTACATACATAAATTATTATTTTGTTTTTGACTAAACCTTTTCTTTATGTTTAAAATTCAATCCTATATGTTTACCCACAGTTTAAAAAAAACAGGTATCCATTCATAATTATGTATATTTGCATTTATAATTTTATTTATAATTTTTCCAACAGCAAAATTTCAAAATTTTCGATTCTAATACATTCATATGTACATACGTTCATATGTTGGAACGAAAAATTTTAAAATCTTCAATTCTAATCCATTCATATATACATACATACACACATATATTCATATATACATTCATACACATATTTTTACATACATAAATTATTATTTTGTTTTTGATTAAACCTTTTCTTTATTTGAGAAATTAATTTTTGTAAGTTTACCCCCATGATATAATAATTATGCGTTTAAAATTTATTTCTATTTATTCTACAGTTTTGAATATTATTGAATTCATATAGAAAGCTTAAAAAAAATTACTCAGTAAGCTTTAAAAAAAATATACATACTACATACATATTTATGTACTTAAAATTTTTGCGAATTTTTCCAAACTATTATAAGAATATTTTTTTGGAAATTTTCTTTAAACTTTTATATAACATTTATGTGTTATATATTAAAAAAAAATAAAATACAAAATTTAAACAAAATAAAAAAAAAAAATTTTAAAATAATGCAAAAAAATAAAAATACGACGACATCCAGGCAAGCATTGATCCAATAACCTTCTGGCTATGAGACCACCACGCTAACCACTAGGCTACGCAGTACCTTGAATTTCCCTTAATAATTCTATATTTTATTCATATATCGTATAACTCATCAAAAACCATCATATTTTACATTATTATATATATACATATAGCTACTTCTCAGGTGGTAAAAAGTACGGGTACTTCTAGAAGGGCTAGAGACATGGAACAAAAGGCATTAGATAGAGTTTTGCCTCCAGGGTCCCAGAAAAATCTGACATTGGAACTTTTCAGCCCCGAAATAGCTCTATTTTAAGATTTTCTGAAAAAATTTTTGTATAACAAAAGCACGTTTTTCTTTTATACTTTTTATAATTAGAAACACAAACCAAGAAATAAATGATACGTTTTACGTTATTTTTATTATTAGAAACACAAACCGAGAAATAAATAATATTTGAAAATGCAATGATCTCACATATATTTTAATTTCGAAAAATCGAAATAAACTTAAATAAATGTCAGATTTTATAAAAGACATCAGATGTTTTGTGGCAACTGAATATTAATGCTTCATTTGTTATTGTTTTGAATATTATGTTTCGTCAGCAAGCTTTAAAAAAATATACATACACAATTTATGTACGTATGTATCTACATAAAATTTTATTTTTATTGTTCGAGCGAAAACCTGTAAAAAATGCTAAATTCCAATACATTCATATATACATACATACACACATATATTCATATATACATTCATACACATATTTTTACATACATAAATTATTATTTTGTTTTTGACTAAACCTTTTCTTTATGTTTAAAATTCAATCCTATATGTTTACCCACAGTTTAAAAAAAACAGGTATCCATTCATAATTATGTATATTTGCATTTATAATTTTATTTATAATTTTTCCAACAGCAAAATTTCAAAATTTTCAATTCTAATACATTCATATGTACATACGTTCATATGTTGGAACGAAAAATTTTAAAATCTTCAATTCTAATCCATTCATATATACATACATACACACATATATTCATATATACATTCATACACATATTTTTACATACATAAATTATTATTTTGTTTTTGACTAAACCTTTTCTTTATGTTTAAAATTCAATCCTATATGTTTACCCACAGTTTAAAAAAAACAGGTATCCATTCATAATTATGTATATTTGCATTTATAATTTTATTTATAATTTTTCCAACAGCAAAATTTCAAAATTTTCGATTCTAATACATTCATATGTACATACGTTCATATGTTGGAACGAAAAATTTTAAAATCTTCAATTCTAATCCATTCATATATACATACATACACACATATATTCATATATACATTCATACACATATTTTTACATACATAAATTATTATTTTGTTTTTGATTAAACCTTTTCTTTATTTGAGAAATTAATTTTTGTAAGTTTACCCCCATGATATAATAATTATGCGTTTAAAATTTATTTCTATTTATTCTACAGTTTTGAATATTATTGAATTCATATAGAAAGCTTAAAAAAAATTACTCAGTAAGCTTTAAAAAAAATACACATACTACATACATATTTATGTACTTAAAATTTTTGCGAATTTTTCCAAACTATTATAAGAATATTTTTTTGGAAATTTTCTTTAAACTTTTATATAACATTTATGTGTTATATATTAAAAAAAAATAAAATACAAAATTTAAACAAAATAAAAAAAAAAAATTTTAAAATAATGCAAAAAAATAAAAATACGACGACATCCAGGCAAGCATTGATCCAATAACCTTCTGGCTATGAGACCACCACGCTAACCACTAGGCTACGCAGTACCTTGAATTTCCCTTAATAATTCTATATTTTATTCATATATCGTATAACTCATCAAAAACCATCATATTTTACATTATATATATATAGCTACTTCTCAGGTGGTAAAAAGTACGGGTACTTCTAGAAGGGCTAGAGACATGGAACAAAAGGCATTAGATAGAGTTTTGCCTCCAGGGTCCCAGAAATATCTGACATTGGAACTTTTCAGCCCCGAAATAGCTCTATTTTAAGATTTTCTGAAAAAATTTTTGTATAACAAAAGCACGTTTTTCTTTTATACTTTTTATAATTAAAAACACAAACCAAGAAATAAATGATACGTTTTACGTTATTTTTATTATTAGAAACACAAACCGAGAAATAAATAATATTTGAAAATGCAATGATCTCACATATATTTTAATTTCGAAAAATCGAAATAAACTTAAATAAATGTCAGATTTTATAAAAGACATCAGATGTTTTGTGGCAACTGAATATTAATGCTTCATTTGTTATTGTTTTGAATATTATGTTTCGTCAGCAAGCTTTAAAAAAATATACATACACAATTTATGTACGTATGTATCTACATAAAATTTTATTTTTATTGTTCGAGCGAAAACCTGTAAAAAATGCTAAATTCCAATACATTCATATATACATACATACACACATATATTCATATATACATTCATACACATATTTTTACATACATAAATTATTATTTTGTTTTTGACTAAACCTTTTCTTTATGTTTAAAATTCAATCCTATATGTTTACCCACAGTTTAAAAAAAACAGGTATCCATTCATAATTATGTATATTTGCATTTATAATTTTATTTATAATTTTTCCAACAGCAAAATTTCAAAATTTTCAATTCTAATACATTCATATGTACATACGTTCATATGTTGGAACGAAAAATTTTAAAATCTTCAATTCTAATCCATTCATATATACATACATACACACATATATTCATATATACATTCATACACATATTTTTACATACATAAATTATTATTTTGTTTTTGACTAAACCTTTTCTTTATGTTTAAAATTCAATCCTATATGTTTACCCACAGTTTAAAAAAAACAGGTATCCATTCATAATTATGTATATTTGCATTTATAATTTTATTTATAATTTTTCCAACAGCAAAATTTCAAAATTTTCGATTCTAATACATTCATATGTTCATACGTTCATATGTTGGAACGAAAAATTTTAAAATCTTCAATTCTAATCCATTCATATATACATACATACACACATATATTCATATATACATTCATACACATATTTTTACATACATAAATTATTATTTTGTTTTTGATTAAACCTTTTCTTTATTTGAGAAATTAATTTTTGTAAGTTTACCCCCATGATATAATAATTATGCGTTTAAAATTTATTTCTATTTATTCTACAGTTTTGAATATTATTGAATTCATATAGAAAGCTTAAAAAAAATTACTCAGTAAGCTTTAAAAAAAATATACATACTACATACATATTTATGTACTTAAAATTTTTGCGAATTTTTCCAAACTATTATAAGAATATTTTTTTGGAAATTTTCTTTAAACTTTTATATAACATTTATGTGTTATATATTAAAAAAAAATAAAATACAAAATTTAAACAAAATAAAAAAAAAAAATTTTAAAATAATGCAAAAAAATAAAAATACGACGACATCCAGGCAAGCATTGATCCAATAACCTTCTGGCTATGAGACCACCACGCTAACCACTAGGCTACGCAGTACCTTGAATTTCCCTTAATAATTCTATATTTTATTCATATATCGTATAACTCATCAAAAACCATCATATTTTACATTATATATATATAGCTACTTCTCAGGTGGTAAAAAGTACGGGTACTTCTAGAAGGGCTAGAGACATGGAACAAAAGGCATTAGATAGAGTTTTGCCTCCAGGGTCCCAGAAAAATCTGACATTGGAACTTTTCAGCCCCGAAATAGCTCTATTTTAAGATTTTCTGAAAAAATTTTTGTATAACAAAAGCACGTTTTTCTTTTATACTTTTTATAATTAGAAACACAAACCAAGAAATAAATGATACGTTTTACGTTATTTTTATTATTAGAAACACAAACCGAGAAATAAATAATATTTGAAAATGCAATGATCTCACATATATTTTAATTTCGAAAAATCGAAATAAACTTAAATAAATGTCAGATTTTATAAAAGACATCAGATGTTTTGTGGCAACTGAATATTAATGCTTCATTTGTTATTGTTTTGAATATTATGTTTCGTCAGCAAGCTTTAAAAAAATATACATACACAATTTATGTACGTATGTATCTACATAAAATTTTATTTTTATTGTTCGAGCGAAAACCTGTAAAAAATGCTAAATTCCAATACATTCATATATACATACATACACACATATATTCATATATACATTCATACACATATTTTTACATACATAAATTATTATTTTGTTTTTGACTAAACCTTTTCTTTATGTTTAAAATTCAATCCTATATGTTTACCCACAGTTTAAAAAAAACAGGTATCCATTCATAATTATGTATATTTGCATTTATAATTTTATTTATAATTTTTCCAACAGCAAAATTTCAAAATTTTCAATTCTAATACATTCATATGTACATACGTTCATATGTTGGAACGAAAAATTTTAAAATCTTCAATTCTAATCCATTCATATATACATACATACACACATATATTCATATATACATTCATACACATATTTTTACATACATAAATTATTATTTTGTTTTTGACTAAACCTTTTCTTTATGTTTAAAATTCAATCCTATATGTTTACCCACAGTTTAAAAAAAACAGGTATCCATTCATAATTATGTATATTTGCATTTATAATTTTATTTATAATTTTTCCAACAGCAAAATTTCAAAATTTTCGATTCTAATACATTCATATGTACATACGTTCATATGTTGGAACGAAAAATTTTAAAATCTTCAATTCTAATCCATTCATATATACATACATACACACATATATTCATATATACATTCATACACATATTTTTACATACATAAATTATTATTTTGTTTTTGATTAAACCTTTTCTTTATTTGAGATATTAATTTTTGTAAGTTTACCCCCATGATATAATAATTATGCGTTTAAAATTTATTTCTATTTATTCTACAGTTTTGAATATTATTGAATTCATATAGAAAGCTTAAAAAAAATTACTCAGTAAGCTTTAAAAAAAATATACATACTACATACATATTTATGTACTTAAAATTTTTGCGAATTTTTCCAAACTATTATAAGAATATTTTTTTGGAAATTTTCTTTAAACTTTTATATAACATTTATGTGTTATATATTAAAAAAAAATAAAATACAAAATTTAAACAAAATAAAAAAAAAAAATTTTAAAATAATGCAAAAAAATAAAAATACGACGACATCCAGGCAAGCATTGATCCAATAACCTTCTGGCTATGAGACCACCACGCTAACCACTAGGCTACGCAGTACCTTGAATTTCCCTTAATAATTCTATATTTTATTCATATATCGTATAACTCATCAAAAACCATCATATTTTACATTATATATATATAGCTACTTCTCAGGTGGTAAAAAGTACGGGTACTTCTAGAAGGGCTAGAGACATGGAACAAAAGGCATTAGATAGAGTTTTGCCTCCAGGGTCCCAGAAAAATCTGACATTGGAACTTTTCAGCCCCGAAATAGCTCTATTTTAAGATTTTCTGAAAAAATTTTTGTATAACAAAAGCACGTTTTTCTTTTATACTTTTTATAATTAGAAACACAAACCAAGAAATAAATGATACGTTTTACGTTATTTTTATTATTAGAAACACAAACCGAGAAATAAATAATATTTGAAAATGCAATGATCTCACATATATTTTAATTTCGAAAAATCGAAATAAACTTAAATAAATGTCAGATTTTATAAAAGACATCAGATGTTTTGTGGCAACTGAATATTAATGCTTCATTTGTTATTGTTTTGAATATTATGTTTCGTCAGCAAGCTTTAAAAAAATATACATACACAATTTATGTACGTATGTATCTACATAAAATTTTATTTTTATTGTTCGAGCGAAAACCTGTAAAAAATGCTAAATTCCAATACATTCATATATACATACATACACACATATATTCATATATACATTCATACACATATTTTTACATACATAAATTATTATTTTGTTTTTGACTAAACCTTTTCTTTATGTTTAAAATTCAATCCTATATGTTTACCCACAGTTTAAAAAAAACAGGTATCCATTCATAATTATGTATATTTGCATTTATAATTTTATTTATAATTTTTCCAACAGCAAAATTTCAAAATTTTCAATTCTAATACATTCATATGTACATACGTTCATATGTTGGAACGAAAAATTTTAAAATCTTCAATTCTAATCCATTCATATATACATACATACACACATATATTCATATATACATTCATACACATATTTTTACATACATAAATTATTATTTTGTTTTTGACTAAACCTTTTCTTTATGTTTAAAATTCAATCCTATATGTTTACCCACAGTTTAAAAAAAACAGGTATCCATTCATAATTATGTATATTTGCATTTATAATTTTATTTATAATTTTTCCAACAGCAAAATTTCAAAATTTTCGATTCTAATACATTCATATGTACATACGTTCATATGTTGGAACGAAAAATTTTAAAATCTTCAATTCTAATCCATTCATATATACATACATACACACATATATTCATATATACATTCATACACATATTTTTACATACATAAATTATTATTTTGTTTTTGATTAAACCTTTTCTTTATTTGAGAAATTAATTTTTGTAAGTTTACCCCCATGATATAATAATTATGCGTTTAAAATTTATTTCTATTTATTCTACAGTTTTGAATATTATTGAATTCATATAGAAAGCTTAAAAAAAATTACTCAGTAAGCTTTAAAAAAAATATACATACTACATACATATTTATGTACTTAAAATTTTTGCGAATTTTTCCAAACTATTATAAGAATATTTTTTTGGAAATTTTCTTTAAACTTTTATATAACATTTATGTGTTATATATTAAAAAAAAATAAAATACAAAATTTAAACAAAATAAAAAAAAAAAATTTTAAAATAATGCAAAAAAATAAAAATACGACGACATCCAGGCAAGCATTGATCCAATAACCTTCTGGCTATGAGACCACCACGCTAACCACTAGGCTACGCAGTACCTTGAATTTCCCTTAATAATTCTATATTTTATTCATATATCGTATAACTCATCAAAAACCATCATATTTTACATTATTATATATATATAGCTACTTCTCAGGTGGTAAAAAGTACGGGTACTTCTAGAAGGGCTAGAGACATGGAACAAAAGGCATTAGATAGAGTTTTGCCTCCAGGGTCCCAGAAAAATCTGACATTGGAACTTTTCAGCCCCGAAATAGCTCTATTTTAAGATTTTCTGAAAAAATTTTTGTATAACAAAAGCACGTTTTTCTTTTATACTTTTTATAATTAGAAACACAAACCAAGAAATAAATGATACGTTTTACGTTATTTTTATTATTAGAAACACAAACCGAGAAATAAATAATATTTGAAAATGCAATGATCTCACATATATTTTAATTTCGAAAAATCGAAATAAACTTAAATAAATGTCAGATTTTATAAAAGACATCAGATGTTTTGTGGCAACTGAATATTAATGCTTCATTTGTTATTGTTTTGAATATTATGTTTCGTCAGCAAGCTTTAAAAAAATATACATACACAATTTATGTACGTATGTATCTACATAAAATTTTATTTTTATTGTTCGAGCGAAAACCTGTAAAAAATGCTAAATTCCAATACATTCATATATACATACATACACACATATATTCATATATACATTCATACACATATTTTTACATACATAAATTATTATTTTGTTTTTGACTAAACCTTTTCTTTATGTTTAAAATTCAATCCTATATGTTTACCCACAGTTTAAAAAAAACAGGTATCCATTCATAATTATGTATATTTGCATTTATAATTTTATTTATAATTTTTCCAACAGCAAAATTTCAAAATTTTCAATTCTAATACATTCATATGTACATACGTTCATATGTTGGAACGAAAAATTTTAAAATCTTCAATTCTAATCCATTCATATATACATACATACACACATATATTCATATATACATTCATACACATATTTTTACATACATAAATTATTATTTTGTTTTTGACTAAACCTTTTCTTTATGTTTAAAATTCAATCCTATATGTTTACCCACAGTTTAAAAAAAACAGGTATCCATTCATAATTATGTATATTTGCATTTATAATTTTATTTATAATTTTTCCAACAGCAAAATTTCAAAATTTTCGATTCTAATACATTCATATGTACATACGTTCATATGTTGGAACGAAAAATTTTAAAATCTTCAATTCTAATCCATTCATATATACATACATACACACATATATTCATATATACATTCATACACATATTTTTACATACATAAATTATTATTTTGTTTTTGATTAAACCTTTTCTTTATTTGAGAAATTAATTTTTGTAAGTTTACCCCCATGATATAATAATTATGCGTTTAAAATTTATTTCTATTTATTCTACAGTTTTGAATATTATTGAATTCATATAGAAAGCTTAAAAAAAATTACTCAGTAAGCTTTAAAAAAAATATACATACTACATACATATTTATGTACTTAAAATTTTTGCGAATTTTTCCAAACTATTATAAGAATATTTTTTTGGAAATTTTCTTTAAACTTTTATATAACATTTATGTGTTATATATTAAAAAAAAATAAAATACAAAATTTAAACAAAATAAAAAAAAAAAATTTTAAAATAATGCAAAAAAATAAAAATACGACGACATCCAGGCAAGCATTGATCCAATAACCTTCTGGCTATGAGACCACCACGCTAACCACTAGGCTACGCAGTACCTTGAATTTCCCTTAATAATTCTATATTTTATTCATATATCGTATAACTCATCAAAAACCATCATATTTTACATTATATATATATAGCTACTTCTCAGGTGGTAAAAAGTACGGGTACTTCTAGAAGGGCTAGAGACATGGAACAAAAGGCATTAGATAGAGTTTTGCCTCCAGGGTCCCAGAAAAATCTGACACTGGAACTTTTCAGCCCCGAAATAGCTCTATTTTAAGATTTTCTGAAAAAATTTTTGTATAACAAAAGCACGTTTTTCTTTTATACTTTTTATAATTAGAAACACAAACCAAGAAATAAATGATACGTTTTACGTTATTTTTATTATTAGAAACACAAACCGAGAAATAAATAATATTTGAAAATGCAATGATCTCACATATATTTTAATTTCGAAAAATCGAAATAAACTTAAATAAATGTCAGATTTTATAAAAGACATCAGATGTTTTGTGGCAACTGAATATTAATGCTTCATTTGTTATTGTTTTGAATATTATGTTTCGTCAGCAAGCTTTAAAAAAATATACATACACAATTTATGTACGTATGTATCTACATAAAATTTTATTTTTATTGTTCGAGCGAAAACCTGTAAAAAATGATAAATTCCAATACATTCATATATACATACATACACACATATATTCATATATACATTCATACACATATTTTTACATACATAAATTATTATTTTGTTTTTGACTAAACCTTTTCTTTATGTTTAAAATTCAATCCTATATGTTTACCCACAGTTTAAAAAAAACAGGTATCCATTCATAATTATGTATATTTGCATTTATAATTTTATTTATAATTTTTCCAACAGCAAAATTTCAAAATTTTCAATTCTAATACATTCATATGTACATACGTTCATATGTTGGAACGAAAAATTTTAAAATCTTCAATTCTAATCCATTCATACTAGGGGCCCCTGTGGTTTGCTTATAAGCAGTATTATCTGTTGTAAAAACAGGATTGTGGCAATCAATTTTAAAATAAGTGTAGAAAAATTTGTACATATTATGGCATACATATGCAGGTATATACTTGTATATGCATAAATATCATATTGGTTTGAATACTAATGATAAATAAAAGTAATGGAAATATTTTTAATTTAATAAATTTTAAGATGTAATATGTGTCACTGTTAATTACATAGATATGATTAAAATTCAAATTAAGAATTAGTTAACAATTAAGAACGAAAAATTTCCTTCTAAACAACGTTATGTAGATAAGTACGTAACGTAACGTTATTCGTGTTCTTATATCTCTCACAATTTTTAGTTTTATTTTTTTTAATTCCATTCCATGTTAAATACAACAACAAAAAATTATTTTACTCTTACTTAACTCATTTAAAATATTTCGCTTCCTTTTGCTTTTTATTTTTGTTTATGGTAGTAAAGCAAAAAAACAAAAAAAATATTACTACTCTTTTTTTACTCTCTTTCGCTTTTCGCTTTTCATTTTTTGTTTTTGTTTTACAGTATGTATAATCAATTGAGTAATGTATGTACCCAGTATTCTCTTTTGCTATTTTCATTTCTTTGTTTTTGTTATTTATTAGATTATATGTATACCTGTTCATGAACTGGAAAAATCTTGTAAAATATAATATAGATATACATACATACACACATATATTCATATATACATTCATACACATATTTTTACATACATAAATTATTATTTTGTTTTTGACTAAACCTTTTCTTTATGTTTAAAATTCAATCCTATATGTTTACCCACAGTTTAAAAAAAACAGGTATCCATTCATAATTATGTATATTTGCATTTATAATTTTATTTATAATTTTTCCAACAGCAAAATTTCAAAATTTTCGATTCTAATACATTCATATGTACATACGTTCATATGTTGGAACGAAAAATTTTAAAATCTTCAATTCTAATCCATTCATATATACATACATACACACATATATTCATATATACATTCATACACATATTTTTACATACATAAATTATTATTTTGTTTTTGATTAAACCTTTTCTTTATTTGAGAAATTAATTTTTGTAAGTTTACCCCCATGATATAATAATTATGCGTTTAAAATTTATTTCTATTTATTCTACAGTTTTGAATATTATTGAATTCATATAGAAAGCTTAAAAAAAATTACTCAGTAAGCTTTAAAAAAAATATACATACTACATACATATTTATGTACTTAAAATTTTTGCGAATTTTTCCAAACTATTATAAGAATATTTTTTTGGAAATTTTCTTTAAACTTTTATATAACATTTATGTGTTATATATTAAAAAAAAATAAAATACAAAATTTAAACAAAATAAAAAAAAAAAATTTTAAAATAATGCAAAAAAATAAAAATACGACGACATCCAGGCAAGCATTGATCCAATAACCTTCTGGCTATGAGACCACCACGCTAACCACTAGGCTACGCAGTACCTTGAATTTCCCTTAATAATTCTATATTTTATTCATATATCGTATAACTCATCAAAAACCATCATATTTTACATTATATATATATAGCTACTTCTCAGGTGGTAAAAAGTACGGGTACTTCTAGAAGGGCTAGAGACATGGAACAAAAGGCATTAGATAGAGTTTTGCCTCCAGGGTCCCAGAAAAATCTGACATTGGAACTTTTCAGCCCCGAAATAGCTCTATTTTAAGATTTTCTGAAAAAATTTTTGTATAACAAAAGCACGTTTTTCTTTTATACTTTTTATAATTAGAAACACAAACCAAGAAATAAATGATACGTTTTACGTTATTTTTATTATTAGAAACACAAACCGAGAAATAAATAATATTTGAAAATGCAATGATCTCACATATATTTTAATTTCGAAAAATCGAAATAAACTTAAATAAATGTCAGATTTTATAAAAGACATCAGATGTTTTGTGGCAACTGAATATTAATGCTTCATTTGTTATTGTTTTGAATATTATGTTTCGTCAGCAAGCTTTAAAAAAATATACATACACAATTTATGTACGTATGTATCTACATAAAATTTTATTTTTATTGTTCGAGCGAAAACCTGTAAAAAATGCTAAATTCCAATACATTCATATATACATACATACACACATATATTCATATATACATTCATACACATATTTTTACATACATAAATTATTATTTTGTTTTTGACTAAACCTTTTCTTTATGTTTAAAATTCAATCCTATATGTTTACCCACAGTTTAAAAAAAACAGGTATCCATTCATAATTATGTATATTTGCATTTATAATTTTATTTATAATTTTTCCAACAGCAAAATTTCAAAATTTTCAATTCTAATACATTCATATGTACATACGTTCATATGTTGGAACGAAAAATTTTAAAATCTTCAATTCTAATCCATTCATATATACATACATACACACATATATTCATATATACATTCATACACATATTTTTACATACATAAATTATTATTTTGTTTTTGACTAAACCTTTTCTTTATGTTTAAAATTCAATCCTATATGTTTACCCACAGTTTAAAAAAAACAGGTATCCATTCATAATTATGTATATTTGCATTTATAATTTTATTTATAATTTTTCCAACAGCAAAATTTCAAAATTTTCGATTCTAATACATTCATATGTACATACGTTCATATGTTGGAACGAAAAATTTTAAAATCTTCAATTCTAATCCATTCATATATACATACATACACACATATATTCATATATACATTCATACACATATTTTTACATACATAAATTATTATTTTGTTTTTGATTAAACCTTTTCTTTATTTGAGAAATTAATTTTTGTAAGTTTACCCCCATGATATAATAATTATGCGTTTAAAATTTATTTCTATTTATTCTACAGTTTTGAATATTATTGAATTCATATAGAAAGCTTAAAAAAAATTACTCAGTAAGCTTTAAAAAAAATATACATACTACATACATATTTATGTACTTAAAATTTTTGCGAATTTTTCCAAACTATTATAAGAATATTTTTTTGGAAATTTTCTTTAAACTTTTATATAACATTTATGTGTTATATATTAAAAAAAAATAAAATACAAAATTTAAACAAAATAAAAAAAAAAAATTTTAAAATAATGCAAAAAAATAAAAATACGACGACATCCAGGCAAGCATTGATCCAATAACCTTCTGGCTATGAGACCACCACGCTAACCACTAGGCTACGCAGTACCTTGAATTTCCCTTAATAATTCTATATTTTATTCATATATCGTATAACTCATCAAAAACCATCATATTTTACATTATATATATATAGCTACTTCTCAGGTGGTAAAAAGTACGGGTACTTCTAGAAGGGCTAGAGACATGGAACAAAAGGCATTAGATAGAGTTTTGCCTCCAGGGTCCCAGAAAAATCTGACATTGGAACTTTTCAGCCCCGAAATAGCTCTATTTTAAGATTTTCTGAAAAAATTTTTGTATAACAAAAGCACGTTTTTCTTTTATACTTTTTATAATTAGAAACACAAACCAAGAAATAAATGATACGTTTTACGTTATTTTTATTATTAGAAACACAAACCGAGAAATAAATAATATTTGAAAATGCAATGATCTCACATATATTTTAATTTCGAAAAATCGAAATAAACTTAAATAAATGTCAGATTTTATAAAAGACATCAGATGTTTTGTGGCAACTGAATATTAATGCTTCATTTGTTATTGTTTTGAATATTATGTTTCGTCAGCAAGCTTTAAAAAAATATACATACACAATTTATGTACGTATGTATCTACATAAAATTTTATTTTTATTGTTCGAGCGAAAACCTGTAAAAAATGATAAATTCCAATACATTCATATATACATACATACACACATATATTCATATATACATTCATACACATATTTTTACATACATAAATTATTATTTTGTTTTTGATTAAACCTTTTCTTTATTTGAGAAATTAATTTTTGTAAGTTTACCCCCATGATATAATAATTATGCGTTTAAAATTTATTTCTATTTATTCTACAGTTTTGAATATTATTGAATTCATATAGAAAGCTTAAAAAAAATTACTCAGTAAGCTTTAAAAAAAATATACATACTACATACATATTTATGTACTTAAAATTTTTGCGAATTTTTCCAAACTATTATAAGAATATTTTTTTGGAAATTTTCTTTAAACTTTTATATAACATTTATGTGTTATATATTAAAAAAAAATAAAATACAAAATTTAAACAAAATAAAAAAAAAAAATTTTAAAATAATGCAAAAAAATAAAAATACGACGACATCCAGGCAAGCATTGATCCAATAACCTTCTGGCTATGAGACCACCACGCTAACCACTAGGCTACGCAGTACCTTGAATTTCCCTTAATAATTCTATATTTTATTCATATATCGTATAACTCATCAAAAACCATCATATTTTACATTATTATATATATATAGCTACTTCTCAGGTGGTAAAAAGTACGGGTACTTCTAGAAGGGCTAGAGACATGGAACAAAAGGCATTAGATAGAGTTTTGCCTCCAGGGTCCCAGAAAAATCTGACATTGGAACTTTTCAGCCCCGAAATAGCTCTATTTTAAGATTTTCTGAAAAAATTTTTGTATAACAAAAGCACGTTTTTCTTTTATACTTTTTATAATTAGAAACACAAACCAAGAAATAAATGATACGTTTTACGTTATTTTTATTATTAGAAACACAAACCGAGAAATAAATAATATTTGAAAATGCAATGATCTCACATATATTTTAATTTCGAAAAATCGAAATAAACTTAAATAAATGTCAGATTTTATAAAAGACATCAGATGTTTTGTGGCAACTGAATATTAATGCTTCATTTGTTATTGTTTTGAATATTATGTTTCGTCAGCAAGCTTTAAAAAAATATACATACACAATTTATGTACGTATGTATCTACATAAAATTTTATTTTTATTGTTCGAGCGAAAACCTGTAAAAAATGCTAAATTCCAATACATTCATATATACATACATACACACATATATTCATATATACATTCATACACATATTTTTACATACATAAATTATTATTTTGTTTTTGACTAAACCTTTTCTTTATGTTTAAAATTCAATCCTATATGTTTACCCACAGTTTAAAAAAAACAGGTATCCATTCATAATTATGTATATTTGCATTTATAATTTTATTTATAATTTTTCCAACAGCAAAATTTCAAAATTTTCAATTCTAATACATTCATATGTACATACGTTCATATGTTGGAACGAAAAATTTTAAAATCTTCAATTCTAATCCATTCATATATACATACATACACACATATATTCATATATACATTCATACACATATTTTTACATACATAAATTATTATTTTGTTTTTGACTAAACCTTTTCTTTATGTTTAAAATTCAATCCTATATGTTTACCCACAGTTTAAAAAAAACAGGTATCCATTCATAATTATGTATATTTGCATTTATAATTTTATTTATAATTTTTCCAACAGCAAAATTTCAAAATTTTCGATTCTAATACATTCATATGTACATACGTTCATATGTTGGAACGAAAAATTTTAAAATCTTCAATTCTAATCCATTCATATATACATACATACACACATATATTCATATATACATTCATACACATATTTTTACATACATAAATTATTATTTTGTTTTTGATTAAACCTTTTCTTTATTTGAGAAATTAATTTTTGTAAGTTTACCCCCATGATATAATAATTATGCGTTTAAAATTTATTTCTATTTATTCTACAGTTTTGAATATTATTGAATTCATATAGAAAGCTTAAAAAAAATTACTCAGTAAGCTTTAAAAAAAATATACGTACTACATACATATTTATGTACTTAAAATTTTTGCGAATTTTTCCAAACTATTATAAGAATATTTTTTTGGAAATTTTCTTTAAACTTTTATATAACATTTATGTGTTATATATTAAAAAAAAATAAAATACAAAATTTAAACAAAATAAAAAAAAAAAATTTTAAAATAATGCAAAAAAATAAAAATACGACGACATCCAGGCAAGCATTGATCCAATAACCTTCTGGCTATGAGACCACCACGCTAACCACTAGGCTACGCAGTACCTTGAATTTCCCTTAATAATTCTATATTTTATTCATATATCGTATAACTCATCAAAAACCATCATATTTTACATTATTATATATATATAGCTACTTCTCAGGTGGTAAAAAGTACGGGTACTTCTAGAAGGGCTAGAGACATGGAACAAAAGGCATTAGATAGAGTTTTGCCTCCAGGGTCCCAGAAAAATCTGACATTGGAACTTTTCAGCCCCGAAATAGCTCTATTTTAAGATTTTCTGAAAAAATTTTTGTATAACAAAAGCACGTTTTTCTTTTATACTTTTTATAATTAGAAACACAAACCAAGAAATAAATGATACGTTTTACGTTATTTTTATTATTAGAAACACAAACCGAGAAATAAATAATATTTGAAAATGCAATGATCTCACATATATTTTAATTTCGAAAAATCGAAATAAACTTAAATAAATGTCAGATTTTATAAAAGACATCAGATGTTTTGTGGCAACTGAATATTAATGCTTCATTTGTTATTGTTTTGAATATTATGTTTCGTCAGCAAGCTTTAAAAAAATATACATACACAATTTATGTACGTATGTATCTACATAAAATTTTATTTTTATTGTTCGAGCGAAAACCTGTAAAAAATGCTAAATTCCAATACATTCATATATACATACATACACACATATATTCATATATACATTCATACACATATTTTTACATACATAAATTATTATTTTGTTTTTGACTAAACCTTTTCTTTATGTTTAAAATTCAATCCTATATGTTTACCCACAGTTTAAAAAAAACAGGTATCCATTCATAATTATGTATATTTGCATTTATAATTTTATTTATAATTTTTCCAACAGCAAAATTTCAAAATTTTCAATTCTAATACATTCATATGTACATACGTTCATATGTTGGAACGAAAAATTTTAAAATCTTCAATTCTAATCCATTCATATATACATACATACACACATATATTCATATATACATTCATACACATATTTTTACATACATAAATTATTATTTTGTTTTTGACTAAACCTTTTCTTTATGTTTAAAATTCAATCCTATATGTTTACCCACAGTTTAAAAAAAACAGGTATCCATTCATAATTATGTATATTTGCATTTATAATTTTATTTATAATTTTTCCAACAGCAAAATTTCAAAATTTTCGATTCTAATACATTCATATGTACATACGTTCATATGTTGGAACGAAAAATTTTAAAATCTTCAATTCTAATCCATTCATATATACATACATACACACATATATTCATATATACATTCATACACATATTTTTACATACATAAATTATTATTTTGTTTTTGATTAAACCTTTTCTTTATTTGAGAAATTAATTTTTGTAAGTTTACCCCCATGATATAATAATTATGCGTTTAAAATTTATTTCTATTTATTCTACAGTTTTGAATATTATTGAATTCATATAGAAAGCTTAAAAAAAATTACTCAGTAAGCTTTAAAAAAAATATACATACTACATACATATTTATGTACTTAAAATTTTTGCGAATTTTTCCAAACTATTATAAGAATATTTTTTTGGAAATTTTCTTTAAACTTTTATATAACATTTATGTGTTATATATTAAAAAAAAATAAAATACAAAATTTAAACAAAATAAAAAAAAAAAATTTTAAAATAATGCAAAAAAATAAAAATACGACGACATCCAGGCAAGCATTGATCCAATAACCTTCTGGCTATGAGACCACCACGCTAACCACTAGGCTACGCAGTACCTTGAATTTCCCTTAATAATTCTATATTTTATTCATATATCGTATAACTCATCAAAAACCATCATATTTTACATTATATATATATAGCTACTTCTCAGGTGGTAAAAAGTACGGGTACTTCTAGAAGGGCTAGAGACATGGAACAAAAGGCATTAGATAGAGTTTTGCCTCCAGGGTCCCAGAAAAATCTGACATTGGAACTTTTCAGCCCCGAAATAGCTCTATTTTAAGATTTTCTGAAAAAATTTTTGTATAACAAAAGCACGTTTTTCTTTTATACTTTTTATAATTAGAAACACAAACCAAGAAATAAATGATACGTTTTACGTTATTTTTATTATTAGAAACACAAACCGAGAAATAAATAATATTTGAAAATGCAATGATCTCACATATATTTTAATTTCGAAAAATCGAAATAAACTTAAATAAATGTCAGATTTTATAAAAGACATCAGATGTTTTGTGGCAACTGAATATTAATGCTTCATTTGTTATTGTTTTGAATATTATGTTTCGTCAGCAAGCTTTAAAAAAATATACATACACAATTTATGTACGTATGTATCTACATAAAATTTTATTTTTATTGTTCGAGCGAAAACCTGTAAAAAATGATAAATTCCAATACATTCATATATACATACATACACACATATATTCATATATACATTCATACACATATTTTTACATACATAAATTATTATTTTGTTTTTGACTAAACCTTTTCTTTATGTTTAAAATTCAATCCTATATGTTTACCCACAGTTTAAAAAAAACAGGTATCCATTCATAATTATGTATATTTGCATTTATAATTTTATTTATAATTTTTCCAACAGCAAAATTTCAAAATTTTCAATTCTAATACATTCATATGTACATACGTTCATATGTTGGAACGAAAAATTTTAAAATCTTCAATTCTAATCCATTCATATATACATACATACACACATA
Source organism: Condylostylus longicornis (assembly GCF_029603195.1). Taxonomy (NCBI): domain Eukaryota; kingdom Metazoa; phylum Arthropoda; class Insecta; order Diptera; family Dolichopodidae; genus Condylostylus; species Condylostylus longicornis. The sequence continues at coordinate 529,028 of NW_026578021.1, read as the reverse complement.
TATTCATATATACATTCATACACATATTTTTACATACATAAATTATTATTTTGTTTTTGATTAAACCTTTTCTTTATTTGAGAAATTAATTTTTGTAAGTTTACCCCCATGATATAATAATTATGCGTTTAAAATTTATTTCTATTTATTCTACAGTTTTGAATATTATTGAATTCATATAGAAAGCTTAAAAAAAATTACTCAGTAAGCTTTAAAAAAAATATACATACTACATACATATTTATGTACTTAAAATTTTTGCGAATTTTTCCAAACTATTATAAGAATATTTTTTTGGAAATTTTCTTTAAACTTTTATATAACATTTATGTGTTATATATTAAAAAAAAATAAAATACAAAATTTAAACAAAATAAAAAAAAAAAATTTTAAAATAATGCAAAAAAATAAAAATACGACGACATCCAGGCAAGCATTGATCCAATAACCTTCTGGCTATGAGACCACCACGCTAACCACTAGGCTACGCAGTACCTTGAATTTCCCTTAATAATTCTATATTTTATTCATATATCGTATAACTCATCAAAAACCATCATATTTTACATTATATATATATAGCTACTTCTCAGGTGGTAAAAAGTACGGGTACTTCTAGAAGGGCTAGAGACATGGAACAAAAGGCATTAGATAGAGTTTTGCCTCCAGGGTCCCAGAAAAATCTGACATTGGAACTTTTCAGCCCCGAAATAGCTCTATTTTAAGATTTTCTGAAAAAATTTTTGTATAACAAAAGCACGTTTTTCTTTTATACTTTTTATAATTAGAAACACAAACCAAGAAATAAATGATACGTTTTACGTTATTTTTATTATTAGAAACACAAACCGAGAAATAAATAATATTTGAAAATGCAATGATCTCACATATATTTTAATTTCGAAAAATCGAAATAAACTTAAATAAATGTCAGATTTTATAAAAGACATCAGATGTTTTGTGGCAACTGAATATTAATGCTTCATTTGTTATTGTTTTGAATATTATGTTTCGTCAGCAAGCTTTAAAAAAATATACATACACAATTTATGTACGTATGTATCTACATAAAATTTTATTTTTATTGTTCGAGCGAAAACCTGTAAAAAATGCTAAATTCCAATACATTCATATATACATACATACACACATATATTCATATATACATTCATACACATATTTTTACATACATAAATTATTATTTTGTTTTTGACTAAACCTTTTCTTTATGTTTAAAATTCAATCCTATATGTTTACCCACAGTTTAAAAAAAACAGGTATCCATTCATAATTATGTATATTTGCATTTATAATTTTATTTATAATTTTTCCAACAGCAAAATTTCAAAATTTTCAATTCTAATACATTCATATGTACATACGTTCATATGTTGGAACGAAAAATTTTAAAATCTTCAATTCTAATCCATTCATATATACATACATACACACATATATTCATATATACATTCATACACATATTTTTACATACATAAATTATTATTTTGTTTTTGACTAAACCTTTTCTTTATGTTTAAAATTCAATCCTATATGTTTACCCACAGTTTAAAAAAAACAGGTATCCATTCATAATTATGTATATTTGCATTTATAATTTTATTTATAATTTTTCCAACAGCAAAATTTCAAAATTTTCGATTCTAATACATTCATATGTACATACGTTCATATGTTGGAACGAAAAATTTTAAAATCTTCAATTCTAATCCATTCATATATACATACATACACACATATATTCATATATACATTCATACACATATTTTTACATACATAAATTATTATTTTGTTTTTGATTAAACCTTTTCTTTATTTGAGAAATTAATTTTTGTAAGTTTACCCCCATGATATAATAATTATGCGTTTAAAATTTATTTCTATTTATTCTACAGTTTTGAATATTATTGAATTCATATAGAAAGCTTAAAAAAAATTACTCAGTAAGCTTTAAAAAAAATATACATACTACATACATATTTATGTACTTAAAATTTTTGCGAATTTTTCCAAACTATTATAAGAATATTTTTTTGGAAATTTTCTTTAAACTTTTATATAACATTTATGTGTTATATATTAAAAAAAAATAAAATACAAAATTTAAACAAAATAAAAAAAAAAAATTTTAAAATAATGCAAAAAAATAAAAATACGACGACATCCAGGCAAGCATTGATCCAATAACCTTCTGGCTATGAGACCACCACGCTAACCACTAGGCTACGCAGTACCTTGAATTTCCCTTAATAATTCTATATTTTATTCATATATCGTATAACTCATCAAAAACCATCATATTTTACATTATATATATATAGCTACTTCTCAGGTGGTAAAAAGTACGGGTACTTCTAGAAGGGCTAGAGACATGGAACAAAAGGCATTAGATAGAGTTTTGCCTCCAGGGTCCCAGAAAAATCTGACATTGGAACTTTTCAGCCCCGAAATAGCTCTATTTTAAGATTTTCTGAAAAAATTTTTGTATAACAAAAGCACGTTTTTCTTTTATACTTTTTATAATTAGAAACACAAACCAAGAAATAAATGATACGTTTTACGTTATTTTTATTATTAGAAACACAAACCGAGAAATAAATAATATTTGAAAATGCAATGATCTCACATATATTTTAATTTCGAAAAATCGAAATAAACTTAAATAAATGTCAGATTTTATAAAAGACATCAGATGTTTTGTGGCAACTGAATATTAATGCTTCATTTGTTATTGTTTTGAATATTATGTTTCGTCAGCAAGCTTTAAAAAAATATACATACACAATTTATGTACGTATGTATCTACATAAAATTTTATTTTTATTGTTCGAGCGAAAACCTGTAAAAAATGATAAATTCCAATACATTCATATATACATACATACACACATATATTCATATATACATTCATACACATATTTTTACATACATAAATTATTATTTTGTTTTTGATTAAACCTTTTCTTTATTTGAGAAATTAATTTTTGTAAGTTTACCCCCATGATATAATAATTATGCGTTTAAAATTTATTTCTATTTATTCTACAGTTTTGAATATTATTGAATTCATATAGAAAGCTTAAAAAAAATTACTCAGTAAGCTTTAAAAAAAATATACATACTACATACATATTTATGTACTTAAAATTTTTGCGAATTTTTCCAAACTATTATAAGAATATTTTTTTGGAAATTTTCTTTAAACTTTTATATAACATTTATGTGTTATATATTAAAAAAAAATAAAATACAAAATTTAAACAAAATAAAAAAAAAAAATTTTAAAATAATGCAAAAAAATAAAAATACGACGACATCCAGGCAAGCATTGATCCAATAACCTTCTGGCTATGAGACCACCACGCTAACCACTAGGCTACGCAGTACCTTGAATTTCCCTTAATAATTCTATATTTTATTCATATATCGTATAACTCATCAAAAACCATCATATTTTACATTATATATATATAGCTACTTCTCAGGTGGTAAAAAGTACGGGTACTTCTAGAAGGGCTAGAGACATGGAACAAAAGGCATTAGATAGAGTTTTGCCTCCAGGGTCCCAGAAAAATCTGACATTGGAACTTTTCAGCCCCGAAATAGCTCTATTTTAAGATTTTCTGAAAAAATTTTTGTATAACAAAAGCACGTTTTTCTTTTATACTTTTTATAATTAGAAACACAAACCAAGAAATAAATGATACGTTTTACGTTATTTTTATTATTAGAAACAAAAACCGAGAAATAAATAATATTTGAAAATGCAATGATCTCACATATATTTTAATTTCGAAAAATCGAAATAAACTTAAATAAATGTCAGATTTTATAAAAGACATCAGATGTTTTGTGGCAACTGAATATTAATGCTTCATTTGTTATTGTTTTGAATATTATGTTTCGTCAGCAAGCTTTAAAAAAATATACATACACAATTTATGTACGTATGTATCTACATAAAATTTTATTTTTATTGTTCGAGCGAAAACCTGTAAAAAATGCTAAATTCCAATACATTCATATATACATACATACACACATATATTCATATATACATTCATACACATATTTTTACATACATAAATTATTATTTTGTTTTTGACTAAACCTTTTCTTTATGTTTAAAATTCAATCCTATATGTTTACCCACAGTTTAAAAAAAACAGGTATCCATTCATAATTATGTATATTTGCATTTATAATTTTATTTATAATTTTTCCAACAGCAAAATTTCAAAATTTTCGATTCTAATACATTCATATGTACATACGTTCATATGTTGGAACGAAAAATTTTAAAATCTTCAATTCTAATCCATTCATATATACATACATACACACATATATTCATATATACATTCATACACATATTTTTACATACATAAATTATTATTTTGTTTTTGATTAAACCTTTTCTTTATTTGAGAAATTAATTTTTGTAAGTTTACCCCCATGATATAATAATTATGCGTTTAAAATTTATTTCTATTTATTCTACAGTTTTGAATATTATTGAATTCATATAGAAAGCTTAAAAAAAATTACTCAGTAAGCTTTAAAAAAAATATACATACTACATACATATTTATGTACTTAAAATTTTTGCGAATTTTTCCAAACTATTATAAGAATATTTTTTTGGAAATTTTCTTTAAACTTTTATATAACATTTATGTGTTATATATTAAAAAAAAATAAAATACAAAATTTAAACAAAATAAAAAAAAAAAATTTTAAAATAATGCAAAAAAATAAAAATACGACGACATCCAGGCAAGCATTGATCCAATAACCTTCTGGCTATGAGACCACCACGCTAACCACTAGGCTACGCAGTACCTTGAATTTCCCTTAATAATTCTATATTTTATTCATATATCGTATAACTCATCAAAAACCATCATATTTTACATTATATATATATAGCTACTTCTCAGGTGGTAAAAAGTACGGGTACTTCTAGAAGGGCTAGAGACATGGAACAAAAGGCATTAGATAGAGTTTTGCCTCCAGGGTCCCAGAAAAATCTGACATTGGAACTTTTCAGCCCCGAAATAGCTCTATTTTAAGATTTTCTGAAAAAATTTTTGTATAACAAAAGCACGTTTTTCTTTTATACTTTTTATAATTAGAAACACAAACCAAGAAATAAATGATACGTTTTACGTTATTTTTATTATTAGAAACACAAACCGAGAAATAAATAATATTTGAAAATGCAATGATCTCACATATATTTTAATTTCGAAAAATCGAAATAAACTTAAATAAATGTCAGATTTTATAAAAGACATCAGATGTTTTGTGGCAACTGAATATTAATGCTTCATTTGTTATTGTTTTGAATATTATGTTTCGTCAGCAAGCTTTAAAAAAATATACATACACAATTTATGTACGTATGTATCTACATAAAATTTTATTTTTATTGTTCGAGCGAAAACCTGTAAAAAATGCTAAATTCCAATACATTCATATATACATACATACACACATATATTCATATATACATTCATACACATATTTTTACATACATAAATTATTATTTTGTTTTTGACTAAACCTTTTCTTTATGTTTAAAATTCAATCCTATATGTTTACCCACAGTTTAAAAAAAACAGGTATCCATTCATAATTATGTATATTTGCATTTATAATTTTATTTATAATTTTTCCAACAGCAAAATTTCAAAATTTTCAATTCTAATACATTCATATGTACATACGTTCATATGTTGGAACGAAAAATTTTAAAATCTTCAATTCTAATCCATTCATATATACATACATACACACATATATTCATATATACATTCATACACATATTTTTACATACATAAATTATTATTTTGTTTTTGACTAAACCTTTTCTTTATGTTTAAAATTCAATCCTATATGTTTACCCACAGTTTAAAAAAAACAGGTATCCATTCATAATTATGTATATTTGCATTTATAATTTTATTTATAATTTTTCCAACAGCAAAATTTCAAAATTTTCGATTCTAATACATTCATATGTACATACGTTCATATGTTGGAACGAAAAATTTTAAAATCTTCAATTCTAATCCATTCATATATACATACATACACACATATATTCATATATACATTCATACACATATTTTTACATACATAAATTATTATTTTGTTTTTGATTAAACCTTTTCTTTATTTGAGAAATTAATTTTTGTAAGTTTACCCCCATGATATAATAATTATGCGTTTAAAATTTATTTCTATTTATTCTACAGTTTTGAATATTATTGAATTCATATAGAAAGCTTAAAAAAAATTACTCAGTAAGCTTTAAAAAAAATATACATACTACATACATATTTATGTACTTAAAATTTTTGCGAATTTTTCCAAACTATTATAAGAATATTTTTTTGGAAATTTTCTTTAAACTTTTATATAACATTTATGTGTTATATATTAAAAAAAAATAAAATACAAAATTTAAACAAAATAAAAAAAAAAAATTTTAAAATAATGCAAAAAAATAAAAATACGACGACATCCAGGCAAGCATTGATCCAATAACCTTCTGGCTATGAGACCACCACGCTAACCACTAGGCTACGCAGTACCTTGAATTTCCCTTAATAATTCTATATTTTATTCATATATCGTATAACTCATCAAAAACCATCATATTTTACATTATATATATATAGCTACTTCTCAGGTGGTAAAAAGTACGGGTACTTCTAGAAGGGCTAGAGACATGGAACAAAAGGCATTAGATAGAGTTTTGCCTCCAGGGTCCCAGAAAAATCTGACATTGGAACTTTTCAGCCCCGAAATAGCTCTATTTTAAGATTTTCTGAAAAAATTTTTGTATAACAAAAGCACGTTTTTCTTTTATACTTTTTATAATTAGAAACACAAACCAAGAAATAAATGATACGTTTTACGTTATTTTTATTATTAGAAACACAAACCGAGAAATAAATAATATTTGAAAATGCAATGATCTCACATATATTTTAATTTCGAAAAATCGAAATAAACTTAAATAAATGTCAGATTTTATAAAAGACATCAGATGTTTTGTGGCAACTGAATATTAATGCTTCATTTGTTATTGTTTTGAATATTATGTTTCGTCAGCAAGCTTTAAAAAAATATACATACACAATTTATGTACGTATGTATCTACATAAAATTTTATTTTTATTGTTCGAGCGAAAACCTGTAAAAAATGATAAATTCCAATACATTCATATATACATACATACACACATATATTCATATATACATTCATACACATATTTTTACATACATAAATTATTATTTTGTTTTTGATTAAACCTTTTCTTTATTTGAGAAATTAATTTTTGTAAGTTTACCCCCATGATATAATAATTATGCGTTTAAAATTTATTTCTATTTATTCTACAGTTTTGAATATTATTGAATTCATATAGAAAGCTTAAAAAAAATTACTCAGTAAGCTTTAAAAAAAATATACATACTACATACATATTTATGTACTTAAAATTTTTGCGAATTTTTCCAAACTATTATAAGAATATTTTTTTGGAAATTTTCTTTAAACTTTTATATAACATTTATGTGTTATATATTAAAAAAAAATAAAATACAAAATTTAAACAAAATAAAAAAAAAAAATTTTAAAATAATGCAAAAAAATAAAAATACGACGACATCCAGGCAAGCATTGATCCAATAACCTTCTGGCTATGAGACCACCACGCTAACCACTAGGCTACGCAGTACCTTGAATTTCCCTTAATAATTCTATATTTTATTCATATATCGTATAACTCATCAAAAACCATCATATTTTACATTATATATATATAGCTACTTCTCAGGTGGTAAAAAGTACGGGTACTTCTAGAAGGGCTAGAGACATGGAACAAAAGGCATTAGATAGAGTTTTGCCTCCAGGGTCCCAGAAAAATCTGACATTGGAACTTTTCAGCCCCGAAATAGCTCTATTTTAAGATTTTCTGAAAAAATTTTTGTATAACAAAAGCACGTTTTTCTTTTATACTTTTTATAATTAGAAACACAAATCAAGAAATAAATGATACGTTTTACGTTATTTTTATTATTAGAAACACAAACCGAGAAATAAATAATATTTGAAAATGCAATGATCTCACATATATTTTAATTTCGAAAAATCGAAATAAACTTAAATAAATGTCAGATTTTATAAAAGACATCAGATGTTTTGTGGCAACTGAATATTAATGCTTCATTTGTTATTGTTTTGAATATTATGTTTCGTCAGCAAGCTTTAAAAAAATATACATACACAATTTATGTACGTATGTATCTACATAAAATTTTATTTTTATTGTTCGAGCGAAAACCTGTAAAAAATGCTAAATTCCAATACATTCATATATACATACATACACACATATATTCATATATACATTCATACACATATTTTTACATACATAAATTATTATTTTGTTTTTGACTAAACCTTTTCTTTATGTTTAAAATTCAATCCTATATGTTTACCCACAGTTTAAAAAAAACAGGTATCCATTCATAATTATGTATATTTGCATTTATAATTTTATTTATAATTTTTCCAACAGCAAAATTTCAAAATTTTCAATTCTAATACATTCATATGTACATACGTTCATATGTTGGAACGAAAAATTTTAAAATCTTCAATTCTAATCCATTCATATATACATACATACACACATATATTCATATATACATTCATACACATATTTTTACATACATAAATTATTATTTTGTTTTTGACTAAACCTTTTCTTTATGTTTAAAATTCAATCCTATATGTTTACCCACAGTTTAAAAAAAACAGGTATCCATTCATAATTATGTATATTTGCATTTATAATTTTATTTATAATTTTTCCAACAGCAAAATTTCAAAATTTTCGATTCTAATACATTCATATGTACATACGTTCATATGTTGGAACGAAAAATTTTAAAATCTTCAATTCTAATCCATTCATATATACATACATACACACATATATTCATATATACATTCATACACATATTTTTACATACATAAATTATTATTTTGTTTTTGATTAAACCTTTTCTTTATTTGAGAAATTAATTTTTGTAAGTTTACCCCCATGATATAATAATTATGCGTTTAAAATTTATTTCTATTTATTCTACAGTTTTGAATATTATTGAATTCATATAGAAAGCTTAAAAAAAATTACTCAGTAAGCTTTAAAAAAAATATACATACTACATACATATTTATGTACTTAAAATTTTTGCGAATTTTTCCAAACTATTATAAGAATATTTTTTTGGAAATTTTCTTTAAACTTTTATATAACATTTATGTGTTATATATTAAAAAAAAATAAAATACAAAATTTAAACAAAATAAAAAAAAAAAATTTTAAAATAATGCAAAAAAATAAAAATACGACGACATCCAGGCAAGCATTGATCCAATAACCTTCTGGCTATGAGACCACCACGCTAACCACTAGGCTACGCAGTACCTTGAATTTCCCTTAATAATTCTATATTTTATTCATATATCGTATAACTCATCAAAAACCATCATATTTTACATTATATATATATAGCTACTTCTCAGGTGGTAAAAAGTACGGGTACTTCTAGAAGGGCTAGAGACATGGAACAAAAGGCATTAGATAGAGTTTTGCCTCCAGGGTCCCAGAAAAATCTGACATTGGAACTTTTCAGCCCCGAAATAGCTCTATTTTAAGATTTTCTGAAAAAATTTTTGTATAACAAAAGCACGTTTTTCTTTTATACTTTTTATAATTAGAAACACAAACCAAGAAATAAATGATACGTTTTACGTTATTTTTATTATTAGAAACACAAACCGAGAAATAAATAATATTTGAAAATGCAATGATCTCACATATATTTTAATTTCGAAAAATCGAAATAAACTTAAATAAATGTCAGATTTTATAAAAGACATCAGATGTTTTGTGGCAACTGAATATTAATGCTTCATTTGTTATTGTTTTGAATATTATGTTTCGTCAGCAAGCTTTAAAAAAATATACATACACAATTTATGTACGTATGTATCTACATAAAATTTTATTTTTATTGTTCGAGCGAAAACCTGTAAAAAATGATAAATTCCAATACATTCATATATACATACATACACACATATATTCATATATACATTCATACACATATTTTTACATACATAAATTATTATTTTGTTTTTGACTAAACCTTTTCTTTATGTTTAAAATTCAATCCTATATGTTTACCCACAGTTTAAAAAAAACAGGTATCCATTCATAATTATGTATATTTGCATTTATAATTTTATTTATAATTTTTCCAACAGCAAAATTTCAAAATTTTCAATTCTAATACATTCATATGTACATACGTTCATATGTTGGAACGAAAAATTTTAAAATCTTCAATTCTAATCCATTCATATATACATACATACACACATATATTCATATATACATTCATACACATATTTTTACATACATAAATTATTATTTTGTTTTTGACTAAACCTTTTCTTTATGTTTAAAATTCAATCCTATATGTTTACCCACAGTTTAAAAAAAACAGGTATCCATTCATAATTATGTATATTTGCATTTATAATTTTATTTATAATTTTTCCAACAGCAAAATTTCAAAATTTTCGATTCTAATACATTCATATGTACATACGTTCATATGTTGGAACGAAAAATTTTAAAATCTTCAATTCTAATCCATTCATATATACATACATACACACATATATTCATATATACATTCATACACATATTTTTACATACATAAATTATTATTTTGTTTTTGATTAAACCTTTTCTTTATTTGAGAAATTAATTTTTGTAAGTTTACCCCCATGATATAATAATTATGCGTTTAAAATTTATTTCTATTTATTCTACAGTTTTGAATATTATTGAATTCATATAGAAAGCTTAAAAAAAATTACTCAGTAAGCTTTAAAAAAAATATACATACTACATACATATTTATGTACTTAAAATTTTTGCGAATTTTTCCAAACTATTATAAGAATATTTTTTTGGAAATTTTCTTTAAACTTTTATATAACATTTATGTGTTATATATTAAAAAAAAATAAAATACAAAATTTAAACAAAATAAAAAAAAAAAATTTTAAAATAATGCAAAAAAATAAAAATACGACGACATCCAGGCAAGCATTGATCCAATAACCTTCTGGCTATGAGACCACCACGCTAACCACTAGGCTACGCAGTACCTTGAATTTCCCTTAATAATTCTATATTTTATTCATATATCGTATAACTCATCAAAAACCATCATATTTTACATTATATATATATAGCTACTTCTCAGGTGGTAAAAAGTACGGGTACTTCTAGAAGGGCTAGAGACATGGAACAAAAGGCATTAGATAGAGTTTTGCCTCCAGGGTCCCAGAAAAATCTGACATTGGAACTTTTCAGCCCCGAAATAGCTCTATTTTAAGATTTTCTGAAAAAATTTTTGTATAACAAAAGCACGTTTTTCTTTTATACTTTTTATAATTAGAAACACAAACCAAGAAATAAATGATACGTTTTACGTTATTTTTATTATTAGAAACACAAACCGAGAAATAAATAATATTTGAAAATGCAATGATCTCACATATATTTTAATTTCGAAAAATCGAAATAAACTTAAATAAATGTCAGATTTTATAAAAGACATCAGATGTTTTGTGGCAACTGAATATTAATGCTTCATTTGTTATTGTTTTGAATATTATGTTTCGTCAGCAAGCTTTAAAAAAATATACATACACAATTTATGTACGTATGTATCTACATAAAATTTTATTTTTATTGTTCGAGCGAAAACCTGTAAAAAATGATAAATTCCAATACATTCATATATACATACATACACACATATATTCATATATACATTCATACACATATTTTTACATACATAAATTATTATTTTGTTTTTGATTAAACCTTTTCTTTATTTGAGAAATTAATTTTTGTAAGTTTACCCCCATGATATAATAATTATGCGTTTAAAATTTATTTCTATTTATTCTACAGTTTTGAATATTATTGAATTCATATAGAAAGCTTAAAAAAAATTACTCAGTAAGCTTTAAAAAAAATATACATACTACATACATATTTATGTACTTAAAATTTTTGCGAATTTTTCCAAACTATTATAAGAATATTTTTTTGGAAATTTTCTTTAAACTTTTATATAACATTTATGTGTTATATATTAAAAAAAAATAAAATACAAAATTTAAACAAAATAAAAAAAAAAAATTTTAAAATAATGCAAAAAAATAAAAATACGACGACATCCAGGCAAGCATTGATCCAATAACCTTCTGGCTATGAGACCACCACGCTAACCACTAGGCTACGCAGTACCTTGAATTTCCCTTAATAATTCTATATTTTATTCATATATCGTATAACTCATCAAAAACCATCATATTTTACATTATATATATATAGCTACTTCTCAGGTGGTAAAAAGTACGGGTACTTCTAGAAGGGCTAGAGACATGGAACAAAAGGCATTAGATAGAGTTTTGCCTCCAGGGTCCCAGAAAAATCTGACATTGGAACTTTTCAGCCCCGAAATAGCTCTATTTTAAGATTTTCTGAAAAAATTTTTGTATAACAAAAGCACGTTTTTCTTTTATACTTTTTATAATTAGAAACACAAACCAAGAAATAAATGATACGTTTTACGTTATTTTTATTATTAGAAACACAAACCGAGAAATAAATAATATTTGAAAATGCAATGATCTCACATATATTTTAATTTCGAAAAATCGAAATAAACTTAAATAAATGTCAGATTTTATAAAAGACATCAGATGTTTTGTGGCAACTGAATATTAATGCTTCATTTGTTATTGTTTTGAATATTATGTTTCGTCAGCAAGCTTTAAAAAAATATACATACACAATTTATGTACGTATGTATCTACATAAAATTTTATTTTTATTGTTCGAGCGAAAACCTGTAAAAAATGATAAATTCCAATACATTCATATATACATACATACACACATATATTCATATATACATTCATACACATATTTTTACATACATAAATTATTATTTTGTTTTTGATTAAACCTTTTCTTTATTTGAGAAATTAATTTTTGTAAGTTTACCCCCATGATATAATAATTATGCGTTTAAAATTTATTTCTATTTATTCTACAGTTTTGAATATTATTGAATTCATATAGAAAGCTTAAAAAAAATTACTCAGTAAGCTTTAAAAAAAATATACATACTACATACATATTTATGTACTTAAAATTTTTGCGAATTTTTCCAAACTATTATAAGAATATTTTTTTGGAAATTTTCTTTAAACTTTTATATAACATTTATGTGTTATATATTAAAAAAAAATAAAATACAAAATTTAAACAAAATAAAAAAAAAAAATTTTAAAATAATGCAAAAAAATAAAAATACGACGACATCCAGGCAAGCATTGATCCAATAACCTTCTGGCTATGAGACCACCACGCTAACCACTAGGCTACGCAGTACCTTGAATTTCCCTTAATAATTCTATATTTTATTCATATATCGTATAACTCATCAAAAACCATCATATTTTACATTATATATATATAGCTACTTCTCAGGTGGTAAAAAGTACGGGTACTTCTAGAAGGGCTAGAGACATGGAACAAAAGGCATTAGATAGAGTTTTGCCTCCAGGGTCCCAGAAAAATCTGACATTGGAACTTTTCAGCCCCGAAATAGCTCTATTTTAAGATTTTCTGAAAAAATTTTTGTATAACAAAAGCACGTTTTTCTTTTATACTTTTTATAATTAGAAACACAAACCAAGAAATAAATGATACGTTTTACGTTATTTTTATTATTAGAAACACAAACCGAGAAATAAATAATATTTGAAAATGCAATGATCTCACATATATTTTAATTTCGAAAAATCGAAATAAACTTAAATAAATGTCAGATTTTATAAAAGACATCAGATGTTTTGTGGCAACTGAATATTAATGCTTCATTTGTTATTGTTTTGAATATTATGTTTCGTCAGCAAGCTTTAAAAAAATATACATACACAATTTATGTACGTATGTATCTACATAAAATTTTATTTTTATTGTTCGAGCGAAAACCTGTAAAAAATGATAAATTCCAATACATTCATATATACATACATACACACATATATTCATATATACATTCATACACATATTTTTACATACATAAATTATTATTTTGTTTTTGATTAAACCTTTTCTTTATTTGAGAAATTAATTTTTGTAAGTTTACCCCCATGATATAATAATTATGCGTTTAAAATTTATTTCTATTTATTCTACAGTTTTGAATATTATTGAATTCATATAGAAAGCTTAAAAAAAATTACTCAGTAAGCTTTAAAAAAAATATACATACTACATACATATTTATGTACTTAAAATTTTTGCGAATTTTTCCAAACTATTATAAGAATATTTTTTTGGAAATTTTCTTTAAACTTTTATATAACATTTATGTGTTATATATTAAAAAAAAATAAAATACAAAATTTAAACAAAATAAAAAAAAAAAATTTTAAAATAATGCAAAAAAATAAAAATACGACGACATCCAGGCAAGCATTGATCCAATAACCTTCTGGCTATGAGACCACCACGCTAACCACTAGGCTACGCAGTACCTTGAATTTCCCTTAATAATTCTATATTTTATTCATATATCGTATAACTCATCAAAAACCATCATATTTTACATTATATATATATAGCTACTTCTCAGGTGGTAAAAAGTACGGGTACTTCTAGAAGGGCTAGAGACATGGAACAAAAGGCATTAGATAGAGTTTTGCCTCCAGGGTCCCAGAAAAATCTGACATTGGAACTTTTCAGCCCCGAAATAGCTCTATTTTAAGATTTTCTGAAAAAATTTTTGTATAACAAAAGCACGTTTTTCTTTTATACTTTTTATAATTAGAAACACAAACCAAGAAATAAATGATACGTTTTACGTTATTTTTATTATTAGAAACACAAACCGAGAAATAAATAATATTTGAAAATGCAATGATCTCACATATATTTTAATTTCGAAAAATCGAAATAAACTTAAATAAATGTCAGATTTTATAAAAGACATCAGATGTTTTGTGGCAACTGAATATTAATGCTTCATTTGTTATTGTTTTGAATATTATGTTTCGTCAGCAAGCTTTAAAAAAATATACATACACAATTTATGTACGTATGTATCTACATAAAATTTTATTTTTATTGTTCGAGCGAAAACCTGTAAAAAATGATAAATTCCAATACATTCATATATACATACATACACACATATATTCATATATACATTCATACACATATTTTTACATACATAAATTATTATTTTGTTTTTGATTAAACCTTTTCTTTATTTGAGAAATTAATTTTTGTAAGTTTACCCCCATGATATAATAATTATGCGTTTAAAATTTATTTCTATTTATTCTACAGTTTTGAATATTATTGAATTCATATAGAAAGCTTAAAAAAAATTACTCAGTAAGCTTTAAAAAAAATATACATACTACATACATATTTATGTACTTAAAATTTTTGCGAATTTTTCCAAACTATTATAAGAATATTTTTTTGGAAATTTTCTTTAAACTTTTATATAACATTTATGTGTTATATATTAAAAAAAAATAAAATACAAAATTTAAACAAAATAAAAAAAAAAAATTTTAAAATAATGCAAAAAAATAAAAATACGACGACATCCAGGCAAGCATTGATCCAATAACCTTCTGGCTATGAGACCACCACGCTAACCACTAGGCTACGCAGTACCTTGAATTTCCCTTAATAATTCTATATTTTATTCATATATCGTATAACTCATCAAAAACCATCATATTTTACATTATATATATATAGCTACTTCTCAGGTGGTAAAAAGTACGGGTACTTCTAGAAGGGCTAGAGACATGGAACAAAAGGCATTAGATAGAGTTTTGCCTCCAGGGTCCCAGAAAAATCTGACATTGGAACTTTTCAGCCCCGAAATAGCTCTATTTTAAGATTTTCTGAAAAAATTTTTGTATAACAAAAGCACGTTTTTCTTTTATACTTTTTATAATTAGAAACACAAACCAAGAAATAAATGATACGTTTTACGTTATTTTTATTATTAGAAACACAAACCGAGAAATAAATAATATTTGAAAATGCAATGATCTCACATATATTTTAATTTCGAAAAATCGAAATAAACTTAAATAAATGTCAGATTTTATAAAAGACATCAGATGTTTTGTGGCAACTGAATATTAATGCTTCATTTGTTATTGTTTTGAATATTATGTTTCGTCAGCAAGCTTTAAAAAAATATACATACACAATTTATGTACGTATGTATCTACATAAAATTTTATTTTTATTGTTCGAGCGAAAACCTGTAAAAAATGATAAATTCCAATACATTCATATATACATACATACACACATATATTCATATATACATTCATACACATATTTTTACATACATAAATTATTATTTTGTTTTTGATTAAACCTTTTCTTTATTTGAGAAATTAATTTTTGTAAGTTTACCCCCATGATATAATAATTATGCGTTTAAAATTTATTTCTATTTATTCTACAGTTTTGAATATTATTGAATTCATATAGAAAGCTTAAAAAAAATTACTCAGTAAGCTTTAAAAAAAATATACATACTACATACATATTTATGTACTTAAAATTTTTGCGAATTTTTCCAAACTATTATAAGAATATTTTTTTGGAAATTTTCTTTAAACTTTTATATAACATTTATGTGTTATATATTAAAAAAAAATAAAATACAAAATTTAAACAAAATAAAAAAAAAAAATTTTAAAATAATGCAAAAAAATAAAAATACGACGACATCCAGGCAAGCATTGATCCAATAACCTTCTGGCTATGAGACCACCACGCTAACCACTAGGCTACGCAGTACCTTGAATTTCCCTTAATAATTCTATATTTTATTCATATATCGTATAACTCATCAAAAACCATCATATTTTACATTATATATATATAGCTACTTCTCAGGTGGTAAAAAGTACGGGTACTTCTAGAAGGGCTAGAGACATGGAACAAAAGGCATTAGATAGAGTTTTGCCTCCAGGGTCCCAGAAAAAGCAAGAATTCCACCCGCCCTCCCCCTTCACCCCCTCCCAAGATGTTTTGTAACCGTTTTTTACAAAATGGTTTTACATCCTGTAGGGGTAATTTTTTACTTACTTTTGGAAGTATTAATATTGTATATAAATTCATTTTTGGAAGTGTGAGTTATAACAAAAAATGAAAACTTTCTTAAGAAAATTGTTTTAATAAAATCTACATTGTTTTATAATAAGTGTGTACATATGAATTTAGTTGTGCATTCTTTTCGGGATCTGTTGCAACATGTATTAGAAAGCAAAACATAAGTTTACATTAAACTCCTTGACAATATATTTTTAGGGTAAAATTTTATAAGAAAATGTTGTTCTATTGCATTAAACTTTTTACAAGTAGGGTAAAATTTTTAGAACGGAAACTCGCTGATGTTGATTTGGTAAGGGTGAAGGTTTTTTAATTTTATTTTAAAAAAAAATAAAATTATCAATAAAAAAAGTTGATCTGGCAAATCGCATTTTGCAGGGTTCGAACCTGAGACTTTTCGCATAGAAATCGTATGCAATACGTATTACCCTATATACGTTAGTATTGGTGTTAACTCATTCTACAGTCACGCGTTTTATTCGCATGTATTATAAACTCCAAATACATACGTGCATGAATTGTAGTTTATAATTAACAATAATTTATGGCTAAAAGTGTTTATTGTAGAAGGTATTTTACGATTTTATGCGACATAACTCAAAGTGAAGTTTTAAAATAAATTACTCAAAAGGTATTAGATTTCAAAGGAACTAATTATTTGTTTAATTATGTATTTTTAGGTAATTATTTCTCAGAACTTTTTTATTTTAAGTTTTAAGTTTTATCTTATTATTTATCAGGAAAAAACATATCTATATGTATATTATGGGTGTGTTTTTGAAGAAATAAAGTAAACTTAAAATATCTCAGCCACAGAATGGAACACAATTTCAAAACTACAGGCATCATACTTGCAAGGCTTGCAATGCAAGCACACACGACTAGTTGTATATATATAGCTACTTCTCAGGTGGTAAAAAGTACGGGTACTTCTAGAAGGGCTAGAGACATGGGACAAAAGGCATTAGGTAGAGTTTTGCCTCTAGGGTACCAGAAAAATCTGACATTGGAACTTTTTAGCCCCGAAATAGCTCTATTTTAAGATTTTCTGAAAAAAATTTTGTATAACAAAAGCACGTTTTTCTTTTATACTTTTTATAATTAGAAACACAAACCACGAAATAAATGTTACGTTTTACGTTATTTTTATTATTAGAAACACAAATCGAGAAATAAATAATATTTGAAAATATAATGATCTCACATATTTTTGTTGCGGATAAACGAATTAATTTTAACGTAAATAAATGTCAGCTTCTATCACACATCAGATGTTTTGTGACATCTGAATATTAATATTTCATTTGTTATTGTTTTGAACATTACGTTTCGTCAGCAAGCTTTAAAAAATATATGTACATACAGAATATATGTATGTACGTATGTAGTTAGAATTTTATTTTTATTGTTCCAAACGGAAAACTGTAAAATGCTAAATTTTAATACATTTATATATACATACATATATTTGAATAAAATTATTATTTTGTTTTTGCCTAAACCTTTTCTTTATTTAAAAAAATTACATTCATATGTACATATATATATTTGAATACAATTATTATTTTATTTTAATTTAAACCTTTTCTTTATTTGAGAAATTTATTTCTATATGTTCACCCGCAGTTTTAAAAAAACTAGGTATACATTCATAATAACGTGTGTTTGTGTTAATAATTTTATTTCTAATTTTTCCAACAGCAAAATTTCAAAATTTTCGATTCTAATACATTCATATGTACATACGTTCATATGTTGGAACAAAAATTTTAAAATCTTCAATTCTAATCCATTCATATATACATACATACACACATGTATTCATATATACATACGTACATATATTTTTACATACATAAATTATTATTTTGTTTTTGTTTCTTTTTTAATTTTCGATTCTAATACATTCATATGTACATATGTAATACGTTCATATGTTGGAACGAAAAATTTCAAAATCTTCAATTCTAATCCATTCATATATACATACACACATATATTCATACATACATACATACATATATATGAATAAAATTATTATTTTGTTTTTGACTAAACCTTTTCTTTATTTGAGAAATTAATTTTTGTAAGTTTACCCCCATGATATAATAATTATGCGTTTAAAATTTATTTCTATATATTCTACAGTTTTGAATATTATTAAATTCATATAGAAAGCTTAAAAAAATTACTCAGGAAGCTTTAAAAAAAATATACATACATACATATTTATGTACTTAAAATTTTTGCGAATTTTTCCAAACTATTATAAGAATATTTTTTTGGAAATTTTCTTTAAACTTTTATATAACATTTATCCGTTATATATTAAAAAAAAATAAAACACAAAATTTAAACAAAATAAAAAAAAAAAATTTTAAAATAATCCAAAAAAAGAAAAATACAACATCCAGGCAAGCATTGATCCAATAACCTTCTGGCTATGAGACTACCACGCTAACCACTAGGCTACGCAGTACCTTGAATTTCTCTTATTAATTCTATATTTTATTCATATTTCGTATAACTCTTCAAAAACCATCCTATTTTACATTATTGTATATATATAGCTACTTCTCAGGTGGTAAAAAGTACGGGTACTTCTAGAAGGGCTAGAGACATGGGACAAAAGGCATTAGGTAGAGTTTTGCCTCTAGGGTACCAGAAAAATCTGACATTGGAACTTTTTAGCCCCGAAATAGCTCTATTTTAAGATTTTCTGAAAAAAATTTTGTATAACAAAAGCACGTTTTTCTTTTATACTTTTTATAATTAGAAACACAAACCACGAAATAAATGTTACGTTTTACGTTATTTTTATTATTAGAAACACAAACCGAGAAATAAATAATATTTGAAAATATAATGATCTCACATATTTTTGTTGCGGATAAACGAATTAATTTTAACGTAAATAAATGTCAGCTTCTATCACACATCAGATGTTTTGTGACATCTGAATATTAATATTTCATTTGTTATTGTTTTGAACATTACGTTTCGTCAGCAAGCTTTAAAAAAATATATGTACATACAGAATATATGTATGTACGTATGTAGTTAGAATTTTATTTTTATTGTTCCAAACGGAAAACTGTAAAATGCTAAATTTTAATACATTTATATATACATACATATATTTGAATAAAATTATTATTTTGTTTTTGCCTAAACCTTTTCTTTATTTAAAAAAATTACATTCATATGTACATATATATATTTGAATACAATTATTATTTTATTTTAATTTAAACCTTTTCTTTATTTGAGAAATTTATTTCTATATGTTCACCCGCAGTTTTAAAAAAACTAGGTATACATTCATAATAACGTGTGTTTGTGTTAATAATTTTATTTCTAATTTTTCCAACAGCAAAATTTCAAAATTTTCGATTCTAATACATTCATATGTACATACGTTCATATGTTGGAACAAAAATTTTAAAATCTTCAATTCTAATCCATTCATATATACATACATACACACATGTATTCATATATACATACGTACATATATTTTTACATACATAAATTATTATTTTGTTTTTGTTTCTTTTTTAATTTTCGATTCTAATACATTCATATGTACATATGTAATACGTTCATATGTTGGAACGAAAAATTTCAAAATCTTCAATTCTAATCCATTCATATATACATACACACATATATTCATACATACATACATACATATATATGAATAAAATTATTATTTTGTTTTTGACTAAACCTTTTCTTTATTTGAGAAATTAATTTTTGTAAGTTTACCCCCATGATATAATAATTATGCGTTTAAAATTTATTTCTATATATTCTACAGTTTTGAATATTATTAAATTCATATAGAAAGCTTAAAAAAATTACTCAGGAAGCTTTAAAAAAAATATACATACATACATATTTATGTACTTAAAATTTTTGCGAATTTTTCCAAACTATTATAAGAATATTTTTTTGGAAATTTTCTTTAAACTTTTATATAATATTTAGCTGTTATATATTAAAAAAAAATAAAATACAAAATTTAAATAAAATAAAAAAAAAAAATTTTTAAAATAATCCAAAAAAAGAAAAATACAACATCCAGGCAAACTTTTACATACATAAATTATTATTTTGTTTTTGTTTCTTTTTTAATTTTCGATTCTAATACATTCATATGTACATACGTTCATATGTTGGAACGAAAAATTTCAAAATCTTCAATTCTAATCCATTCATATATACATACACACATATATTCATACATACATACATACATATATATGAATAAAATTATTATTTTGTTTTTGACTAAACCTTTTCTTTATTTGAGAAATTAATTTTTGTAAGTTTACCCCCATGATATAATAATTATGCGTTTAAAATTTATTTCTATATATTCTACAGTTTTGAATATTATTAAATTCATATAGAAAGCTTAAAAAAATTACTCAGGAAGCTTTAAAAAAAATATACATACATACATATTTATGTACTTAAAATTTTTGCGAATTTTTCCAAACTATTATAAGAATATTTTTTTGGAAATTTTCTTTAAACTTTTATATAACATTTATCTGTTATATATTAAAAAAAAATAAAACACAAAATTTAAACAAAATAAAAAAAAAAATTTTTAAAATAATCCAAAAAAAAGAAAAATACAACATCCAGGCAAACTTTTACATACATAAATTATTATTTTGTTTTTGTTTCTTTTTTAATTTTCGATTCTAATACATTCATATGTACATACGTTCATATGTTGGAACGAAAAATTTCAAAATCTTCAATTCTAATCCATTCATATATACATACACACATATATTCATACATACATACATACATATATATGAATAAAATTATTATTTTGTTTTTGACTAAACCTTTTCTTTATTTGAAAAATTAATTTTTGTATGTTTACTCCCATGATTTAATAATTATGCGTTTAAAATTTATTTCTATATATTCTACAGTTTTGAATATTATTAAATTCATATAGAAAGCTTAAAAAAAATTACTCAGGTAGCTTTAAAAAAAATATACATACATACATATTTATGTACTTAAAATTTTTGCGAATTTTTCCAAACTATTATAAGAATATTTTTTTGGAAATTTTCTTTAAACTTTTATATAATATTTAGCTGTTATATATTAAAAAAAAATAAAATACAAAATTTAAATAAAATAAAAAAAAAAAATTTTTAAAATAATCCAAAAAAAGAAAAATACAACATCCAGGCAAGCATTGATCCAATAACCTTCTGGCTATGAGACTACCACGCTAACCACTAGGCTACGCAGTACCTTGAATTTCTCTTATTAATTCTATATTTTATTCATATTTCGTATAACTCTTCAAAAACCATCCTATTTTACATTATTGTATATATATAGCTACTTCTCAGGTGGTAAAAAGTACGGGTACTTCTAGAAGGGCTAGAGACATGGGACAAAAGGCATTAGGTAGAGTTTTGCCTCTAGGGTCCCAGAAAAATCTGACATTGGAACTTTTTAGCCCCGAAATAGCTCTATTTTAAGATTTTCTGAAAAAATTTTTGTATAACAAAAGCACGTTTTTCTTTTATACTTTTTATAATTAGAAACACAAACCACGAAATAAATGATACGTTTTACGTTATTTTTATTATTAGAAACACAAACCGAGAAATAAATAATATTTGAAAATATAATGATCTCACATATTTTTGTTGCGGATAAACGAATTAATCTTAACGTAAATAAATGTCAGCTTTTATCAGACATCAGATGTTTTGTGACATCTGAATATTAATATTTCATTTGTTATTGTTTTGAACATTACGTTTCGTCAGCAAGCTTTAAAAAATATATGTACATACAGAATATATGTATGTACGTATGTAGTTAGAATTTTATTTTTATTGTTCCAAATGGAAAACTGTAAAATGCTAAATTTTAATACATTTATATATACATACATATATTTGAATAAAATTATTATTTTGTTTTTGCCTAAACCTTTTCTTTATTTAAAAAAATTACATTCATATGTACATATATATATTTGAATACAATTATTATTTTATTTTAACCTAAACCTTTTCTTTATTTGAGAAATTTATTTCTATATGTTCACCCGCAGTTTTAAAAAAACTAGGTATACATTCATAATAACGTGTGTTTGTGTTAATAATTTTATTTCTAATTTTTCCAACAGCAAAATTTCAAAATTTTCGATTCTAATACATTCATATGTACATACGTTCATATGTTGGAACGAAAAATTTTAAAATCTTCAATTCTAATCCATTCATATATACATACATACACACATGTATTCATATATACATACGTACATATATTTTTACATACATAAATTATTATTTTGTTTTTGTTTCTTTTTTAATTTTCGATTCTAATACATTCATATGTACATACGTTCATATGTTGGAACGAAAAATTTCAAAATCTTCAATTCTAATCCATTCATATATACATACACACATATATTCATACATACATACATACATATATATGAATAAAATTATTATTTTGTTTTTGACTAAACCTTTTCTTTATTTGAGAAATTAATTTTTGTAAGTTTACCCCCATGATATAATAATTATGCGTTTAAAATTTATTTCTATATATTCTACAGTTTTGAATATTATTAAATTCATATAGAAAGCTTAAAAAAATTACTCAGGAAGCTTTAAAAAAAATATACATACATACATATTTATGTACTTAAAATTTTTGCGAATTTTTCCAAACTATTATAAGAATATTTTTTTGGAAATTTTCTTTAAACTTTTATATAACATTTATCTGTTATATATTAAAAAAAAATAAAACACAAAATTTAAACAAAATAAAAAAAAAAAATTTTAAAATAATCCAAAAAAAGAAAAATACAACATCCAGGCAAGCATTGATCCAATAACCTTCTGGCTATGAGACTACCACGCTAACCACTAGGCTACGCAGTACCTTGAATTTCTCTTATTAATTCTATATTTTATTCATATTTCGTATAACTCTTCAAAAACCATCCTATTTTACATTATTATATATATATAGCTTCTTCTCAGGTGGTAAAAAGTACGGGTACTTCTAGAAGGGCTAGAGACATGGGACAAAAGGCATTAGGTAGAGTTTTGCCTCTAGGGTACCAGAAAAATCTGACATTGGAACTTTTTAGCCCCGAAATAGCTCTATTTTAAGATTTTCTGAAAAAAATTTTGTATAACAAAAGCACGTTTTTCTTTTATACTTTTTATAATTAGAAACACAAACCACGAAATAAATGTTACGTTTTACGTTATTTTTATTATTAGAAACACAAACCGAGAAATAAATAATATTTGAAAATATAATGATCTCACATATTTTTGTTGCGGATAAACGAATTAATTTTAACGTAAATAAATGTCAGCTTCTATCAGACATCAGATGTTTTGTGACATCTGAATATTAATATTTCATTTGTTATTGTTTTGAACATTACGTTTCGTCAGCAAGCTTTAAAAAAATATATGTACATACAGAATATATGTATGTACGTATGTAGTTAGAATTTTATTTTTATTGTTCCAAACGGAAAACTGTAAAATGCTAAATTTTAATACATTTATATATACATACATATATTTGAATAAAATTATTATTTTGTTTTTGCCTAAACCTTTTCTTTATTTAAAAAAATTACATTCATATGTACATATATATATTTGAATACAATTATTATTTTATTTTAATTTAAACCTTTTCTTTATTTTTGAAATTTAATTCTATATGTTCATCCGCAGTTTTAAAAAGCTAGGAATACATTCATAATAACGTGTGTTTGTGTTAATAATTTTATTTCTAATTTTTCCAACAGCAAAATTTCAAAATTCTCGATTCTAATACATTCATATGTACATACGTTCATATGTTGGAACAAAAATTTTAAAATCTTCAATTCTAATCCATTCATATATACATACATACACACATGTATTCATATATACATACGTACATATATTTTTACATACATAAATTATTATTTTGTTTTTGTTTCTTTTTTAATTTTCGATTCTAATACATTCATATGTACATACGTTCATATGTTGGAACGAAAAATTTCAAAATCTTCAATTCTAATCCATTCATATATACATACACACATATATTCATACATACATACATACATATATATGAATAAAATTATTATTTTGTTTTTGACTAAACCTTTTCTTTATTTGAAAAATTAATTTTTGTATGTTTACTCCCATGATTTAATAATTATGCGTTTAAAATTTATTTCTATATATTCTACAGTTTTGAATATTATTAAATTCATATAGAAAGCTTAAAAAAAATTACTCAGGTAGCTTTAAAAAAAATATACATACATACATATTTATGTACTTAAAATTTTTGCGAATTTTTCCAAACTATTATAAGAATATTGTTTTGGAAATTTTCTTTAAACTTTTATATAACATTTATCTGTTATATATTAAAAAAAAATAAAATACAAAATTTAAATAAAATAAAAAAAAAAAATTTTTAAAATAATCCAAAAAAAGAAAAATACAACATCCAGGCAAGCATTGATCCAATAACCTTCTGGCTATGAGACCACCACGCTAACCACTAGGCTACGCAGTACATTGAATTTCTCTTATTAATTCTATATTTTATTCATATTTCGTATAACTCTTCAAATACCATCCTATTTTACATTATATATATATAGCTACTTCTCAGGTGGTAAAAAGTACGGGTACTTCTAGAAGGGCTAGAGACATGGGCAAAAGGCATTAGGTAGAGTTTTGCCTCTAGGGTACCAGAAAAATCTGACATTGGAACTTTTTAGCCCCGAAATAGCTCTATTTTAAGATTTTCTGAAAAAATTTTTGTATAACAAAAGCACGTTTTTCTTTTATACTTTTTATAATTAGAAACACAAACCAAGAAATAAATGATACGTTTTACGTTATTTTTATTATTAGAAACACAAACCGAGAAATAAATAATATTTGAAAATATAATGATCTCACATATTTTTGTTGCGGATAAACGAATTAATCTTAACGTAAATAAATGTCAGCTTTTATCAGACATCAGATGTTTTGTAACATCTGAATATTAATATTTCATTTGTTATTGTTTTGAACATTACGTTTCGTCAGCAAGCTTTAAAAAATATATGTACATACAGAATATATGTATGTACGTATGTAGTTAGAATTTTATTTTTATTGTTCCAAACGGAAAACTGTAAAATGCTAAATTTTAATACATTTATATATACATACATATATTTGAATAAAATTATTATTTTGTTTTTGCCTAAACCTTTTCTTTATTTAAAAAAATTACATTCATATGTACATATATATATTTGAATACAATTATTATTTTATTTTAACCTAAACATTTTCTTTATTTGAGAAATTTATTTCTATATGTTCACCCGCAGTTTTAAAAAAACTAGGTATACATTCATAATAACGTGTGTTTGTGTTAATAATTTTATTTCTAATTTTTCCAACAGCAAAATTTCAAAATTTTCGATTCTAATACATTCATATGTACATACGTTCATATGTTGGAACGAAAAATTTCAAAATCTTCAATTCTAATCCATTCATATATACATGCATGCACACATGTATTCATATATACATACATACATATATTTTTACATACATAAATTATTATTTTGTTTTTGTTTCTTTTTTAATTTTCGATTCTAATACATTCATATGTACATACGTACATATGTTGGAACGAAAAATTTTAAAATCTTCAATTCTAATACATTCATATATACATACACACATATATTCATACATACATACATACATATATATGAATAAAATTATTATTTTGTTTTTGACTAAACCTTTTCTTTATTTGAAAAATTAATTTTTGTATGTTTACTCCCATGATTTAATAATTATGCGTTTAAAATTTATTTCTATATATTCTACAGTTTTGAATATTATTAAATTCATATAGAAAGCTTAAAAAAATTACTCAGGAAGCTTTAAAAAAAATATACATACATACATATTTATGTACTTTAAATTTTTGCGAATTTTTCCAAACTATTATAAGAATATTTTTTTGGAAATTTTCTTTAAACTTTTATATAACATTTATCTGTTATATATTAAAAAAAAATAAAATACAAAATTTAAACAAAATAAAAAAAAAAAATTTTTAAAATAATCCAAAAAAAGAAAAATACAACATCCAGGCAAGCATTGATCCAATAACCTTCTGGCTATGAGACCACCACGCTAACCACTAGGCTACGCAGTACATTGAATTTCTCTTATTAATTCTATATTTTATTCATATTTCGTATAACTCTTCAAAAACCATCCTATTTTACATTATATATATATAGCTACTTCTCAGGTGGTAAAAAGTACGGGTACTTCTAGAAGGACTAGAGACATGGGACAAAAGGCATTAGGTAGAGTTTTGCCTCTAGGGTCCCAGAAAAATCTGACATTGGAACTTTTTAGCCCCGAAATAGCTCTATTTTAAGATTTTCTGAAAAAATTTTTGTATAACAAAAGCACGTTTTTCTTTTATACGTTATTTTTATTATTAGAAACACAAACCGAGAAATAAATAATATTTGAAAATATAATGATCTCACATATTTTTGTTGCGGATAAACGAATTAATTTTAACGTAAATAAATGTCAGCTTTTATCAGATATCAGATGTTTTGTGACATCTGAATATTAATATTTCATTTGTTATTGTTTTGAACATTACGTTTCGTCAGCAAGCTTTAAAAAAATATATTTACATACAGAATATATGTATGTACGTATGTAGTTAGAATTTTATTTTTATTGTTCCAACGGAAAACTGTAAAATGCTAAATTTTAATACATTTATATATACATACATATATTTGAATAAAATTATTATTTTGTTTTTGCCTAAACCTTTTCTTTATTTAAAAAAATTACATTCATATGTACATATATATATTTGAATACAATTATTATTTTATTTTAACCTAAACCTTTTCTTTATTTGAGAAATTTATTTCTATATGTTCACCCGCAGTTTTAAAAAAACTAGGTATACATTCATAATAACGTGTGTTTGTGTTAATAATTTTATTTCTAATTTTTCCAACAGCAAAATTTCAAAATTTTCGATTCTAATACATTCATATGTACATACGTTCATATGTTGGAACGAAAAATTTTAAAATCTTCAATTCTAATCCATTCATATATACATACATACACACATGTATTCATATATACATAAATACATATATTTTTACATACATAAATTATTATTTTATTTTTGTTTCTTTTTTAATTTTCTATTCTAATACATTCATATGTACATACGTTCATATGTTGGAACGAAAAATTTCAAAATCTTCAATTCTAATCCATTCATAT
Source organism: Condylostylus longicornis (assembly GCF_029603195.1). Classification (NCBI taxonomy): domain Eukaryota; kingdom Metazoa; phylum Arthropoda; class Insecta; order Diptera; family Dolichopodidae; genus Condylostylus; species Condylostylus longicornis. The sequence goes on along the minus strand of NW_026578021.1, from coordinate 500,263 downwards.
ATACATACACACATATATTCATACATACATACATACATATATATGAATAAAATTATTATTTTGTTTTTGACTAAACCTTTTCTTTATTTGAAAAATTAATTTTTGTATGTTTACTCCCATGATTTAATAATTATGCGTTTAAAATTTATTTCTATATATTCTACAGTTTTGAATATTATTAAATTCATATAGAAAGCTTAAAAGAAATTACTCAGGAAGCTTTAAAAAAAATATACATACATACATATTTATGTACTTAAAATTTTTGCGAATTTTTCCAAACTATTATAAGAATATTTTTTTGGAAATTTTCTTTAAACTTTTATATAACATTTATCTGTTATATATTAAAAAAAAATAAAATACAAAATTTAAACAAAATAAAAAAAAAAATTTTTAAGATAATCCAAAAAAAGAAAAATACAACATCCAGGCAAGCATTGATCCAATAACCTTCTGGCTATGAGACCACCACGCTAACCACTAGGCTACGCAGTACATTGAATTTCTCTTATTAATTCTATATTTTATTCATATTTCGTATAACTCTTCAAAAACCATCCTGTTTTACATTATATATATATAGCTACTTCTCAGGTGGTAAAAAGTACGGGTACTTCTAGAAGGGCTAGAGACATGGGACAAAAGGCATTAGGTAGAGTTTTGCCTCTAGGGTCCCAGAAAAATCTGACATTGGAACTTTTTAGCCCCGAAATAGCTCTATTTTAAGATTTTCTGAAAAAATTTTTGTATAACAAAAGCACGTTTTTCTTTTATACTTTTTATAATTAGAAACACAAACCACGAAATAAATGATACGTTTTACGTTATTTTTATTATTAGAAACACAAACCGAGAAATAAATAATATTTAAAAATATAATGATCTCACATATTTTTGTTGCGGATAAACGAATTAATTTTAACGTAAATAAATGTCAGCTTTTATCAGACATCAGATGTTTTGTGACATCTGAATATTAATATTTTATTTGTTATTGTTTTGAACATTACGTTTCGTCAGCAAGCTTTAAAAAAATATATGTACATACAGAATATATGTATGTACGTATGTAGTTAGAATTTTATTTTTATTGTTCCAAACGGAAAACTGTTTTTTGCGAATTTTTCCAAACTATTATAATACATACATATATTTGAATAAAATTATTATTTTGTTTTTGCCTAAACCTTTTCTTTATTTAAAAAAATTACATTCATATGTACATATATATATTTGAATACAATTATTATTTTATTTTAACCTAAACCTTTTCTTTATTTGAGAAATTTATTTCTATATGTTCACCCGCAGTTTTAAAAAAACTAGGTATACATTCATAATAACGTGTGTTTGTGTTAATAATTTTATTTCTAATTTTTCCAACAGCAAAATTTCAAAATTTTCGATTCTAATACATTCATATGTACATACGTTCATATGTTGGAACGAAAAATTTTAAAATCTTCAATTCTAATCCATTCATATATACATACATACACACATGTATTCATATATACATACATACATATATTTTTACATACATAAATTATTATTTTGTTTTTGTTTCTTTTTTAATTTTCGATTCTAATACATTCATATGTACATACGTTCATATGTTGGAACGAAAAATTTCAAAATCTTCAATTCTAATCCATTCATATATACATACACACATATATTCATACATACATACATACATATATATGAATAAAATTATTATTTTGTTTTTGACTAAACCTTTTCTTTATTTGAAAAATTAATTTTTGTATGTTTACTCCCATGATTTAATAATTATGCGTTTAAAATTTATTTCTATATATTCTACAGTTTTGAATATTATTAAATTCATATAGAAAGCTTAAAAAAAATTACTCAGGTAGCTTTAAAAAAAATATACATACATACATATTTATGTACTTAAAATTTTTGCGAATTTTTCCAAACTATTATAAGAATATTTTTTTGGAAATTTTCTTTAAACTTTTATATAACATTTATCTGTTATATATTAAAAAAAAATAAAATACAAAATTTAAACAAAATAAAAAAAAAAAATTTTTAAAATAATCCAAAAAAAGAAAAATACAACATCCAGGCAAGCATTGATCCAATAACCTTCTGGCTATGAGACTACCACGCTAACCACTAAGCTACGCAGTACATTGAATTTCTCTTATTAATTCTATATTTTATTCATATTTCGTATAACTCTTCAAAAACCATCCTATTTTACATTATATATATATAGCTACTTCTCAGGTGGTAAAAAGTACGGGTACTTCTAGAAGGGCTAGAGACATGGGACAAAAGGCATTAGGTAGAATTTTGCCTCTAGGGTACCAGAAAAATCTGACATTGGAACTTTTTAGCCCCGAAATAGCTCTATTTTAAGATTTTCTGAAAAAATTTTTGTATAACAAAAGCACGTTTTTCTTTTATACTTTTTATAATTAGAAACACAAACCAAGAAATAAATGATACGTTTTACGTTATTTTTATTATTAGAAACACAAACCGAGAAATAAATAATATTTGAAAATGCAATGATCTCACATATATTTTAATTTCGAAAAATCGAAATAAACTTAAATAAATGTCAGATTTTATAAAAGACATCAGATGTTTTGTGGCAACTGAATATTAATGCTTCATTTGTTATTGTTTTGAATATTATGTTTCGTCAGCAAGCTTTAAAAAAATATACATACACAATTTATGTACGTATGTATCTACCTAAAATTTTATTTTTATTGTTCGAGCGAAAACCTGTAAAAAATGCTAAATTCCAATACATTCATATATACATACATACACACATATATTCATATATACATTCATACACATATTTTTACATACATAAATTATTATTTTGTTTTTGACTAAACCTTTTCTTTATGTTTAAAATTCAATCCTATATGTTTACCCACAGTTTAAAAAAAACAGGTATGTATTCATAATTATGTATATTTGCATTTATAATTTTATTTATAATTTTTCCAACAGCAAAATTTCAAAATTTTCGATTCTAATACATTCATATGTACATACGTTCATATGTTGGAACGAAAAATTTTAAAATCTTCAATTCTAATCCATACATACATACACACATATATTCATATATACATTCATGCACATATTTTTACATACATAAATTATTATTTTGTTTTTGACTAAACCTTTTCTTTATGTTTAAAATTCAATCCTATATGTTTACCCACAGTTTAAAAAAAACAGGTATCTATTCATAATTATGTATATTTGCATTTATAATTTTATTTATAATTTTTCCAACAGCAAAATTTCAAAATTTTCGATTCTAATACATTCATATGTACATACGTTCATATGTTGGAACGAAAAATTTTAAAATCTTCAATTCTAATCCATTCATATATACATACATACACACATATATTCATATATACATTCATGCACATATTTTTACATACATAAATTATTATTTTGTTTTTGACTAAACCTTTTCTTTATTTGAGAAATTAATTTTTGTAAGTTTACCCCCATGATATAATAATTATGCGTTTAAAATTTATTTCTATTTATTCTACAGTTTTGAATATTATTAAATTCATATAGAAAGCTTAAAAAAATTACTCAGTAAGCTTTAAAAAAAATATACATACTACATACATATTTATGTACTTAAAATTTTTGCGAATTTTTCCAAACTATTATAAGAATATTTTTTTGGAAATTTTCTTTAAACTTTTATATAACATTTATCAGTTATATATTAAAAAAAAATAAAACACAAAATTTAAACAAAATAAAAAAAAAAATTTTTAAAATAATCCAAAAAAAGAAAAATACAACAATCCAGGCAAGCATTGATCCAATAACCTTCTGGCTATGAGACTACCACGCTAACCACTAGGCTACGCAGTACCTTGAATTTCCCTTAATAATTCTACATTTTATTCATATATCGTATAACTCATCAAAAACCATCATATTTTACATTATATATATATAGCTACTTCTCAGGTGGTAAAAAGTACGGGTACTTCTAGAAGGGCTAGAGACATGGGACAAAAGGCATTAGGTAGAATTTTGCCTCTAGGGTACCAGAAAAATCTGACATTGGAACTTTTTAGCCCCGAAATAGCTCTATTTTAAGATTTTCTGAAAAAATTTTTGTATAACAAAAGCACGTTTTTCTTTTATACTTTTTATAATTAGAAACACAAACCAAGAAATAAATGATACGTTTTACGTTATTTTTATTATTAGAAACACAAACCGAGAAATAAATAATATTTGAAAATGCAATGATCTCACATATATTTTAATTTCGAAAAATCGAAATAAACTTAAATAAATGTCAGATTTTATAAAAGACATCAGATGTTTTGTGGCAACTGAATATTAATGCTTCATTTGTTATTGTTTTGAATATTATGTTTCGTCAGCAAGCTTTAAAAAAATATACATACACAATTTATGTACGTATGTATCTACCTAAAATTTTATTTTTATTGTTCGAGCGAAAACCTGTAAAAAATGCTAAATTCCAATACATTCATATATACATACATACACACATATATTCATATATACATTCATACACATATTTTTACATACATAAATTATTATTTTGTTTTTGACTAAACCTTTTCTTTATGTTTAAAATTCAATCCTATATGTTTACCCACAGTTTAAAAAAAACAGGTATGTATTCATAATTATGTATATTTGCATTTATAATTTTATTTATAATTTTTCCAACAGCAAAATTTCAAAATTTTCGATTCTAATACATTCATATGTACATACGTTCATATGTTGGAACGAAAAATTTTAAAATCTTCAATTCTAATCCATTCATATATACATACATACACACATATATTCATATATACATTCATGCACATATTTTTACATACATAAATTATTATTTTGTTTTTGACTAAACCTTTTCTTTATGTTTAAAATTCAATCCTATATGTTTACCCACAGTTTAAAAAAAACAGGTATCTATTCATAATTATGTATATTTGCATTTATAATTTTATTTATAATTTTTCCAACAGCAAAATTTCAAAATTTTCGATTCTAATACATTCATATGTACATACGTTCATATGTTGGAACGAAAAATTTTAAAATCTTCAATTCTAATCCATTCATATATACATACATACACACATATATTCATATATACATTCATGCACATATTTTTACATACATAAATTATTATTTTGTTTTTGACTAAACCTTTTCTTTATTTGAGAAATTAATTTTTGTAAGTTTACCCCCATGATATAATAATTATGCGTTTAAAATTTATTTCTATTTATTCTACAGTTTTGAATATTATTAAATTCATATAGAAAGCTTAAAAAAATTACTCAGTAAGCTTTAAAAAAAATATACATACTACATACATATTTATGTACTTAAAATTTTTGCGAATTTTTCCAAACTATTATAAGAATATTTTTTTGGAAATTTTCTTTAAACTTTTATATAACATTTATCAGTTATATATTAAAAAAAAATAAAACACAAAATTTAAACAAAATAAAAAAAAAAATTTTTAAAATAATCCAAAAAAAGAAAAATACAACAATCCAGGCAAGCATTGATCCAATAACCTTCTGGCTATGAGACTACCACGCTAACCACTAGGCTACGCAGTACCTTGAATTTCCCTTAATAATTCTACATTTTATTCATATATCGTATAACTCATCAAAAACCATCATATTTTACATTATATATATATAGCTACTTCTCAGGTGGTAAAAAGTACGGGTACTTCTAGAAGGGCTAGAGACATGGGACAAAAGGCATTAGGTAGAATTTTGCCTCTAGGGTACCAGAAAAATCTGACATTGGAACTTTTTAGCCCCGAAATAGCTCTATTTTAAGATTTTCTGAAAAAATTTTTGTATAACAAAAGCACGTTTTTCTTTTATACTTTTTATAATTAGAAACACAAACCAAGAAATAAATGATACGTTTTACGTTATTTTTATTATTAGAAACACAAACCGAGAAATAAATAATATTTGAAAATGCAATGATCTCACATATATTTTAATTTCGAAAAATCGAAATAAACTTAAATAAATGTCAGATTTTATAAAAGACATCAGATGTTTTGTGGCAACTGAATATTAATGCTTCATTTGTTATTGTTTTGAATATTATGTTTCGTCAGCAAGCTTTAAAAAAATATACATACACAATTTATGTACGTATGTATCTACCTAAAATTTTATTTTTATTGTTCGAGCGAAAACCTGTAAAAAATGCTAAATTCCAATACATTCATATATACATACATACACACATATATTCATATATACATTCATACACATATTTTTACATACATAAATTATTATTTTGTTTTTGACTAAACCTTTTCTTTATGTTTAAAATTCAATCCTATATGTTTACCCACAGTTTAAAAAAAACAGGTATGTATTCATAATTATGTATATTTGCATTTATAATTTTATTTATAATTTTTCCAACAGCAAAATTTCAAAATTTTCGATTCTAATACATTCATATGTACATACGTTCATATGTTGGAACGAAAAATTTTAAAATCTTCAATTCTAATCCATTCATATATACATACATACACACATATATTCATATATACATTCATGCACATATTTTTACATACATAAATTATTATTTTGTTTTTGACTAAACCTTTTCTTTATGTTTAAAATTCAATCCTATATGTTTACCCACAGTTTAAAAAAAACAGGTATCTATTCATAATTATGTATATTTGCATTTATAATTTTATTTATAATTTTTCCAACAGCAAAATTTCAAAATTTTCGATTCTAATACATTCATATGTACATACGTTCATATGTTGGAACGAAAAATTTTAAAATCTTCAATTCTAATCCATTCATATATACATACATACACACATATATTCATATATACATTCATGCACATATTTTTACATACATAAATTATTATTTTGTTTTTGACTAAACCTTTTCTTTATTTGAGAAATTAATTTTTGTAAGTTTACCCCCATGATATAATAATTATGCGTTTAAAATTTATTTCTATTTATTCTACAGTTTTGAATATTATTAAATTCATATAGAAAGCTTAAAAAAATTACTCAGTAAGCTTTAAAAAAAATATACATACTACATACATATTTATGTACTTAAAATTTTTGCGAATTTTTCCAAACTATTATAAGAATATTTTTTTGGAAATTTTCTTTAAACTTTTATATAACATTTATCAGTTATATATTAAAAAAAAATAAAACACAAAATTTAAACAAAATAAAAAAAAAAATTTTTAAAATAATCCAAAAAAAGAAAAATACAACAATCCAGGCAAGCATTGATCCAATAACCTTCTGGCTATGAGACTACCACGCTAACCACTAGGCTACGCAGTACCTTGAATTTCCCTTAATAATTCTACATTTTATTCATATATCGTATAACTCATCAAAAACCATCATATTTTACATTATATATATATAGCTACTTCTCAGGTGGTAAAAAGTACGGGTACTTCTAGAAGGGCTAGAGACATGGGACAAAAGGCATTAGGTAGAATTTTGCCTCTAGGGTACCAGAAAAATCTGACATTGGAACTTTTTAGCCCCGAAATAGCTCTATTTTAAGATTTTCTGAAAAAATTTTTGTATAACAAAAGCACGTTTTTCTTTTATACTTTTTATAATTAGAAACACAAACCAAGAAATAAATGATACGTTTTACGTTATTTTTATTATTAGAAACACAAACCGAGAAATAAATAATATTTGAAAATGCAATGATCTCACATATATTTTAATTTCGAAAAATCGAAATAAACTTAAATAAATGTCAGATTTTATAAAAGACATCAGATGTTTTGTGGCAACTGAATATTAATGCTTCATTTGTTATTGTTTTGAATATTATGTTTCGTCAGCAAGCTTTAAAAAAATATACATACACAATTTATGTACGTATGTATCTACCTAAAATTTTATTTTTATTGTTCGAGCGAAAACCTGTAAAAAATGCTAAATTCCAATACATTCATATATACATACATACACACATATATTCATATATACATTCATACACATATTTTTACATACATAAATTATTATTTTGTTTTTGACTAAACCTTTTCTTTATGTTTAAAATTCAATCCTATATGTTTACCCACAGTTTAAAAAAAACAGGTATGTATTCATAATTATGTATATTTGCATTTATAATTTTATTTATAATTTTTCCAACAGCAAAATTTCAAAATTTTCGATTCTAATACATTCATATGTACATACGTTCATATGTTGGAACGAAAAATTTTAAAATCTTCAATTCTAATCCATTCATATATACATACATACACACATATATTCATATATACATTCATGCACATATTTTTACATACATAAATTATTATTTTGTTTTTGACTAAACCTTTTCTTTATGTTTAAAATTCAATCCTATATGTTTACCCACAGTTTAAAAAAAACAGGTATCTATTCATAATTATGTATATTTGCATTTATAATTTTATTTATAATTTTTCCAACAGCAAAATTTCAAAATTTTCGATTCTAATACATTCATATGTACATACGTTCATATGTTGGAACGAAAAATTTTAAAATCTTCAATTCTAATCCATTCATATATACATACATACACACATATATTCATATATACATTCATGCACATATTTTTACATACATAAATTATTATTTTGTTTTTGACTAAACCTTTTCTTTATTTGAGAAATTAATTTTTGTAAGTTTACCCCCATGATATAATAATTATGCGTTTAAAATTTATTTCTATTTATTCTACAGTTTTGAATATTATTAAATTCATATAGAAAGCTTAAAAAAATTACTCAGTAAGCTTTAAAAAAAATATACATACTACATACATATTTATGTACTTAAAATTTTTGCGAATTTTTCCAAACTATTATAAGAATATTTTTTTGGAAATTTTCTTTAAACTTTTATATAACATTTATCAGTTATATATTAAAAAAAAATAAAACACAAAATTTAAACAAAATAAAAAAAAAAATTTTTAAAATAATCCAAAAAAAGAAAAATACAACAATCCAGGCAAGCATTGATCCAATAACCTTCTGGCTATGAGACTACCACGCTAACCACTAGGCTACGCAGTACCTTGAATTTCCCTTAATAATTCTACATTTTATTCATATATCGTATAACTCATCAAAAACCATCATATTTTACATTATATATATATAGCTACTTCTCAGGTGGTAAAAAGTACGGGTACTTCTAGAAGGGCTAGAGACATGGGACAAAAGGCATTAGGTAGAATTTTGCCTCTAGGGTACCAGAAAAATCTGACATTGGAACTTTTTAGCCCCGAAATAGCTCTATTTTAAGATTTTCTGAAAAAATTTTTGTATAACAAAAGCACGTTTTTCTTTTATACTTTTTATAATTAGAAACACAAACCAAGAAATAAATGATACGTTTTACGTTATTTTTATTATTAGAAACACAAACCGAGAAATAAACAATATTTGAAAATGCAATGATCTCACATATATTTTAATTTCGAAAAATCGAAATAAACTTAAATAAATGTCAGATTTTATAAAAGACATCAGATGTTTTGTGGCAACTGAATATTAATGCTTCATTTGTTATTGTTTTGAATATTATGTTTCGTCAGCAAGCTTTAAAAAAATATACATACACAATTTATGTACGTATGTATCTACCTAAAATTTTATTTTTATTGTTCGAGCGAAAACCTGTAAAAAATGCTAAATTCCAATACATTCATATATACATACATACACACATATATTCATATATACATTCATACACATATTTTTACATACATAAATTATTATTTTGTTTTTGACTAAACCTTTTCTTTATGTTTAAAATTCAATCCTATATGTTTACCCACAGTTTAAAAAAAACAGGTATGTATTCATAATTATGTATATTTGCATTTATAATTTTATTTATAATTTTTCCAACAGCAAAATTTCAAAATTTTCGATTCTAATACATTCATATGTACATACGTTCATATGTTGGAACGAAAAATTTTAAAATCTTCAATTCTAATCCATTCATATATACATACATACACACATATATTCATATATACATTCATGCACATATTTTTACATACATAAATTATTATTTTGTTTTTGACTAAACCTTTTCTTTATGTTTAAAATTCAATCCTATATGTTTACCCACAGTTTAAAAAAAACAGGTATCTATTCATAATTATGTATATTTGCATTTATAATTTTATTTATAATTTTTCCAACAGCAAAATTTCAAAATTTTCGATTCTAATACATTCATATGTACATACGTTCATATGTTGGAACGAAAAATTTTAAAATCTTCAATTCTAATCCATTCATATATACATACATACACACATATATTCATATATACATTCATGCACATATTTTTACATACATAAATTATTATTTTGTTTTTGACTAAACCTTTTCTTTATTTGAGAAATTAATTTTTGTAAGTTTACCCCCATGATATAATAATTATGCGTTTAAAATTTATTTCTATTTATTCTACAGTTTTGAATATTATTAAATTCATATAGAAAGCTTAAAAAAATTACTCAGTAAGCTTTAAAAAAAATATACATACTACATACATATTTATGTACTTAAAATTTTTGCGAATTTTTCCAAACTATTATAAGAATATTTTTTTGGAAATTTTCTTTAAACTTTTATATAACATTTATCAGTTATATATTAAAAAAAAATAAAACACAAAATTTAAACAAAATAAAAAAAAAAATTTTTAAAATAATCCAAAAAAAGAAAAATACAACAATCCAGGCAAGCATTGATCCAATAACCTTCTGGCTATGAGACTACCACGCTAACCACTAGGCTACGCAGTACCTTGAATTTCCCTTAATAATTCTACATTTTATTCATATATCGTATAACTCATCAAAAACCATCATATTTTACATTATATATATATAGCTACTTCTCAGGTGGTAAAAAGTACGGGTACTTCTAGAAGGGCTAGAGACATGGGACAAAAGGCATTAGGTAGAATTTTGCCTCTAGGGTACCAGAAAAATCTGACATTGGAACTTTTTAGCCCCGAAATAGCTCTATTTTAAGATTTTCTGAAAAAATTTTTGTATAACAAAAGCACGTTTTTCTTTTATACTTTTTATAATTAGAAACACAAACCAAGAAATAAATGATACGTTTTACGTTATTTTTATTATTAGAAACACAAACCGAGAAATAAATAATATTTGAAAATGCAATGATCTCACATATATTTTAATTTCGAAAAATCGAAATAAACTTAAATAAATGTCAGATTTTATAAAAGACATCAGATGTTTTGTGGCAACTGAATATTAATGCTTCATTTGTTATTGTTTTGAATATTATGTTTCGTCAGCAAGCTTTAAAAAAATATACATACACAATTTATGTACGTATGTATCTACCTAAAATTTTATTTTTATTGTTCGAGCGAAAACCTGTAAAAAATGCTAAATTCCAATACATTCATATATACATACATACACACATATATTCATATATACATTCATACACATATTTTTACATACATAAATTATTATTTTGTTTTTGACTAAACCTTTTCTTTATGTTTAAAATTCAATCCTATATGTTTACCCACAGTTTAAAAAAAACAGGTATGTATTCATAATTATGTATATTTGCATTTATAATTTTATTTATAATTTTTCCAACAGCAAAATTTCAAAATTTTCGATTCTAATACATTCATATGTACATACGTTCATATGTTGGAACGAAAAATTTTAAAATCTTCAATTCTAATCCATTCATATATACATACATACACACATATATTCATATATACATTCATGCACATATTTTTACATACATAAATTATTATTTTGTTTTTGACTAAACCTTTTCTTTATGTTTAAAATTCAATCCTATATGTTTACCCACAGTTTAAAAAAAACAGGTATCTATTCATAATTATGTATATTTGCATTTATAATTTTATTTATAATTTTTCCAACAGCAAAATTTCAAAATTTTCGATTCTAATACATTCATATGTACATACGTTCATATGTTGGAACGAAAAATTTTAAAATCTTCAATTCTAATCCATTCATATATACATACATACACACATATATTCATATATACATTCATGCACATATTTTTACATACATAAATTATTATTTTGTTTTTGACTAAACCTTTTCTTTATTTGAGAAATTAATTTTTGTAAGTTTACCCCCATGATATAATAATTATGCGTTTAAAATTTATTTCTATTTATTCTACAGTTTTGAATATTATTAAATTCATATAGAAAGCTTAAAAAAATTACTCAGTAAGCTTTAAAAAAAATATACATACTACATACATATTTATGTACTTAAAATTTTTGCGAATTTTTCCAAACTATTATAAGAATATTTTTTTGGAAATTTTCTTTAAACTTTTATATAACATTTATCAGTTATATATTAAAAAAAAATAAAACACAAAATTTAAACAAAATAAAAAAAAAAATTTTTAAAATAATCCAAAAAAAGAAAAATACAACAATCCAGGCAAGCATTGATCCAATAACCTTCTGGCTATGAGACTACCACGCTAACCACTAGGCTACGCAGTACCTTGAATTTCCCTTAATAATTCTACATTTTATTCATATATCGTATAACTCATCAAAAACCATCATATTTTACATTATATATATATAGCTACTTCTCAGGTGGTAAAAAGTACGGGTACTTCTAGAAGGGCTAGAGACATGGGACAAAAGGCATTAGGTAGAATTTTGCCTCTAGGGTACCAGAAAAATCTGACATTGGAACTTTTTAGCCCCGAAATAGCTCTATTTTAAGATTTTCTGAAAAAATTTTTGTATAACAAAAGCACGTTTTTCTTTTATACTTTTTATAATTAGAAACACAAACCAAGAAATAAATGATACGTTTTACGTTATTTTTATTATTAGAAACACAAACCGAGAAATAAATAATATTTGAAAATGCAATGATCTCACATATATTTTAATTTCGAAAAATCGAAATAAACTTAAATAAATGTCAGATTTTATAAAAGACATCAGATGTTTTGTGGCAACTGAATATTAATGCTTCATTTGTTATTGTTTTGAATATTATGTTTCGTCAGCAAGCTTTAAAAAAATATACATACACAATTTATGTACGTATGTATCTACCTAAAATTTTATTTTTATTGTTCGAGCGAAAACCTGTAAAAAATGCTAAATTCCAATACATTCATATATACATACATACACACATATATTCATATATACATTCATACACATATTTTTACATACATAAATTATTATTTTGTTTTTGACTAAACCTTTTCTTTATGTTTAAAATTCAATCCTATATGTTTACCCACAGTTTAAAAAAAACAGGTATGTATTCATAATTATGTATATTTGCATTTATAATTTTATTTATAATTTTTCCAACAGCAAAATTTCAAAATTTTCGATTCTAATACATTCATATGTACATACGTTCATATGTTGGAACGAAAAATTTTAAAATCTTCAATTCTAATCCATTCATATATACATACATACACACATATATTCATATATACATTCATGCACATATTTTTACATACATAAATTATTATTTTGTTTTTGACTAAACCTTTTCTTTATGTTTAAAATTCAATCCTATATGTTTACCCACAGTTTAAAAAAAACAGGTATCTATTCATAATTATGTATATTTGCATTTATAATTTTATTTATAATTTTTCCAACAGCAAAATTTCAAAATTTTCGATTCTAATACATTCATATGTACATACGTTCATATGTTGGAACGAAAAATTTTAAAATCTTCAATTCTAATCCATTCATATATACATACATACACACATATATTCATATATACATTCATGCACATATTTTTACATACATAAATTATTATTTTGTTTTTGACTAAACCTTTTCTTTATTTGAGAAATTAATTTTTGTAAGTTTACCCCCATGATATAATAATTATGCGTTTAAAATTTATTTCTATTTATTCTACAGTTTTGAATATTATTAAATTCATATAGAAAGCTTAAAAAAATTACTCAGTAAGCTTTAAAAAAAATATACATACTACATACATATTTATGTACTTAAAATTTTTGCGAATTTTTCCAAACTATTATAAGAATATTTTTTTGGAAATTTTCTTTAAACTTTTATATAACATTTATCAGTTATATATTAAAAAAAAATAAAACACAAAATTTAAACAAAATAAAAAAAAAAATTTTTAAAATAATCCAAAAAAAGAAAAATACAACAATCCAGGCAAGCATTGATCCAATAACCTTCTGGCTATGAGACTACCACGCTAACCACTAGGCTACGCAGTACCTTGAATTTCCCTTAATAATTCTACATTTTATTCATATATCGTATAACTCATCAAAAACCATCATATTTTACATTATATATATATAGCTACTTCTCAGGTGGTAAAAAGTACGGGTACTTCTAGAAGGGCTAGAGACATGGGACAAAAGGCATTAGGTAGAATTTTGCCTCTAGGGTACCAGAAAAATCTGACATTGGAACTTTTTAGCCCCGAAATAGCTCTATTTTAAGATTTTCTGAAAAAATTTTTGTATAACAAAAGCACGTTTTTCTTTTATACTTTTTATAATTAGAAACACAAACCAAGAAATAAATGATACGTTTTACGTTATTTTTATTATTAGAAACACAAACCGAGAAATAAATAATATTTGAAAATGCAATGATCTCACATATATTTTAATTTCGAAAAATCGAAATAAACTTAAATAAATGTCAGATTTTATAAAAGACATCAGATGTTTTGTGGCAACTGAATATTAATGCTTCATTTGTTATTGTTTTGAATATTATGTTTCGTCAGCAAGCTTTAAAAAAATATACATACACAATTTATGTACGTATGTATCTACCTAAAATTTTATTTTTATTGTTCGAGCGAAAACCTGTAAAAAATGCTAAATTCCAATACATTCATATATACATACATACACACATATATTCATATATACATTCATACACATATTTTTACATACATAAATTATTATTTTGTTTTTGACTAAACCTTTTCTTTATGTTTAAAATTCAATCCTATATGTTTACCCACAGTTTAAAAAAAACAGGTATGTATTCATAATTATGTATATTTGCATTTATAATTTTATTTATAATTTTTCCAACAGCAAAATTTCAAAATTTTCGATTCTAATACATTCATATGTACATACGTTCATATGTTGGAACGAAAAATTTTAAAATCTTCAATTCTAATCCATTCATATATACATACATACACACATATATTCATATATACATTCATGCACATATTTTTACATACATAAATTATTATTTTGTTTTTGACTAAACCTTTTCTTTATGTTTAAAATTCAATCCTATATGTTTACCCACAGTTTAAAAAAAACAGGTATCTATTCATAATTATGTATATTTGCATTTATAATTTTATTTATAATTTTTCCAACAGCAAAATTTCAAAATTTTCGATTCTAATACATTCATATGTACATACGTTCATATGTTGGAACGAAAAATTTTAAAATCTTCAATTCTAATCCATTCATATATACATACATACACACATATATTCATATATACATTCATGCACATATTTTTACATACATAAATTATTATTTTGTTTTTGACTAAACCTTTTCTTTATTTGAGAAATTAATTTTTGTAAGTTTACCCCCATGATATAATAATTATGCGTTTAAAATTTATTTCTATTTATTCTACAGTTTTGAATATTATTAAATTCATATAGAAAGCTTAAAAAAATTACTCAGTAAGCTTTAAAAAAAATATACATACTACATACATATTTATGTACTTAAAATTTTTGCGAATTTTTCCAAACTATTATAAGAATATTTTTTTGGAAATTTTCTTTAAACTTTTATATAACATTTATCAGTTATATATTAAAAAAAAATAAAACACAAAATTTAAACAAAATAAAAAAAAAAATTTTTAAAATAATCCAAAAAAAGAAAAATACAACAATCCAGGCAAGCATTGATCCAATAACCTTCTGGCTATGAGACTACCACGCTAACCACTAGGCTACGCAGTACCTTGAATTTCCCTTAATAATTCTACATTTTATTCATATATCGTATAACTCATCAAAAACCATCATATTTTACATTATATATATATAGCTACTTCTCAGGTGGTAAAAAGTACGGGTACTTCTAGAAGGGCTAGAGACATGGGACAAAAGGCATTAGGTAGAATTTTGCCTCTAGGGTACCAGAAAAATCTGACATTGGAACTTTTTAGCCCCGAAATAGCTCTATTTTAAGATTTTCTGAAAAAATTTTTGTATAACAAAAGCACGTTTTTCTTTTATACTTTTTATAATTAGAAACACAAACCAAGAAATAAATGATACGTTTTACGTTATTTTTATTATTAGAAACACAAACCGAGAAATAAATAATATTTGAAAATGCAATGATCTCACATATATTTTAATTTCGAAAAATCGAAATAAACTTAAATAAATGTCAGATTTTATAAAAGACATCAGATGTTTTGTGGCAACTGAATATTAATGCTTCATTTGTTATTGTTTTGAATATTATGTTTCGTCAGCAAGCTTTAAAAAAATATACATACACAATTTATGTACGTATGTATCTACCTAAAATTTTATTTTTATTGTTCGAGCGAAAACCTGTAAAAAATGCTAAATTCCAATACATTCATATATACATACATACACACATATATTCATATATACATTCATACACATATTTTTACATACATAAATTATTATTTTGTTTTTGACTAAACCTTTTCTTTATGTTTAAAATTCAATCCTATATGTTTACCCACAGTTTAAAAAAAACAGGTATGTATTCATAATTATGTATATTTGCATTTATAATTTTATTTATAATTTTTCCAACAGCAAAATTTCAAAATTTTCGATTCTAATACATTCATATGTACATACGTTCATATGTTGGAACGAAAAATTTTAAAATCTTCAATTCTAATCCATTCATATATACATACATACACACATATATTCATATATACATTCATGCACATATTTTTACATACATAAATTATTATTTTGTTTTTGACTAAACCTTTTCTTTATGTTTAAAATTCAATCCTATATGTTTACCCACAGTTTAAAAAAAACAGGTATCTATTCATAATTATGTATATTTGCATTTATAATTTTATTTATAATTTTTCCAACAGCAAAATTTCAAAATTTTCGATTCTAATACATTCATATGTACATACGTTCATATGTTGGAACGAAAAATTTTAAAATCTTCAATTCTAATCCATTCATATATACATACATACACACATATATTCATATATACATTCATGCACATATTTTTACATACATAAATTATTATTTTGTTTTTGACTAAACCTTTTCTTTATTTGAGAAATTAATTTTTGTAAGTTTACCCCCATGATATAATAATTATGCGTTTAAAATTTATTTCTATTTATTCTACAGTTTTGAATATTATTAAATTCATATAGAAAGCTTAAAAAAATTACTCAGTAAGCTTTAAAAAAAATATACATACTACATACATATTTATGTACTTAAAATTTTTGCGAATTTTTCCAAACTATTATAAGAATATTTTTTTGGAAATTTTCTTTAAACTTTTATATAACATTTATCAGTTATATATTAAAAAAAAATAAAACACAAAATTTAAACAAAATAAAAAAAAAAATTTTTAAAATAATCCAAAAAAAGAAAAATACAACAATCCAGGCAAGCATTGATCCAATAACCTTCTGGCTATGAGACTACCACGCTAACCACTAGGCTACGCAGTACCTTGAATTTCCCTTAATAATTCTACATTTTATTCATATATCGTATAACTCATCAAAAACCATCATATTTTACATTATATATATATAGCTACTTCTCAGGTGGTAAAAAGTACGGGTACTTCTAGAAGGGCTAGAGACATGGGACAAAAGGCATTAGGTAGAATTTTGCCTCTAGGGTACCAGAAAAAGCAAGAATTCCACCCGCCCTCCCCCTTCACCCCCTCCCAAGATGTTTTGTAACCGTTTTTTACAAAATGGTTTTACATCCTGTAGGGGTAATTTTTTACTTACTTTTGGAAGTATTAATATTGTATATAAATTCATTTTTGGAAGTGTGAGTTATAACAAAAAATGAAAACTTTCTTAAGAAAGTTGTTTTAATAAAATCTACATTGTTTTATAATAAGTGTGTACATGTGAATTTAGTTGTGCATTCTTTTCGGGATCTGTTGCAACATGTATTAGAAAGTAAAACATAAGTTTACATTAAACTCCTTGACAATATATTTTTAGGGTAAAATTTTATAAGAAAATGTTATTCTATTGCATTAAACTTTTTACAAGTAGGGTAAAATTTTTAGAACGGAAACTCGCTGATATTGATTTGGTAAGGGTGAAGGTTTTTTAATTTTATTTAAAAAAAAAATAAAATTATCAATAAAAAAAGTTGATCTGGCAAATCGCATTTTGCAGGGTTCGAACCTGAGACTTTTCGCATAGAAATCGTATGCAATACGTATTACCCTATATACGTTAGTATTGGTGTTAACTCATTCTACAGTCACGCGTTTTATGCGCATGTATTATAAACTCCAAATACATACGTGCATCAATTGTAGTTTATAATTAACAATAATTTATGGCTAAAAGTGTTTATTGTAGAAGGTATTTTACGATTTTATGCGACATAACTCAAAGTGAAGTTTTAAAATAAATTACTCAAAAGGTATTAGATTTCAAAGGAACTAATTATTTGTTTAATTATGTATTTTTGGGTAATTATTTCTCAGAACTTTTTTATTTTAAGTTTTAAGTTTTATCTTATTATTTATCAGGAAAAAACATATCTATATGTATATTATGGGTGTGTTTTTGAAGAAATAAAGTAAACTTAAAATATCTCAACCACAGAATGGAACACAATTTCAAAACTACAGGCATCATACTTGCAAGGCTTGCAATGCAAGCACACACGACTAGTTATATATATATAGCTACTTCTCAGGTGGTAAAAAGTACGGGTACTTCTAGAAGGGCTAGAGACATGGGACAAAAGGCATTAGGTAGAGTTTTGCCTCTAGGGTACCAAAAAAATCTGACATTGGAACTTTTTAGCCCCGAAATAGCTCTATTTTAAGATTTTCTGAAAAAATTTTTGTATAACAAAAGCACGTTTTTCTTTTATACTTTTTATAATTAGAAACACAAACCACGAAATAAATGATACGTTTTACGTTATTTTTATTATTAGAAACACAAACCGAGAAATAAATAATATTTGAAAATATAATGATCTCACATATTTTTGTTGCGGATAAACGAATTAATTTTAACGTAAATAAATGTCAGCTTTTATCAGACATCAGATGTTTTGTGACATCTGAATATTCATATTTCATTTGTTATTGTTTTGAACATTACGTTTCGTCAGCAAGCTTTAAAAAAATATATGTACATACAGAATATATGTATGTACGTATGTAGTTAGAATTTTATTTTTATTGTTCCAAACGGAAAACTGTAAAATGCTAAATTTTAATACATTTATATATACATACATATATTTGAATAAAATTATTATTTTGTTTTTGCCTAAACCTTTTCTTTATTTAAAAAAATTACATTCATATGTACATATATATATTTGAATACAATTATTATTTTATTTTAACCTAAACCTTTTCTTTATTTGAGAAATTTATTTCTATATGTTCACCCGCAGTTTTAAAAAAACTAGGTATACATTCATAATAACGTGTGTTTGTGTTAATAATTTTATTTCTAATTTTTCCAACAGCAAAATTTCAAAATTTTCGATTCTAATACATTCATATGTACATACGTTCATATGTTGGAACGAAAAATTTTAAAATCTTCAATTCTAATCCATTCATATATACATACATACACACATGTATTCATATATACATACATACATATATTTTTACATACATAAATTATTATTTTGTTTTTGTTTCTTTTTTAATTTTCGATTCTAATACATTCATATGTACATACACACATATATTCATACATACATACATACATATATATGAATAAAATTATTATTTTGTTTTTGACTAAACCTTTTCTTTATTTGAAAAATTAATTTTTGTATGTTTACTCCCATGATTTAATAATTATGCGTTTAAAATTTATTTCTATATATTCTACAGTTTTGAATATTATTAAATTCATATAGAAAGCTTAAAAAAAATTACTCAGGTAGCTTTAAAAAAAATATACATACATACATATTTATGTACTTAAAATTTTTGCGAATTTTTCCAAACTATTATAAGAATATTTTTTTGGAAACTTTCTTTAAACTTTTATATAACATTTATCTGTTATATATTAAAAAAAAATAAAATACAAAATTTAAACAAAATAAAAAAAAAAAATTTTTAAAATAATCCAAAAAAAGAAAAATACAACATCCAGGCAAGCATTGATCCAATAACCTTCTGGCTATGAGACCACCACACTAACCACTAGGCTACGCAGTACATTGAATTTCTCTTATTAATTCTATATTTTATTCATATTTCGTATAACTCTTCAAAAACCATCCTATTTTACATTATATATATATAGCTACTTCTCAGGTGGTAAAAAGTACGGGTACTTCTAGAAGGGCTAGAGACATGGGACAAAAGGCATTAGGTAGAGTTTTGCCTCTAGGGTACCAGAAAAATCTGACATTGGAACTTTTTAGCCCCGAAATAGCTCTATTTTAAGATTTTCTGAAAAAATTTTTGTATAACAAAAGCACGTTTTTCTTTTATACTTTTTATAATTAGAAACACAAACCACGAAATAAATGATACGTTTTACGTTATTTTTATTATTAGAAACACAAACCGAGAAATAAATAATATTTGAAAATATAATGATCTCACATATTTTTGTTGCGGATAAACGAATTAATTTTAACGTAAATAAATGTCAGCTTTTATCAGACATTAGATGTTTTGTGACATCTGAATATTAATATTTCATTTGTTATTGTTTTGAACATTACGTTTCGTCAGCAAGCTTTAAAAAAATATATGTACATACAGAATATATGTATGTACGTATGTAGTTAGAATTTTATTTTTATTGTTCCAAACGGAAAACTGTAAAATGCTAAATTTTAATACATTTATATATACATACATATATTTGAATAAAATTATTATTTTGTTTTTGCCTAAACCTTTTATTTATTTAAAAAAATTACATTCATATGTACATATATATATTTGAATACAATTATTATTTTATTTTAACCTAAACCTTTTCTTTATTTGAGAAATTTATTTCTATATGTTCACCCGCAGTTTTAAAAAAACTAGGTATACATTCATAATAACGTGTGTTTGTGTTAATAATTTTATTTCTAATTTTTCCAACAGCAAAATTTCAAAATTTTCGATTCTAATGCATTCATATGTACATACGTTCATATGTTGGAACGAAAAATTTTAAAATCTTCAATTCTAATCCATTCATATATACATACATACACACATGTATTCATATATACATACATACATATATTTTTACATACATAAATTATTATTTTGTTTTTGTTTCTTTTTTAATTTTCGATTCTAATACATTCATATGTACATACGTTCATATGTTGGAACGAAAAATTTCAAAATCTTCAATTCTAATCCATTCATATATACATACACACATATATTCATACATACATACATACATATATATGAATAAAATTATTATTTTGTTTTTGACTAAACCTTTTCTTTATTTGAAAAATTAATTTTTGTATGTTTACTCCCATGATTTAATAATTATGCGTTTAAAATTTATTTCTATATATTCTACAGTTTTGAATATTATTAAATTCATATAGAAAGCTTAAAAAAAATTACTCAGGAAGCTTTAAAAAAAATATACATACATACATATTTATGTACTTAAAATTTTTGCGAATTTTTCCAAACTATTATAAGAATATTTTTTTGGAAATTTTCTTTAAACTTTTATATAACATTTATCTGTTATATATTAAAAAAAATAAAATACAAAATTTAAACAAAATAAAAAAAAAAAAATTTTAAAATAATCCAAAAAAAGAAAAATACAACATCCAGGCAAGCATTGATCCAATAACCTTCTGGCTATGAGACCACCACGCTAACCACTAGTCTACGCAGTACATTGAATTTCTCTTATTAATTCTATATTTTATTCATATTTCGTATAACTCTTCAAAAACCATCCTATTTTACATTATATATATATAGCTACTTCTCAGGTGGTAAAAAGTACGGGTACTTCTAGAAGGGCTCATGGGACAAAAGGCATTAGGTAGAGTTTTGCCTCTAGGGTACCAGAAAAATTTGACATTGGAACTTTTTAGCCCCGAAATAGCTCTATTTTAAGATTTTCTGAAAAAATTTTTGTATAACAAAAGCACGTTCTTCTTTTATACTTTTTATAATTAGAAACACAATCCAAGAAATAAATGATACGTTTTATGTTATTTTTATTATTAGAAACACAAACCGGGAAATAAATAATATTTGAAAATATAATGATCTCACATATTTTTGTTGCGGATAAACGAATTAATCTTAACGTAAATAAATGTCAGCTTTTATCAGACATCAGATGTTTTGTGACATCTGAATATTAATATTTCATTTGTTGTTGTTTTGAACATTACGTTTCGTCAGCAAGCTTTAAAAAAATATATGTACATACAGAATATATGTATGTACGTATGTAGTTAGAATTTTATTTTTATTGTTCCAAACGGAAAACTGTAAAATGCTAAATTTTAATACATTTATATATACATACATATATTTGAATAAAATTATTATTTTGTTTTTGCCTAAACCTTTTATTTATTTAAAAAAATTACATTCATATGTACATATATATATTTGAATACAATTATTATTTTATTTTAACCTAAACCTTTTCTTTATTTGAGAAATTTATTTCTATATGTTCACCCGCAGTTTTAAAAAAAGTAGGTATACATTCATAATAACGTGTGTTTGTGTTAATAATTTTATTTCTAATTTTTCCAACAGCAAAATTTCAAAATTTTCGATTCTAATACATTCATATGTACATACGTTCATATGTTGGAACGAAAAATTTTAAAATCTTCAATTCTAATCCATTCATATATACATACATACACACATGTATTCATATATACATACATACATATATTTTTACATACATAAATTATTATTTTGTTTTTGTTTCTTTTTTAATTTTCGATTCTAATACATTCATATGTACATACGTTCATATGTTGGAACGAAAAATTTCAAAATCTTCAATTCTAGTCCATTCATATATACATACACACATATATTCATACATACATACATACATATATATGAATAAAATTATTATTTTGTTTTTGACTAAACCTTTTCTTTATTTGAAAAATTAATTTTTGTATGTTTACTCCCATGATTTAATAATTATGCGTTTAAAATTTATTTCTATATATTCTACAGTTTTGAATATTATTAAATTCATATAGAAAGCTTAAAAAAAATTACTCAGGAAGCTTTAAAAAAAATATACATACATACATATTTATGTACTTAAAATTTTTGCGAATTTTTCCAAACTATTATAAGAATATTTTTTTGGAAATTTTCTTTAAACTTTTATATAACATTTATCTGTTATATATTAAAAAAAAATAAAATACAAAATTTAAACAAAATAAAAAAAAAAAATTTTAAAATAATCCAAAAAAAGAAAAATACAACATCCAGGCAAGCATTGATCCAATAACCTTCTGGCTATGAGACCACAACGCTAACCACTAGGCTACGCAGTGTTTTGAATTTCTCTTATTAATTCTATATTTTATTCATATTTCGTATAACTCTTCAAAAACCATCCTATTTTACATTATATATATATAGCTACTTCTCAGGTGGTAAAAAGTACGGGTACTTCTAGAAGGGCTAGAGACATGGGACAAAAGGCATTAGGTAGAGTTTTGCCTCTAGGGTACCAGAAAAATTTGACATTGGAACTTTTTAGCCCCGAAATAGCTCTATTTTAAGATTTTCTGAAAAAATTTTTGTATAACAAAAGCACGTTCTTCTTTTATACTTTTTATAATTAGAAACACAATCCAAGAAATAAATGATACGTTTTATGTTATTTTTATTATTAGAAACACAAACCGAGAAATAAATAATATTTGAAAATGCAATGATCTCACATATATTTTAATTTCGAAAAAT
Source organism: Condylostylus longicornis (assembly GCF_029603195.1). NCBI lineage: Eukaryota > Metazoa > Arthropoda > Insecta > Diptera > Dolichopodidae > Condylostylus > Condylostylus longicornis. The sequence continues at coordinate 475,855 of NW_026578021.1, read as the reverse complement.
CGAAATAAACTTAAATAAATGTCAGATTTTATAAAAGACATCAGATGTTTTGTGGCAACTGAATATTAATGCTTCGTTTGTTATTGTTTTGAATATTATGTTTCGTCAGCAAGCTTTAAAAAAATATACATACACAATTTATGTACGTATGTATCTACCTAAAATTTTATTTTTATTGTTCGAGCGAAAACCTGTAAAAAATGCTAAATTCCAATCCATTCATATATACATACATACATACATATATTCATATATGCATACATGTGGGAATTAATAATCGTCCCGTATCTTTTATGTGATATTGGTCACTTTTATGTGTCAATTATTTTATTATTGCTAATTCAGCTGCAGTTTATTTTGTTAATTGGGTACCTACAGCATAATGTTTTTGACAAACTTTCTTCTTTATCAGAACGTGGACGTGGACGGATGTTTTTTTTGACAAAGTAATTTTAGACAAAAAGGTATTCTCCATATTTAAATAAATATTAAAAAAACCACATGGGGGCTCAACCGGGATCCTACCATCTCTAAAATTTATGTAACAAAACAAAAAATCATTATAATATAATAACAATTTGAAAATTTTATGCGAGTTTAAAACGTGGAACGTAGATTAAAATTTTATAAAATTATAAGGTGGACGATTTGCTATAATAAGATTGATTTATATTTTAAATTAAAGTTTCAAAGCATAATATTATGAGTGCTAGACGCCGTAGAACGATGCAAAGCAGTAATTCAGCAGTAGATTTTGACGATGAAAGATATGTAGTTGATGACACAACACCGAATGTGAAAATTAACTTCGCAGATATAGAAAGTTTAGTAAGATCATTTTCTGGATTTGGAGAAATAAATATACAAACATGGATTGGTGATTTTGAGCAACATGCAACTGTATTTCGATGGAATGAATTGCAGAAATTTGTATTTTGTAAACGTTTACTTTCCGGGGCCGCAAGACTTTATATCGATTTTGAAGCTAAACCTTTTAATTATAATAGTCTGAAAAACGCTCTGCTAAAAGAATTTAAATCAAAAACTACGAGTGCTGATGTACACACCATGTTACGGGAAAGGAAAAAGCAAGCTAATGAATCATATCGTGAATATTTATATTCTATGCTCGATATTTCATCTCAATCCGAAATAGATGAACTGTCAGTTATAAGCTATGTCATTGATGGAATTAAAGATTCTGTGAACAATAAAATGGTATTATTTGGTTGTAAAAATATTAGTGAGCTAAAAGATAAACTATTTATATATGAAAAACTGAAGAAATCTGACGTCACCAAAAATAATCCATCTGAAATAAGAAATAATTTAAGACAAAAAACCGAGAGCTATTCAAAAAAAAATGCAAAATATTGTTTTAATTGCGGATCCAGGGATCATGAATTCTATAACTGCCCACAAAAGAATTTGGGCCCTAAATGCTTTAGGTGCAATAAATTCGGCCATAAGAAGCCTGATTGCAAAGAGGTAGTCACTGATTCATCAAAAAATTCCGTCAGTGTAGCGCAACAAAATCTTATTTCGAATAACAATCTAAAAACTAATATGTGTATTAAAGCAAAATTAAATAATATTTCTTTCGATTGTTTAATTGATACCGGCAGCGATATTTGTGTCCTAAAATACAGTTATTTAAAATTTATTAACACCTGTTATAATTTTAGGAACAATCCAATAATAATATCTGGCTTGGGAACCGATGTAATTACAAAAGATTCGTGCAAAGTTAATGTGACTATTGATAACGACGTTTATGAAGATATTGAAGTTCATTTTATAAGTGATAGTTGTATAAAGACTGATATGATTATTGGGATGAATCTGTTAAAACTGGCTGCGGTAAATATTGTTAATGGAAAAATAAAAATAATCAAGAATGTTCACAGACAAGATGATAAAATGAAAAATGCTGAAAGAAGTAGTACCGATAACATTGAAGAAGCAGCGTGTTTCTTAGCTTCACTTAATCTTGATGAAATTAATGAAACAGATAATCTTCCAGATTTAAGTCACTTAAAAAGAAATGAGTCTGACCAGGTAATTGCTTTAATAAATAATTATGTTCCAGAACCGATGAAAAAATCTCAGGTGTATATGAAGATTGCTACAATAGATGACGAACCAGTATATCGTCCACCCAGGAGATTTTCTCCTAGCGAGCAACAAGTCATAGAAGATCAGATTAAACAATGGTTAGATGATGGCATAATAACTGAGAGTGCGTCGGATTATGGAAGTCAAGTTGTGCTAGTGAAGAAAAAAGAAGGTTCTTACAGGATGTGTGTGGATTATAGAGGCATTAATAAAAAAATTATTAAGGATAGGTATCCTTTACCGAATATTGAGGAACAGATTGACAAGTTGCAAAAGGCTAATTTCTTTACCGCTTTGGACCTCGAAAATGGGTTTTTCCATGTCGAAATAGATGAATCGAGCAGAAAATATACGTCATTCATTGTCCACTGTGGACAATTTGAATTTACCAGAGTTCCGTTCGGACTGTGTAATTCTCCGAGCGTTTTTCAAAAATATATCAATTTTATTTTTAGAAATCTAATCGCACAGGGATATCTTATAATTTACATTGATGATTTGGTAATTCCATCCAATACAATCGATGAGGGTATTGGTCGTCTTCAGAAAGTGTTGGAAGTTGCTGCTAATAATGGCCTGAAAATTAAATGGAAGAAATGCCAAATTCTACAAAATCAAATTGAGTATCTTGGGTATCAAATAACAAAAGGAACTATATCCCCGTCTAGATTGAAAACAAAAGCTGTTCTGAATTTCCCAATACCTACAACTACTAAGCAATTGCAAAGCTTTTTGGGACTAGCTAATTATTTTAGAAAATTTATCCCCAATTTTTCTATAAGAGCAAAACCCTTAAGTGATACATACATACACACATGTATTCATATATACATACATACACACATGTATTCATATATACATACATACATATATTTTTACATACATAAATTATTATTTTGTTTTTGTTTCTTTTTTAATTTTCGATTCTAATACATTCATATGTACATACGTTCATATGTTGGAACGAAAAATTTCAAAATCTTCAATTCTAATCCATTCATATATACATACACACATATATTCATACATACATACATACATATATATGAATAAAATTATTATTTTGTTTTTGACTAAACCTTTTCTTTATTTGAAAAATTAATTTTTGTATGTTTACTCCCATGATTTAATAATTATGCGTTTAAAATTTATTTCTATATATTCTACAGTTTTGAATATTATTAAATTCATATAGAAAGCTTAAAAAAAATTACTCAGGAAGCTTTAAAAAAAATATACATACATACATATTTATGTACTTAAAATTTTTGCGAATTTTTCCAAACTATTATAAGAATATTTTTTTGGAAATTTTCTTTAAACTTTTATATAACATTTATCTGTTATATATTAAAAAAAATAAAATACAAAATTTAAACAAAATAAAAAAAAAAAAATTTTAAAATAATCCAAAAAAAGAAAAATACAACATCCAGGCAAGCATTGATCCAATAACCTTCTGGCTATGAGACCACCACGCTAACCACTAGTCTACGCAGTGCATTGAATTTCTCTTATTAATTCTATATTTTATTCATATTTCGTATAACTCTTCAAAAACCATCCTATTTTACATTATATATATATAGCTACTTCTCAGGTGGTAAAAAGTACGGGTACTTCTAGAAGGGCTAGAGACATGGGACAAAAGGCATTAGGTAGAGTTTTGCCTCTAGGGTACCAGAAAAATTTGACATTGGAACTTTTTAGCCCCGAAATAGCTCTATTTTAAGATTTTCTGAAAAAATTTTTGTATAACAAAAGCACGTTCTTCTTTTATACTTTTTATAATTAGAAACACAATCCAAGAAATAAATGATACGTTTTATGTTATTTTTATTATTAGAAACACAAACCGGGAAATAAATAATATTTGAAAATATAATGATCTCACATATTTTTGTTGCGGATAAACGAATTAATCTTAACGTAAATAAATGTCAGCTTTTATCAGACATCAGATGTTTTGTGACATCTGAATATTAATATTTCATTTGTTGTTGTTTTGAACATTACGTTTCGTCAGCAAGCTTTAAAAAAATATATGTACATACAGAATATATGTATGTACGTATGTAGTTAGAATTTTATTTTTATTGTTCCAAACGGAAAACTGTAAAATGCTAAATTTTAATACATTTATATATACATACATATATTTGAATAAAATTATTATTTTGTTTTTGCCTAAACCTTTTATTTATTTAAAAAAATTACATTCATATGTACATATATATATTTGAATACAATTATTATTTTATTTTAACCTAAACCTTTTCTTTATTTGAGAAATTTATTTCTATATGTTCACCCGCAGTTTTAAAAAAAGTAGGTATACATTCATAATAACGTGTGTTTGTGTTAATAATTTTATTTCTAATTTTTCCAACAGCAAAATTTCAAAATTTTCGATTCTAATACATTCATATGTACATACGTTCATATGTTGGAACGAAAAATTTTAAAATCTTCAATTCTAATCCATTCATATATACATACATACACACATGTATTCATATATACATACATACATATATTTTTACATACATAAATTATTATTTTGTTTTTGTTTCTTTTTTAATTTTCGATTCTAATACATTCATATGTACATACGTTCATATGTTGGAACGAAAAATTTCAAAATCTTCAATTCTAGTCCATTCATATATACATACACACATATATTCATACATACATACATACATATATATGAATAAAATTATTATTTTGTTTTTGACTAAACCTTTTCTTTATTTGAAAAATTAATTTTTGTATGTTTACTCCCATGATTTAATAATTATGCGTTTAAAATTTATTTCTATATATTCTACAGTTTTGAATATTATTAAATTCATATAGAAAGCTTAAAAAAAATTACTCAGGAAGCTTTAAAAAAAATATACATACATACATATTTATGTACTTAAAATTTTTGCGAATTTTTCCAAACTATTATAAGAATATTTTTTTGGAAATTTTCTTTAAACTTTTATATAACATTTATCTGTTATATATTAAAAAAAAATAAAATACAAAATTTAAACAAAATAAAAAAAAAAAATTTTAAAATAATCCAAAAAAAGAAAAATACAACATCCAGGCAAGCATTGATCCAATAACCTTCTGGCTATGAGACCACAACGCTAACCACTAGGCTACGCAGTGTTTTGAATTTCTCTTATTAATTCTATATTTTATTCATATTTCGTATAACTCTTCAAAAACCATCCTATTTTACATTATATATATATAGCTACTTCTCAGGTGGTAAAAAGTACGGGTACTTCTAGAAGGGCTAGAGACATGGGACAAAAGGCATTAGGTAGAGTTTTGCCTCTAGGGTACCAGAAAAATTTGACATTGGAACTTTTTAGCCCCGAAATAGCTCTATTTTAAGATTTTCTGAAAAAATTTTTGTATAACAAAAGCACGTTCTTCTTTTATACTTTTTATAATTAGAAACACAATCCAAGAAATAAATGATACGTTTTATGTTATTTTTATTATTAGAAACACAAACCGAGAAATAAATAATATTTGAAAATGCAATGATCTCACATATATTTTAATTTCGAAAAATCGAAATAAACTTAAATAAATGTCAGATTTTATAAAAGACATCAGATGTTTTGTGGCAACTGAATATTAATGCTTCGTTTGTTATTGTTTTGAATATTATGTTTCGTCAGCAAGCTTTAAAAAAATATACATACACAATTTATGTACGTATGTATCTACCTAAAATTTTATTTTTATTGTTCGAGCGAAAACCTGTAAAAAATGCTAAATTCCAATCCATTCATATATACATACATACATACATATATTCATATATGCATACATGTGGGAATTAATAATCGTCCCGTATCTTTTATGTGATATTGGTCACTTTTATGTGTCAATTATTTTATTATTGCTAATTCAGCTGCAGTTTATTTTGTTAATTGGGTACCTACAGCATAATGTTTTTGACAAACTTTCTTCTTTATCAGAACGTGGACGTGGACGGATGTTTTTTTTGACAAAGTAATTTTAGACAAAAAGGTATTCTCCATATTTAAATAAATATTAAAAAAACCACATGGGGGCTCAACCGGGATCCTACCATCTCTAAAATTTATGTAACAAAACAAAAAATCATTATAATATAATAACAATTTGAAAATTTTATGCGAGTTTAAAACGTGGAACGTAGATTAAAATTTTATAAAATTATAAGGTGGACGATTTGCTATAATAAGATTGATTTATATTTTAAATTAAAGTTTCAAAGCATAATATTATGAGTGCTAGACGCCGTAGAACGATGCAAAGCAGTAATTCAGCAGTAGATTTTGACGATGAAAGATATGTAGTTGATGACACAACACCGAATGTGAAAATTAACTTCGCAGATATAGAAAGTTTAGTAAGATCATTTTCTGGATTTGGAGAAATAAATATACAAACATGGATTGGTGATTTTGAGCAACATGCAACTGTATTTCGATGGAATGAATTGCAGAAATTTGTATTTTGTAAACGTTTACTTTCCGGGGCCGCAAGACTTTATATCGATTTTGAAGCTAAACCTTTTAATTATAATAGTCTGAAAAACGCTCTGCTAAAAGAATTTAAATCAAAAACTACGAGTGCTGATGTACACACCATGTTACGGGAAAGGAAAAAGCAAGCTAATGAATCATATCGTGAATATTTATATTCTATGCTCGATATTTCATCTCAATCCGAAATAGATGAACTGTCAGTTATAAGCTATGTCATTGATGGAATTAAAGATTCTGTGAACAATAAAATGGTATTATTTGGTTGTAAAAATATTAGTGAGCTAAAAGATAAACTATTTATATATGAAAAACTGAAGAAATCTGACGTCACCAAAAATAATCCATCTGAAATAAGAAATAATTTAAGACAAAAAACCGAGAGCTATTCAAAAAAAAATGCAAAATATTGTTTTAATTGCGGATCCAGGGATCATGAATTCTATAACTGCCCACAAAAGAATTTGGGCCCTAAATGCTTTAGGTGCAATAAATTCGGCCATAAGAAGCCTGATTGCAAAGAGGTAGTCACTGATTCATCAAAAAATTCCGTCAGTGTAGCGCAACAAAATCTTATTTCGAATAACAATCTAAAAACTAATATGTGTATTAAAGCAAAATTAAATAATATTTCTTTCGATTGTTTAATTGATACCGGCAGCGATATTTGTGTCCTAAAATACAGTTATTTAAAATTTATTAACACCTGTTATAATTTTAGGAACAATCCAATAATAATATCTGGCTTGGGAACCGATGTAATTACAAAAGATTCGTGCAAAGTTAATGTGACTATTGATAACGACGTTTATGAAGATATTGAAGTTCATTTTATAAGTGATAGTTGTATAAAGACTGATATGATTATTGGGATGAATCTGTTAAAACTGGCTGCGGTAAATATTGTTAATGGAAAAATAAAAATAATCAAGAATGTTCACAGACAAGATGATAAAATGAAAAATGCTGAAAGAAGTAGTACCGATAACATTGAAGAAGCAGCGTGTTTCTTAGCTTCACTTAATCTTGATGAAATTAATGAAACAGATAATCTTCCAGATTTAAGTCACTTAAAAAGAAATGAGTCTGACCAGGTAATTGCTTTAATAAATAATTATGTTCCAGAACCGATGAAAAAATCTCAGGTGTATATGAAGATTGCTACAATAGATGACGAACCAGTATATCGTCCACCCAGGAGATTTTCTCCTAGCGAGCAACAAGTCATAGAAGATCAGATTAAACAATGGTTAGATGATGGCATAATAACTGAGAGTGCGTCGGATTATGGAAGTCAAGTTGTGCTAGTGAAGAAAAAAGAAGGTTCTTACAGGATGTGTGTGGATTATAGAGGCATTAATAAAAAAATTATTAAGGATAGGTATCCTTTACCGAATATTGAGGAACAGATTGACAAGTTGCAAAAGGCTAATTTCTTTACCGCTTTGGACCTCGAAAATGGGTTTTTCCATGTCGAAATAGATGAATCGAGCAGAAAATATACGTCATTCATTGTCCACTGTGGACAATTTGAATTTACCAGAGTTCCGTTCGGACTGTGTAATTCTCCGAGCGTTTTTCAAAAATATATCAATTTTATTTTTAGAAATCTAATCGCACAGGGATATCTTATAATTTACATTGATGATTTGGTAATTCCATCCAATACAATCGATGAGGGTATTGGTCGTCTTCAGAAAGTGTTGGAAGTTGCTGCTAATAATGGCCTGAAAATTAAATGGAAGAAATGCCAAATTCTACAAAATCAAATTGAGTATCTTGGGTATCAAATAACAAAAGGAACTATATCCCCGTCTAGATTGAAAACAAAAGCTGTTCTGAATTTCCCAATACCTACAACTACTAAGCAATTGCAAAGCTTTTTGGGACTAGCTAATTATTTTAGAAAATTTATCCCCAATTTTTCTATAAGAGCAAAACCCTTAAGTGATCTATTAAAAAGGACTACTCATTTTAGAATTGGCGAAGTTGAATTAGCTGCCATAAATGATTTAAAACAAGCTTTAACACAAAAACCTTCTTTAAAAATTTTCGAATATGGAGCTTACACAGAACTTCATACGGATGCGTCGCAATGTGGTTATGCATCAGTTTTGCTCCAAAAAGATTCTGAGGATGGGCTTTTACACCCAGTATATTATTTTAGTAAGAAGACTAATGATGCCGAATGGAATTACAGTTCATATGAATTGGAAGTATTAGCCATTATCGAATCATTGAAGAAATTTCGAGTTTATCTACTAGGCCAACGTTTCAAAATTGTAACAGACTGCAAAGCCTTTACATGTACCATGAAGAAAAAAGATTTGTCAACTAGAGTAGCACGCTGGGCATTAATGTTGGAAGAATTTAATTACGAGATTGAGCACCGAAGTGGTAGTAAAATGCGTCACGTAGACGGCTTGAGCAGAAATCCTCAAATATTTTGTATATTTCAACAAAACGATTTTCTCAAAAAACTTGAAGAAGCGCAACACCAAGATGACAATTTGATGGCGATAATTGATATACTAAAACACAAGCCGTATAAGGATTTTATATTAAAAGAAAATATACTTTTTAAAAACATAAATAATAATATCTTATTTTTCGTTCCAGAAAAAATGCAAGATCAGATAATTTCAGAAGTTCACAACAGAGGTCATTTTCACCACAAAAAAATGCAAGAAATCATAGAAAAAGACTTTTTTATTCCAGATTTACAAAAAAAATTTCAAAGCACATTTCTAATTGTATTCGATGCATACTTGCCGAAAGAAAAGTTGGTAAAAAACAATGCCTATTAAACCCGATACCTAAAGGAGAGCAACCGCTTGAAACTTTTCATATTGACCATCTTGGCCCTATGCAAGTCACTAAAAAACATTATAAATATATTTTTTCTGTAATGGACGCATTTTCTAAATTTATATGGCTTTTTCCCACCAAAACTTTAAATAGTGATGAAGTCACACAAAAACTTGAAATCATCGCAGAGACGTTTGGTTATCCCAGCAGAATTATATCGGATAAAGGTGGAACATTTGTTTCACACAAATTTCACGAGTTTTGTAAAGACCATGATATTAAATTACATTATATAACCGTTGGAGTACCAAGAGGAAACGGGCAAATTGAAAGAGCCCATTCTATTGTCATTTCTTGTCTTACAAAGCTTTCAATTAATGATCCTGATAAGTGGTATAATTTTGTCAAGCCTGTGCAGCAAATAATGAACTCCACCTACAAAAGGGCAATCAAAACAACACCTTTTCAAGTTCTTACAGGATGTAGAATGAAAACTGGAAACGATTTGAAGATAATTAAAATTATTGAAGAGGAACTAATTAAAAATTTCGAAGAAAATCGTGATCAAATTAGAGAACAAGTTAGAAAAGATATTGTGTCCATACAAGAAGAAAACAGAAAAAATTTTAATAAGACAAGAAAACCGGCTCAAAAATACAAAATCGGAGATAAAGTAGCTATAGAGAGAGTCCAATTTGGAACAGGACTTAAGATACGCCCCAAATTTATTGGACCATATCGCGTTGTGGCTTTAAAAGAATTTGATAGATACAAAGTGGAAAAAGTAGGAAACCACGAAGGACCTAATATTACTGATAGTGGAGCAGAAAAAATGAAACCATGGTGCGGTGAATATGAAGAATATGCAAATACTACTTCTTCAGAGGCTGAAGAACTGCAGGAATGGCCGTGTGGGAATTAATAATCGTCCCGTATCTTTTATGTGATATTGGTCACTTTTATGTGTCAATTATTTTATTATTGCGAATTCAGCTGCAATTTATTTTGTTAATTGGGTACCTACAGCATAATGTTTTTGACAAACTTTCTTCTTTATCAGAACGTGGACGTGGGCGGATGTTTTTTTTGACAAAGTAATTTTAGAGAAAAAGGTATTTTCCATATTTAAATAAATATTAAAAAAACCACATACATACATATATTTTTACATACATAAATTATTATTTTGTTTTTGACTAAACCTTTTCTTTATGTTTAAAATTCAATTCTATATGTTTACCCAAAGTTTAAAAAAAACAGGTATCCATTCATAATTATGTATATTTGCATTTATAATTTTATTTATAATTTTTCCAACAGCAAAATTTCAAAATTTTCGATTCTAATACATTCATATGTACATACGTTCATATGTTGGTACGAAAAATTTTAAAATCTGCAATTCTAATCCATTCATATATACATACACACATATATTCATATATACATTCATACACATATTTTTACATACATAAATTATTATTTTGTTTTTGACTAAACCTTTTCTTTATATTTAAAATTCAATCCTATATGTTTACCCACAGTTTAAAAAAAACAGGTATCCATTCATAATTATGTATATTTGCATTTATAATTTTATTTATAATTTTTCCAACAGCAAAATTTCAAAATTTTCGATTCTAATACATTCATATGTACATACGTTCATATGTTGGAACGAAAAATTTTAAAATCTTCAATTCTAATCCATTCATATATACATACACACATATATTCATATACACATTCATACACATATTTTTACATACATAAATTATTATTTTGTTTTTGACTAAACCTTTTCTTTATGTTTAAAATTCAATCCTATATGTTTACCCACAGTTTAAAAAAAACAGGTGTCCATTCATAATTATGTATATTTGCATTTATAATTTTATTTATAATTTTTCCAACAGCAAAATTTCAAAATTTTCGATTCTAATACATTCATATGTACATACGTTCATATGTTGGAACGAAAAATTTTAAAATCTTCAATTCTAATCCATTCATATATACATACACACATGTATTCATATATACATACATACATATATTTTTACATACATAAATTATTATTTTGTTTTTGACTAAACCTTTTCTTTATTTGAGAAATTAATTTTTGTAAGTTTACCCCCATGATATAATAATTATGCGTTTAAAATTTATTTCTATATATTCTACAGTTTTGAATCTGTATTATATTTTACAAGATTTTTCCAGTTCATGAACAGGTATACATATAATCTAATAAATAACAAAAACAAAAAAATGAAAATAGCAAAAGAGAATACTGGGTAGATACATTACTCAATTGATTATACATACTGTAAAACAAAAACAAAAAATGAAAAGCGAAAGAGAATAAAAAAAGAGTAGTAATATTTTTTTTGTTTTTTTGCTTTACTACCATAAACAAAAATAAAAAGCAAAAGGAAGCGAAATATTTTAAATGAGTTAAGTAAGAGTAAAATAATTTTTTGTTGTTGTATTTAACATGGAATGGAATTAAAAAAAATAAAACTAAAAATTGTGAGAGATATAGAATACGAATAACGTTACGTTACGTACTAAGGCAATTATTCTTCGTGTGCTTGCGAAATTTCAATTGAGTAAGTAGCCAAGCCAGGTCTGTATAAAGAAAAGAGGCATTGATTTTTTATTAATTCACATTCACTTTGGTTTTAAAGTTTAACGTGAAAGGTACTATTTCCTTTCCTTTTAATTTTGTTCGGCATCAGTTCCCAATCCGTCTTGCATATGCCATGACTATAAACAAGTCCCAAGGGCAAACTTTTGAAAAGGTTGGCCTCTATCTCCCCCAGCCGTGCTTTTCGCATGAGCAATTATACACAGCATGTTCAAGAGCCATAGACTCCAATTCTTTAAAAATTCAAGTCAAAGATACGGTTCGTCAGGGAAAAATCGATGATGGAAATATTTTAACAGATAACGTTGTTTATAAGGAAATTTTTCGTTCTTAATTGTTAACTAATTCTTAAATTGAATTTTAATCATATCTATGTAATTAACAGTGACACATATTACATCTTAAAATTTATTAAATTTAAAATATTTCCATTACTTTTATTTATCATTATTATTCAAACCAATATGATATTTATGCATATACAAGTATATACCTGCATATGTATGCCATAATATGTACAAATTTTTCTAAACTTATTTTAAAATTGATTGCCACAATCCTGTTTTTACAACAGATAATGCTGCTTATAAGCAAACCACAGGGGCCCCTAGTATTATTAAATTCATATAGAAAGCTTAAAAAAAATTACTCAGGAAGCTTTAAAAAAAATATACATACATACATATTTATGTACTTAAAATTTTTGCGAATTTTTCCAAACTATTATAAGAATATTTTTTTTGGAAATTTTCTTTAAACTTTTATATAACATTTATCTGTTATATATTAAAAAAAAATAAAACACAAAATTTAAACAAAATAAAAAAAAAAAAATTTTAAAATAATGCAAAAAAATAAAAATACGACGATACAGGCAAGCATTGATCCAATAACCTTCTGGCTATGAGACTACCACGCTAACCACTAGGCTACGCAGTACCTTGACTTTCGCTTAATAATTCTATATTTTATTCATATTTCGTATAACTCATCAAAAACCATCATATTTTACATTATATATATATAGCTATTTCTCAGGTGGTAAAAAGTACGGGTACTTCTAGAAGGGCTAGAGACATGGGACAAAAGGCATTAGGTAGAGTTTTGCGTCTAGGGTACCAGAAAAATCTGATATTAGAACTTTTTAGCCCCGAAATAGCTCTATTTTAAGATTTTCTGAAAAAATTTTTGTATAACAAAAGCACGTTTTTCTTTTATACTTTTTATAATTAGAAACATAAACCAAGAAAAAAATGATACGTTTTACGTTATTTTTATTATTAGAAACACAAACCGAGAAATAAATAATATTTGAAAATATAATGATCTCACATATTTTTGTTGCGGATAAACGAATTAATCTTAACGTAAATAAATGTCAGCTTTTATCAGACATCAGATGTTTTGTGACATCTGAATATTAATATTTCATTTGTTGTTGTTTTGAACATTACGTTTCGTCAGCAAGCTTTAAAAAAATATATGTACATACAGAATATATGTAAGTTATTAAACTATCTTGATTCGATTATAAAAAAATAATTTTATTTCACACAATGTCACAACTATTACTTAAAAATTAAATTTTACAATTACTTAAATTCGAATTGATAGTTTAATTATAATATTCTATTCTTATTAACACCAATTTTAGACTAAATCATATCTTAAAATCTAACAGTATTTATAGTAATTAAAATTAAGTTCATTTCCGGCCTCGTGCAAAATTATAGACGTTTCGTCAGCATTTTTGATGGGAACGATAATTTCGTAATTTCTTCATGTTTAAACATGTTCGATTGCAGACGCTGTGTCAGCAATTTTCATGTGAACAGAAATTAGTATCGTACTGAAGATGTAATTTGATACCACTTGAATATGTAACTAAAGACGGTGATAACTCCTCCCCCTTCAAAGATCTGCGTCCCGTAGATCAAGCTGGAATTTTGGTGCTTCTATGACTGAAATTTGCGGAATCTCTATAGTAGGAACCACTGTTGGAGTGCGTTTTCTCACAACCTTGCTGATGTTTTTCTTGATGACCCAAATGATGATGACTGCAATGATGACGAGTCCTATAGTAATATCGGATGCTATAGAGAGTTGGCTCCTTGGTATTAGCTTCTGAAGTTTTTTTGTGTTGCTGATATGAAGATCGTGAATGTAGTCGAGGCTTAGCTTGATATCTCCTTCTTTTAAATTTTCTTGAAGAACAGGTGGTAAAACTTGCGACGTGGTGGCAGATTCGCTTGTAAATTTCTGACCTTTTATGTGAACGGTTTCGTTGGTATGCTGTATCATAAAGCTTCCAGTTAAGTGTTTGCTCGTGTTGCCACTTGTTAGCTCCCCATTGAAATTATTGAGAAAGATGATATTTTCACTTATGGTTTCTATGATTTCTTCCTTATTGTATTGAAGGCTGCAACTGGCGTTTATTCCCTTTAGCAGTTGATACATACAGTGTCCTTCGTCCAGTTTTCGAATTTTACTTCTTTCGCATATGGTGATGTTTCTTAAATTCTCGCATTTTGTCGATATGCCATATACGTCATCTTTCACGAGAAGTTCCTGATATTCGAGGTAGACTTGTTGGGAGTTTCGGATTGTTGATCTCGCTATAATGTGGTCATAGTACTGGTTGCCTGTCTTCGGTATTGATAATATGTAGAGAATTTCTCGTCCATTGGTTACTACCTGTGGTTTTGCGTATTCTATTGCCTCAATTTCGTTGACGTAGGGTAGTGTATCGATCTCCTTCAGTATTTTTTGGATTTCAATCCTGCTAAGAAGATTTGTGTTGACAATTCCATTTTTTGCTAATTCTGTCGCTAACACGATTTCTCCCAAGGCTTCTTTTATGATTCCAAGTTTGTTAAATATTATTTGTTCGGATCGATGATCTAAGTTCCCTACATGTTCCAAAATGTGGTTAAATCTTTCTACTACTTGGTTTGTTATCCTCATAACTTCACGATTTATTTTGTACTGTTGATTATTATTTTGTATCAGCTTGTCTTGGCTTGTAACGATGTTGTCCCAGTCTGTGGCGTCTGGTGTTCCTGCCAGCCATTTCCATGCTGTACCAATCCAATTTATTGACCGTTGAACTCTTGATTTGCTGCTTCTCAATTTAGTCAGAAATTCCATTATTTGAGCCAGTTGGTGTTCTAACTGTGGTTTCATTATGCTGGTCGAGTTGATTCCATCAACCAAAGGAATGATTTGTTGTATAACCTCGTCATAGCTCTTTAAATCAATGATGTGCACCAAATTGAAATTTCCTTCCAAGATTTGACCTTGTCCTTGTTTAATGGTTGCTATTGCGCCTTTGAATTCGAAGATTTTCGGAAATGCTGTAATTCTAGTGACTGCTAGTCTAAAAAGAAACCTTGTGATAACACCGCTCCAATAGCTGTGTCGGAAGCATCGGTTGTTAGGATGAACGGCTTCTCGAAATTTGGAAATATTAGGACTTCTGAAGATATAAGTAATTCTTTCAGCCTGTTAAATGCCTTTAACTCTTCTGCATTCAATTTGATTCCAACTTTCTTAGATTGATTGGCCTTTATTTGTGCGTTTTCGCCTCTTGTTAAGCTCGTTAGTGGTTTCGCCACTTTTGCAAAATCTTGAATAAATCTGCGATAATATGATGTGAGTCCCAAGAATGATTTTAGGTCCTTCAAATTTGTCGGTGGCATGATGTTCTGAATGGCCGCCACTTTTCTGGGATCGGGTTTGATTCCTTCGCTTGTGACTATATATCCAAGAAATTCTGTCTCGGTGTTGAAGAATTTTGTTTTTTCCAGGTTGACCTTCAGGTTAGCTTTTTCCAATATGCTAAAAATCGTTTCAATGTTCCTTAAATGTTCCTCCTCCGTTTTTCCATATATGATAACGTCGTCGATGTATACGTAGCAGCTTTTGCCTATCTGATCCTTTAGAACATCATCTATCATGCGTTGGAATATTGAAGGCGCATTCCTCAGCCCGAATGGTAGTCTTAGGAATTCGTACTTTCCATTCATTGTTGAAAAAGCCGTCTTGGGAATGTCCTTTTTGTGCATCATGATTTGGTGGAATCCGGATGTCAGATCTAATGTTGTAAAGAATTTGGCCTGGCCTAGGCTTGCTAGTGTGCTTGTAATATCCGGTATAGGATATGTGTCTGGTACCGTTACTGCGTTAAGTCGTTTAAAGTCGATAACCATTCTATACTTCTTCACACCTGATGAGTCGGGTTTCTTGGCTACTACCCAGATCGGTGAGTTGTAAGGGCTTTTCGAAGGGCGGATAATTCCATCCTCTAGCAGCTTTTTGATTTGTTCCTCTACTTCCTTCCTCATATTGGCTGGGTATGGATATGACTTGGTGTATATGGGATCATCAGTAGTAGTTTTAATTTCTGCTTTCACTTGTGTGTCTATTATTTCCCTGTCGTTTATTGGGCCAAATATTTTCTCGTATTTCCTTATTATTCCCATAATTTTTTCTTGGATTGCCTTCGGTAAATGGTCTGCCCCGATTTCGATGGTGTTGACTTGAGCTGATGCCTTTGCCTTTAACGGAATTTTTATATCTGGCTTGATCCTTAAGGTGTTGTTCTTTCTGTCTATAATGGCTTCGAGCTTCTTAAGCGTGTCGTCTCCAATTATACCATCAAAGGTCTTCAATCCTGGCAAAACAAAAAATTCAATGAAGGTGTTGTTTCCCAGACTCTGAAAAAATCTTCCTCCGATCTTCTTGGTGATTGTTATATCTCCTCCAGCTGAACGTATCTTGAATGGTTTTGTTGTTGGTTTGGCATTTGTCGCGATCTCTTCTCTTACAAAATTTTTATTAGCTCCTGTGTCGACTAGAAATTTTAGGAGCTGGTTGTTTTTTGTCTTGAATTCTAAGTAAGGAACGCTTGAAAGGCGTCCGTCATAAAATTTACTTCTTGAACCTCATCATCTGCATATGCTGGTTCTTCGTCATATTCGCTGCATTCTTCTGGGTGGTCATCTACGTCGTCTTCAAGTGTTTCCATATTGAATAGCCTTTGGTGCTTATTGCTAGGCATGTTGCCTACTGATGGTGGCCTCTTGTATATTCCCCTGTAGTTGTCTGGCCGGTTCATATAATTAACCTGACGTGTTTGTATGGATCGGTCAACGTCCATCTTCTCTAACGGTTTTGGCGGTCTAGGTGGAGGTTGCGATTCTCTCTGATGTTGAATGTTGTAAGCCAAATTCCGTTGTTCCACTGTTAATGGCTGTTCTGGTTGATACGACCTTGGGTTCCCAGCACTTGGTTGTTGTCGTTTCATGGACATTTTGTTGAATGGTACAGTGATTCTGTTGTTATCATTCCTGTTGTGTATAGCGAAGTTTCGGCAACTATAGTTCTGGAGCTCTAGACACGTTGAATATGCTTCTGGCAGAGTTGACGGTTTCTGAAGCATCAAGTACCTGGACAATTCCCCATTGAGCCCTCGGATAAATACGTCCAGTGCTCTGTTTCTTTGTGATTCTATCAATACGTCTATAGTTTCTTTTGTATAATTCTCGGTCTTGATCTTATTGATTATGAGGGAGAATTGATGGTTGACTCTGGCGTAGAATTCATCTATGGTTGATCTTCCCTGTGTCAGTGTGCTCATTTGGTGCTCCAATGTGCGTATGTCCCGTTTGTCGGCATAATGCAGGGACAAACACTGCTTGATTGCGGCCCATTCTTCGTCGAACAGGTTGTACGATATTAGAGCTGCATCTGCTCTACCTCTAATTTTTCCTCTAATAGCTTGTAATATTGCTCTGTATATGGGTTTGTTTCTGACAACTTCGTAATCTCGTAGAATTGATTCTACGCTGTGCACCCATGATACATACTGCACTGCATCGCCATCAAAGGTTTGTAAATCTTTGACACAGTCCGGAAGTCTCGATATTTGTTTCAGGTCGTCTTCACTTTTCGGTGCTGCCAAATTTGTTACCTGCGGTTGTGGTGTATTGAACTGAGCCTCTAGTTTTGCTAGGCGAATTTCAAACCGTTTGCTTTGTTCAATTTGAGCATTGATGGCTCCATTTAATTTTTTGAGCCCTTCCATTATTTGTTCCATTTTTAACTTTTTATTAAGGTAATTTCACTAATTAAATTATTCTATTACGCGGTTTTAAACTTTTAAATTATATTTTTCTTTCAAATTTTGTCGATTAATTTCAAATTTTTTGTTAAATTTAAGTTTTTAGTTGGTTAATCTTATTAATTTTTCACTGGTTTTATTTAAATTTCTGATTACTTTTGTTTTATTTTTTAATTAAATATTTCTTGGTAATATAAAATTTAATTGGTTAATCTTATTAATTTTTTACTGGTTTCATTTAAATTTTTAATTACTTTTGTTTTATTTTTTGTATTAAATATTTATTGGTTAAATTTTAATTTTTCAATTTATTATCGGTTAATTGATTAATTTTTCAAATTTTCAATTTAATTTTCATTTATCACTTCAATTTTTTTAAATCTTAATTTTTTTAAAATTAACGAAGCTTCTATATTTTTAAAGCTTATTCAGTGAGATGCAGTTAGTTTCCCTCAGTTAAGTTTTTAAGATTAAGTGTAATGAAAAACTACTTACAGGAAAAAAACGTAATTCATCTGTTTGAGTCTTGGTGAGTAATGCGAATAGCGGTTGAGTTGTGTTTGTCCTTTTTAGACGTGAACTTTTATTCTCGTAAACGTCCTACTGCGGCACAATCTTCAACACTTTTTTGTAAGTACGGTTTGCTTCAGTTCCTTTTTCTTTTTATTTCACTTCGGATTTCCACAATACGCGCACTATAGTTGGGTACACTTTTATCGCGATATGCTTATTTTTCTTCTTTTCTTTTAAAATTTAACGAAGAGTTTTGCGATTTCACGATTCAAGTCACGTTGGGCGCCAGTTATTAAACTATCTTGATTCGATTATAAAAAAATAATTTTATTTCACACAATGTCACAACTATTACTTAAAAATTAAATTTTACAATTACTTAAATTCGAATTGATAGTTTAATTATAATATTCTATTCTTATTAACACCAATTTTAGACTAAATCATATCTTAAAATCTAACAGTATTTATAGTAATTAAAATTAAGTTCATTTCCGGCCTCGTGCAAAATTATAGACGTTTCGTCAGCATTTTTGATGGGAACGATAATTTCGTAATTTCTTCATGTTTAAACATGTTCGATTGCAGACGCTGTGTCAGCAATTTTCATGTGAACAGAAATTAGTATCGTACTGAAGATGTAATTTGATACCACTTGAATATGTAACTAAAGACGGTGATAACTTGTATGTACGTATGTAGTTAGAATTTTATTTTTATTGTTCCAAACGGAAAACTGTAAAATGCTAAATTTTAATACATTTATATATACATACATATATTTGAATAAAATTATTATTTTGTTTTTGCCTAAACCTTTTATTTATTTAAAAAAATTACATTTATATGTACATATATATATTTGAATACAATTATTATTTAATTTTAACCTAAACCTGTTCTTTATTTGAGAAATTTATTTCTATATGTTCACCCCCAGTTTTAAAAAAACTAGGTATACATTCATAATAACGTGTGTTTGTGTTAATAATTTTATTTCTAATTTTTCCAACAGCAAAATTTCAAAATTTTCGATTCTAATACATTCATATGTACATACGTTCATATGTTGGAACGAAAAATTTTAAAATCTTCAATTCTAATCCATTCATATATACATACATACACACATGTATTCATATATACATACATACATATATTTTTACATACATAAATTATTATTTTGTTTTTGTTTCTTTTTTAATTTTCGATTCTAATACATTCATATGTACATACGTTCATATGTTGGAACGAAAAATTTCAAAATCTTCAATTCTAATCCATTCATATATACATACACACATATATTCATACATACATACATACATATATATGAATAAAATTATTATTTTGTTTTTGACTAAACCTTTTCTTTATTTGAAAAATTAATTTTTGTATTTTAACTCCCATGATTTAATAATTATGCGTTTAAAATTTATTTCTATATATTCTACAGTTTTGAATATTATTAAATTCATATAGAAAGCTTAAAAAAAATTACTCAGGAAGCTTTAAAAAAAATATACATACATACATATTTATGTACTTAAAATTTTTGCGAATTTTTCCAAACTATTATAAGAATATTTTTTTGGAAATTTTCTTTAAACTTTTATATAACATTTATCTGTTATATATTAAAAAAAAATAAAATACAAAATTTAAACAAAATAAAAAAAAAATTTTTAAAATAATCCAAAAAAAGAAAAATACAACATCCAGGCAAGCATTGATCCAATAACCTTCTGGCTATGAGACTACCACGCTAACCACTAGGCTACGCAGTACATTGAATTTCTCTTATTAATTCTATATTTTATTTATATTTCGTATAACTCTTCAAAAACCATCCTATTTTACATTATATATATATAGCTACTTCTCAGGTGGTAAAAAGTACGGGTACTTCTAGAAGGGCTAGAGACATGGGACAAAAGGCATTAGATAGAGTTTTGCCTCCAGGGTCCCAGAAAAATCTGACATTGGAACTTTTTAGCCCCGAAATAGCTCTATTTTAAGATTTTCTGAAAAAATTTTTGTATAACAAAAGCACTTTTTTCTTTTATACTTTTTATAATTAGAAACACAAACCAAGAAATAAATGATACGTTTTACGTTATTTTTATTATTAGAAACACAAACCGAGTAGAGTTTCTGTCTCAAGAATTCTGTCTCGGGAAATCTCGAGAAAAACACTGAAAAAATCGTGATTTTTTCTCGAGAACTTATTTTAAAGAATTTTCGGGAATTCTCATTTCTCGAGAATTTTTTTTGAGAATTTGTCGAGAAAATTCTCAAACAGTTTTATTACCATGCAGCTTGCAGATGAAGTTACAGCTAAACTTGTAAAATTTTTGATTTTGCCGCTTTGTGAAGCGCTACTTGTCATTAGGTATTCATTGGTTGACTGTCAGTAGGCTGTCAGTTATAAAATTGAAAATTGAATAAAACCTTTCATTTTAAGAACTTTTTCTAAATTGAATTTTTAGGTTTTTTAAAATAAATTGATATTATATGAAAAAATAACAAGAAAATGAATGATTAGGAAAACGATGATGTTTGGAAAAATTTCGCCAGAAATTGGGACTTGGCAATTTGCAAGTTTTGTGCTAAAACAATTTCATGTAAATCATCATCAACAACTGGTTTACACCGACATCTCACTGGACTGCACAAAATGAAGAGAAAATTTAAAGACGACTTATCGTTCCTTACCAAGTGCATCTAAAATATTTAAAACGAACGGAAAAAGTAATCTTGATTTCTCGAGAATTCTCTTGATTAATTTCTCGAGAATTCTCGAATCTCGAGAATGAAAATTTTTAGGAAATTGAGAATTCTTGAATCTCGAGAAATAAAAAACACCGAGAAATCAGAAACTCTAAAACCGAGAAATAAATAATATTTGAAAATATAATGATCTCACATATTTTTGTTGCGGATAAACGAATTAATTTTAACGTAAATAAATGTCAGCTTTTATCAGACATCAGATGTTTTGTGACATCTGAATATTAATATTTCATTTGTTATTGTTTTGAACATTACGTTTCGTCAGCAAGCTTTAAAAAAATATATGTACATACAGAATATATGTATGTACGTATGTAGTTAGAATTTTATTTTTATTGTTCCAAACGGAAAACTGTAAAATGCTAAATTTTAATACATTTATATATACATACATATATTTGAATAAAATTATTATTTTGTTTTTGCCTAAACCTTTTCTTTATTTAAAAAAATTACATTCATATGTACATATATATATTTGAATACAATTATTATTTTATTTTAACCTAAACCTTTTCTTTATTTGAGAAATTTATTTCTATATGTTCACCTGCAGTTTTAAAAAAACTAGGTATACATTCATAATAACGTGTGTTTGTGTTAATAATTTTATTTCTAATTTTTCCAACAGCAAAATTTCAAAATTTTCGATTCTAATACATTCATATGTACATATGTACGTTCATATGTTGGAACGAAAAATTTTAAAATCTTCAATTCTAATCCATTCATATATACATACACACATGTATTCATATATACATACATACATATATATTTTTACATACATAAATTATTATTTTGTTTTTGACTAAACCTTTTCTTTATTTGAGAAATTAATTTTTGTAAGTTTACCCCCATGATATAATAATTATGCGTTTAAAATTTATTTCTATATATTCTACAGTTTTGAATATTATTAAATTCATATAGAAAGCTTAAAAGAAATTACTCAGGAAGCTTTAAAAAAAATATACATACATACATATTTATGTACTTAAAATTTTTGCGAATTTTTCCAAACTATTATAAGAATATTTTTTTGGAAATTTTCTTTAAACTTTTATATAACATTTATCTGTTATATATTAAAAAAAAATAAAACACAAAATTTAAACAAAATAAAAAAAAAATTTTAAAATAATGCAAAAAAATAAAAATACGACGACATCCAGGCAAGCATTGATCCAATAACCTTCTGGCTATGAGACTACCACGCTAACCACTAGGCTACGCAGTACCTTGAATTTCGCTTAATAATTCTATATTTTATTCATATTTCGTATAACTCTCCAAAAACCATCATATTTTACATTATATATATATAGCTACTTCTCAGGTGGTAAAAAGTACGGGTACTTCTAGAAGGGCTAGAGACATGGGACAAAAGGCATTAGGTAGAGTTTTGCCTCTGGGGTACCAGAAAAATCTGACATTGGAACTTTTTAGCCCCGAAATAGCTCTATTTTAAGATTTTCTGAAAAAATTTTTGTATAACAAAAGCACGTTTTTCTTTTATACTTTTTATAATTAGAAACACAAACCAAGAAATAAATGATACGTTTTACGTTATTTTTATTATTAGAAACACAAACCGGGAAATAAATAATATTTGAAAATGTAATGATCTCACACATTTTTGTTGCGGATAAACGAATTAATTTTAACGTAAATAAATGTCAGCTTTTATCAGACATCAGATGTTTTGTGACATCTGAATATTAATATTTCATTTGTTGTTGTTTTGAACATTACGTTTCGTCAGCAAGCTTTAAAAAAATATATGTACATACAGAATATATGTATGTACGTATGTAGTTAGAATTTTATTTTTATTGTTCCAAACGGAAAACTGTAAAATGCTAAATTTTAATACATTTATATATACATACATATATTTGAATAAAATTATTATTTTGTTTTTGCCTAAACCTTTTCTTTATTTAAAAAAATTACATTCATATGTACATATATATATTTGAATACAATTATTATTTTATTTTAACCTAAACCTTTTCTTTATTTGAGAAATTTATTTCTATATGTTCACCTGCAGTTTTAAAAAAACTAGGTATACATTCATAATAATGTGTGTTTGTGTTAATAATTTTATTTCTAATTTTTCCAACAGCAAAATTTCAAAATTTTCGATTCTAATACATTCATATGTACATACGTTCATATGTTGGAACGAAAAATTTTAAAATCTTCAATTCTAATCCATTCATATATACATACATACACACATGTATTCATATATACATACATACATATATTTTTACATACATAAATTATTATTTTGTTTTTGTTTCTTTTTTAATTTTCGATTCTAATACATTCATATGTACATACGTTCATATGTTGGAACGAAAAATTTCAAAATCTTCAATTCTAATCCATTCATATATACATACACACATATATTCATACATACATACATACATATATATGAATAAAATTATTATTTTGTTTTTGACTAAACCTTTTCTTTATTTGAAAAATTAATTTTTGTATGTTTACTCCCATGATTTAATAATTATGCGTTTAAAATTTATTTCTATATATTCTACAGTTTTGAATCTATATTATATTTTACAAGATTTTTCCAGTTCATGAACAGGTATACATATAATCTAATAAATAACAAAAACAAAAAAATGAAAATAGCAAAAGAGAATACTGGGTAGATACATTACTCAATTGATTATACATACTGTAAAACAAAAACAAAAAATGAAAAGCGAAAGAGAATAAAAAAAGAGTAGTAATATTTTTTTTGTTTTTTTGCTTTACTACCATAAACAAAAATAAAAAGCAAAAGGAAGCGAAATATTTTAAATGAGTTAAGTAAGAGTAAAATAATTTTTTGTTGTTGTATTTAACATGGAATGGAATTAAAAAAAATAAAACTAAAAATTGTGAGAGATATAGAATACGAATAACGTTACGTTACGTACTAAGGCAATTATTCTTCGTGTGCTTGCGAAATTTCAATTGAGTAAGTAGCCAAGCCAGGTCTGTATAAAGAAAAGAGGCATTGATTTTTTATTAATTCACATTCACTTTGGTTTTAAAGTTTAACGTGAAAGGTACTATTTCCTTTCCTTTTAATTTTGTTCGGCATCAGTTCCCCATCCGTCTTGCATATGCCATGACTATAAATAAGTCCCAAGGGCAAACTTTTGAAAAGGTTGGCCTCTATCTCCCCCAGCCGTGCTTTTCGCATGAGCAATTATACACAGCATGTTCAAGAGCCATAGACTCCAATTCTTTAAAAATTCAAGTCAAAGATACGGTTCGTCAGGGAAAAATCGATGATGGAAATATTTTAACAGATAACGTTGTTTATAAGGAAATTTTTCGTTCTTAATTGTTAACTAATTCTTAAATTGAATTTTAATCATATCTATGTAATTAACAGTGACACATATTACATCTTAAAATTTATTAAATTAAAAATATTTCCATTACTTTTATTTATCATTATTATTCAAACCAATATGATATTTATGCATATACAAGTATATACCTGCATATGTATGCCATAATATGTACAAATTTTTCTAAACTTATTTTAAAATTGATTGCCACAATCCTGTTTTTACAACAGATAATGCTGCTTATAAGCAAACCACAGGGGCCCCTAGTATTATTAAATTCATATAGAAAGCTTAAAAAAAATTACTCAGGAAGCTTTAAAAAAAATATACATACATACATATTTATGTACTTAAAATTTTTGCGAATTTTTCCAAACTATTATAAGAATATTTTTTTGGAAATTTTCTTTAAACTTTTATATAACATTTATCTGTTATATATTAAAAAAAAATAAAATACAAAATTTAAACAAAATAAAAAAAAAAACTTTTTTAAATAATCCAAAAAAAGAAAAATACAACATCCAGGCAAGCATTGATCCAATAACCTTCTGGCTATGAGACCACCACGCTAACCACTGGGCTATGCAGTACATTGAATTTCTCTTATTAATTCTATATTTTATTCATATTTCGTATAACTCTTCAAAAACCATCCTATTTTACATTATTATATATATATAGCTACTTCTCAGGTGGTAAAAAGTACGGGTACTTCTAGAAGGGCTAGAGACATGGGACAAAAGGCATTAGGTAGAGTTTTGCCTCTAGGGTCCCAGAAAAATCTGACATTGGAACTTTTTAGCCCCGAAATAGCTCTATTTTAAGATTTTCTGAAAAAATTTTTGTATAACAAAAGCACGTTTTTCTTTTATACTTTTTATAATTAGAAACACAAACCACGAAATAAATGATACGTTTTACGTTATTTTTATTATTAGAAACACAAACCGAGAAATAAATAATATTTGAAAATATAATGATCTCACATATTTTTGTTGCGGATAAACGAATTAATTTTAACGTAAATAAATGTCAGCTTTTATCAGACATCAGATGTTTTGTGACATCTGAATATTAATATTTCATTTGTTATTGTTTTGAACATTACGTTTCGTCAGCAAGCTTTAAAAAAATATATGTACATACAGAATATATGTATGTACGTATGTAGTTAGAATTTTATTTTTATTGTTCCAAACGGAAAACTGTAAAATGCTAAATTTTAATACATTTATATATACATACATATATTTGAATAAAATTATTATTTTGTTTTTGCCTAAACCTTTTCTTTATTTAAAAAAATTACATTCATATGTACATATATATATTTGAATACAATTATTATTTTATTTTAACCTAAACCTTTTCTTTATTTGAGAAATTTATTTCTATATGTTCACCCGCAGTTTTAAAAAAACTAGGTATACATTCATAATAACGTGTGTTTGTGTTAATAATTTTATTTCTAATTTTTGCAACAGCAAAATTTTGTTCGTACATACGTTCATATGTTGGAACGAAAAATTTTAAAATCTTCAATTCTAATCCATTCATATACATACACACATGTATTCATATATACATACATACATATATTTTTACATACATAAATTATTATTTTGTTTTTGTTTCTTTTTTAATTTTCGATTCTAATACATTCATATGTACATACGTTCATATGTTGGAACGAAAAATTTTAAAATCTTCAATTCTAATCCATTCATAAAGCTTTAAAAAAAAATGTACATACATACATATTTATATACTTAAAATTTTTGCGAATGTTTCCAAACTATTATAAGAATATTTTTTTGGAAATTTTCTTTAAACTTTTATAATAACATTTATCTGTTATATATTAAAAAAAAATAAAACACAAAATTTAAATAAAATAAAAAAAAAATTTTTAAAATAATCCAAAAAAATAAAACACGACAACATCCAGGCAAGCATTGATCCAATAACCTTCTAACTATGAGACTACCACGCTAACCACTAGGCTACGCAGTACCTTGAATTTGCCTTAATAATTCTATATTTTATTCATATTTCGTATAACTCTTCAAAAACCATCCTATTTTACATTATATATATATAGCTACTTCTCAGGTGGTAAAAAGTACGGGTACTTCTAGAAGGGCTAGAGACATGGGACAAAGGCCATTAGATAGAGTTTTGCCTCTAGGGTCCCAGAAAAAGCAAGAATTCCACCCGTCCGCCCTCCCCCTTGACCACCTCCAAAGATGTTTTGGTCCATTTTTTTACAAAATGGTACTACATCCTTATGGGGGTAATGTTTGTATAATTTTGATGGCATATATATTGGAAATAAGTTAAATTCTATAAGTGTGAGTTATAACAAGAAAACAAAAAATTAATAATATCTACATATAGTTTTATAGCATGTACGATTACATACACATTTACTTATATACATATGTATTCTTTTTGCAATTTGCTACTAAGGTATAATCAATTATACTAAGGTACAATCGGAAAGTAATCGGAAATATGCAATCATGTAAAGGACCTATATGAAAATGTTTTAACAAAGTTTGGTGCCCAAAAATGCCAAAAATACGCATTGAAATCGTATGCAATACGTATTACCCTATATACGTTAGAATTGGTGTTAACTCATTCTACAGTCACGCGTTTTATTCGCATGTATTATAAACTTCAAATACATACGTGCATGAATTGTAGTTTATAATTAACAATAATTTATGGCTTAAAGTGTTTATTGTGAAAGGTATTTTACGATTTTATGCGACATAACTCAAAGTGAAGTTTTAAAATAAATTACTCAAAAGGTATTAGATTTCAGAGGAACTAATTATTTGTTTAATTATGTATTTTTGTGTAATTATTTCTCAGAACTTTTTTATTTTAAGTTTTAAGTTTTATCTTATTATTTATCAGGAAAAAACATATCTATATGTATATTATGGGTGTGTTTTTGAAGAAATAAAGTAAACTTAAAATATCTCAGCCACAGAATGGAACACAATTTCAAAACTACAGGCATCATACTTGCAAGGCTTGCAATGCAAGCACACACGACTAGTTATATATATATAGCTACTTCTCAGGTGGTAAAAAGTATGGGTACTTCTAGAAGGGCTAGAGACATGGGACAAAGGGCATTAGATAGAGTTTTGCCTCCAGGGTCCCAGAAAAATCTGACATTGGAACTTTTTAGCTCGGAAAATTCTATTTTAAGTTTTTCTGAAAAAAATTTTGTATAACAAAAGTACATTTTTCTTTTATACTGTTTATAATTAGAAACACAAACCAAGAATTAAATGATACGTTTTACGTTGTTATTAGAAACACAAACCGAGAAATAAATAATTTTTGTAAAATATAATGATCTCACATATTTTTGGTTCAGATAATCGAATTAACCTTAACGTAAATAAATGTCAACTTTTATCAGACATCAGATGTTTTGTGGCATCTGAATATTAATGCTTCATTTGTTATTGTTTTGGACATTATGTTTCGTCAGCAAGATTTAAAAAAATATTCATACAGAATATATGTACGTATATACAGTTGTACAAAAAATTATTCGTACAAGATTAAGTTGCATGTTTTTTTTCGATTTCCAGATATATTGACTCATTAAAATTTTTTTTTTAATAAAATTTATTCATTTATTTCTTTTTAATTTTCAACAAAATAAAAAACAAAAAAATCTGATGTGGTCAGCATATAACCGACCGCATTGTGTATTGTCTAAATTTAAATGAAAGTGTTACAAAATATTATAAAAATGTCTGTTAAATACTTCTTTCCAATTTTTAGGACATTAGTAAGCCTATAGTTAACATACCTAGAAAAATGTAAATTTGTCTCTTAGAAGAGCTTCGCTTTGTGCCTCCCGAATTCCCTGAAATGCTCGCCAGCTCGTTTCGGTAACAACCAAAACTCAAATATCAAATTCCATCAATTCGTTCCGTAGATATGGTGAAAAATGTAAACTCGGCCCGCGGATCAGTTTTCGAGCCCTGATCTTTCCAAAAAATTTACATGTTCATTGTTTTAATACGAGGAATTCATATATTAAATTTCAATTAAATCGGTTGATTATTTCTCTTTATATACACAAGAGTGTATGTTTGGCCCGTAGTAAACGTCTAGTTGACGATGCCTGATTTCTTCCAAAACATAGGAATTTTCGCGGACGGTCGAGCTGAGCTTATATATAAAATTTCAAGTAAAGCGGTTGAATATTTTCTTCAAAATGTTCAAAAATATAAAACAGGCCCGCTAAAAAGTGCAGTTACCGAGGCCTGATATATACCAAAAGTTGATCAATCCGTGCCATGGTCGAAATAAACTTACATATAAAATTTCATCAAAATCGGTACAGCCGATACACGCGAGCACACATAAACCGATAGGCCGACAAACCAAAAGGTTGCTAAAAATAGTTTGTTTACACTTCCCTACTATGGAGTAGTACGTTCCCACCGAAAACCCGATATGCAAAATTTGTTGCCATCACATAACCTACCTATTGTTTACACAATACGGTCGGTAAAAATAACACATAAGCAAAAAAATAGAATAAAAACAAATTTCGATCACATTTTCGAGACAAAATATTATTCGTACAGTTCCAACAAGTTCAGATAATTACAGTTATCTTTAAAAATATATTCGTCGCCAATATTAATAAATAAGAATTAGTCAATATTTAAGTGTTCTCATACATAAGTCATTGATTGGTGCAGTTTTTATCCATTATTTAATAATATGAGTCGAAAGCAAAAAGAAACTACTCTTGTAAAAGTGGGTAAAATAGTTGGAGGGAGCCACTCATCCATTCAGTCCATTGTAAAAAAATATAGACACGATGGAATATTAATAAATAAAACAGGCGAAGGTAGGAAAAAGATTTTCACGCAAACAACAGAAAATTTTATTATTAGTAAAGTTAATGCAAACCAAAGAACCACATACCCGCACTGACAAATCAGGTACGGGAAATCATAGACAACCTGTTAGTTTAGAAACGGTGCGAAATGTTTTACGAAGAGCTGATTTTCACGCCAGAACACCTAGAAGAAAACCATTTATTTCAGAAAAAACCGGAAGCTAAAGTTGGAGCTTGCAAAAACTTATATTAATAAGCCCCCAAAGTTCTGGGAAAAAGTAATTTTCTCTGACGAATCAAAGTTTATGATTTTTGGGTCAGATAAAAAGCAAATGGTGTGGAGAAAACTTAATTCTGAACTGAATAAAAAAAAATTTGCACGCAAATTTAAACCTGGTGAAGGAAGTATTTAACTGTGGGGGTGTATGGCTACCTCTGGTGTTGGAAATTTGGAAATTATTGAAAACATAATGGATATATTTGGATACTTCGATATTTTAAAACGTAATTTGGTTTTGCAAAACTAGGATTGACAGACGAATACTACTTCCAAAAAGGTAACGACCCGAAGCACACTTAAGATAATATTAAAAAGAAATATCACATTTTAGCTAGGCTTTGTCAAAGAATGGTTACTTTACAATGTTAGACATCAATTCCACACTCCCCCACAATCATCAGACGTCAACTGGATAGAAAATTTATGGAGCACGTTGAAAACAGAATCCGAAAACATAAAATTACAAATAACGAGAAAAAAAATAGAGTTGACCTTCTCAACTCTGTGATACACGTACGAATTTGTTATCCTATGTGCGAATAACTAATGTGCCATAACAAACTATGAGGCAGACTATGACTTTAAGTTGCCGTATTACCATATTAATTTATGCAAAATTTCAGTACTATGTATTATTCAAAATACTGGTTGTGCCAAACTACTATTGATGTTGTATGGCAGCTACCAGAAAGAGCCAAGAAATTTTAGCGAATTTTATCAAGCACATCGGCCCTACTAATATACTCACTTGTGTGAAATCTCAATATCACAGCTTTTATAGTTTCTGAGATATAGTCAAATAACTTTTGAAGTTGTACGGCAGGTACCAGAAGGAGCCAAGTAATTTCAACGACTTTTATGAGACACATTGGCCCTACTAATATACTCACTTGTGTGAAATCTCAATATCACAGCTTTTATAGTTTCTGAGATATAGTCAAATAACTTTTGAAGTTGTACGGCAGGTACCAGAAGGAGCCAAGTAATTTCAACGACTTTTATGAGACACATTGGCCCTACTAATATATTCGTTTGTGTGAAATTTCAATACCATAGCTTTAATAGTTTCTGAAATATAGTCAAATAACTTTTGAAGTTGTATGGCAGGTACCAGAAGGAGCCAAGTAATTTCAACGACTTTTACCAGACACATCGGCCCTACTAATATATTCACTTGTGTGAAATCTCAATATCACAGCTTTTATAGTTTCTGATATATAGTCAAATAACTTTTGAAGTTGTATGGCAGGTACCAGAAGGAGCCAAGTAATTTCAACGACTTTTACCAGACACATCGGCCCTACTAATATATTCACTTGTGTGAAATCTCAATATCACAGCTTTTATAGTTTTTGAGATATAGTCAAATAACTTTTGAAGTTGTATGGCAGGTACCAGAAGGAGTCAAGTAATTTCAACGAATTTTATGGGGCATATTGGTCCTACTAACATGTTCGTTTGTGTGAAATTTCAATACCATAACTTTTATAGTTTCTGAGATATAGCCAAATAAATTTTGAAGTTGTATGGCAGCTACCCGAACCGGTACCCCGATCATGTCCAATTTAAATAGGGTTCTGGCACTTACTACAATAAATCATTTGTGAAAAATTTGGTGAACTTAGATTTGGTGAACCGTTCGAACATACGTTCGTACGGGTATAAAAATGAGATAAAGGAAAGGTTACATGAGGAATGGTCAAAAATCAACGGTAATGACACTTTAAATTTAATTAAATCGATGCCAAATCGTCTTAAACTCATAATACAAGCCAAAGGGAATCATACAAAATATTAAATGCTTAAATTATTTTCAAAAAACTCTTAATTAGCACTTTTCCAAAAATTTTTTGAAAAAAAGTGCTTATTAGTTTCACTCTGTCCGTCCGTCCGTCCGTCCGTCCGTCCGTCCGTCCGTCCGTCCTTCCGTCCGTCCGTCCGTCCGTCCGTCTGTCCGTCCGTCCGTCCGTCCGTCCGTCCGTCTGTCCGTGTGTCTG
This sequence comes from Condylostylus longicornis, assembly GCF_029603195.1. Lineage (NCBI taxonomy): Eukaryota > Metazoa > Arthropoda > Insecta > Diptera > Dolichopodidae > Condylostylus > Condylostylus longicornis. The sequence goes on along the minus strand of NW_026578021.1, from coordinate 443,763 downwards.
TTTACAAAACTTCTACATTCTTAAAGATAGAAAGCTGAAATTTAATACGTACATAGATCTTTACTAGAAACTTATTTTCGTAGAACAAAAATTTTACCTATCTCCCCCCCTCTAGAAGTTATACCCTCCCAAAGCACTAAAAATGGCCTATTTTAACTATTTGTTGCAATGAAACCATAAGCATTTTTGAAATTTTGCAAACGCAGAAAGGTAATGGCTTGCTTCCCCTATCGCGGTATACTATAGTTAAACTTTAGAAAAACAAAATGGCCGTTCAAATTTACCGTTATCTAAAGTCCTTTTTTTCCAAATTTTTGATGTCGTTTTTCTTCTAGACCCCAGCCTGTAGAAGCTTGAAATTTTAGGGACTTTTAGACAATAACAAGTAGTTCATTTCGTTAGAAGAAAATTTTTTTCCATCTCCACCCCCTCTCAAGTTATGGCCTCTTGAAATTTGTAAAATTTGCATTTTTGACACCTTATATTTCTGAAACCGCAAGTTTTTTCAAATTTCTATAAACGCAAAAAGTTAACGGTAAATTCTATGACATTAAAAAATATAATTATTTTTCTTAACTCACACAATTAACCCTTAAAATCGAGGATTATGTTAACCCCTGTTTATATTAAATTTTGCTTTATTTCAAAGACTGCATAAATGGTTCATCCTAAATATATGCAATCCTAGAAATAGTTTCGTTTATAAATGAAAATAATTTTAATAGTGTGGTGGATATACATAGACTGTTTTTAAAAGCAGTATTTTCACTTGTTGAAGGGAAAAGTGCTACAATACAAACCATTGGTTTGACCCAACTTTATTTTATTTTTGTACGAATAATATTTTGTCTCGAAAATGTGATCCAAATTTGTTTTGTTCTTTTTTTTACGTATGTGTTCCTTTTTGTTCTTTATGTTTTTGACAATTAAAAATAAATAAATAAGGAACAAATTTTATTAAAAAAAGAACTTTTTTATAAGTCGATATAGAAATCGAAAAAAAAACATGCAACTTAATCTTGTACGAATAATTTTTTGTACCACTGCACTTAAAATTTTATTTTTATTGATTCAAGCGAAAAACTGTAAAATGCTAAGTTTCATATGTATGTACATAATATATTTGAATAAAATTATTATTTTGTTTTTGCCTAAACCTTTTCTTTATTTGAAAAATTACATTCATATGTACATACATATATTTGAATACAATTATTATTTTATTTTTGCCTAAACCTTTTCTTTATTCGAAAAATTTATTTCTGTATTTTATTATTACCGACCGTATTGTGTAAACAATAAGTAAGTCATGTGATGGCAACAAATTTTGCATATCGAGTTTTCGGTGGGAACGTACTTCTCCATGAACATGTAAAGTTTTTGGAAAGATCAGGCATCGGCAACTAGACGTTTACTACGGGCCAAACATACACTTTTGTGTATATAAAGAGAAATAATCAACCGATTTCACAGAAATTTAATATATGAATTCCTCATATTAAAGCAATGAACATATAACTTTTTTGGAAAGATCAGGGCTCGAAAACTGATTTGCGGGCTTACTAATGTCCTAAAAATTGGAAAGAAGTATTTCACAGACATTTTTATAATATTCTGTAACACTTTTATTTAACTAGACAATACACAATGCGGTCTGTTATGTGCTGACCACATCAGATTTTTAATATTATTCAATTCATAAAGAAAGCTTAAAAAAATTAGTCACGAAGCTTTAAAAAAAATGTACGTACATATTTATGTACTTAACTATTATAATAATATTTTTTGGAAATTTTCTTTAAACTTTTATAATAATATTTATCTGTTATATATTAAAATAAAAAATGAAACAAAAAATTTAAACATCTATTTTAAGATTTTCTGAAAAAATTTTTGTATAACAAAAGCACGTTTTTCTTTTATACTTTTCATAATTAGAAACACAAACCGAGAAATAAATAATATTTGAAAATATAATGATCTCACATATTTTTGGTTCGGAAAATCGAATTAACCTTAACGTAAATAAATGTCAGCTTTTATCAGACATCAGATGTTTTGTGGCATCTGAATATTAATGCTTCATTTGCTATTGTTTTGGACATTATGGTTCGTCAGCAACATTTAAAAAAATATACATACAGAATATATGTACGTATACAGTTTGAATTTTATTTTTATTGTTCCAAGCGAAAAACTGTAAAATGCTAAATTTTAATATATTCATATGTACTTACATATATTTGAATAACATTATTATTTTGTTTTTGCCTAAACCTTTTCTTTATTTGAAAAATTACATTCATATGTACATACATATATTTGAATACATTTATTATTTTATTTTAGCCTAAACCTTTTCTTTATTTGAGAAATTTATTTCTATATGTTCACCCGCAGTTTTAAAAAAATAGGTATACATTCATAATTATCCCTTTATAATTCTATATTTTATTCATATTTCGTATAACTCTTCAAAAACCATCCTATTTTACATTATTATATATATATAGCTACTTCTCAGGTGGCAAAAAGTATAGGTACTTCTAGAAGGGCTAGAGACATAGGACAAAATCATTAGATAGGGTTTTGCCTCTAGGGTCCCAGAAAGGTCCCATAAAAAGCAAGAATTTCACCCGCCCTCACCTTTCACCCCCACCCAGAATGCTTTGTAACCGTTTTTTACAAAATGGTATTACATCCTTTAGGGGTAATATTTTATTTAATTTTGGTGGTGTAAATATTGTATATAAATTCATATGTGGAAGTGTGAGTTATAACAAAAAGTGATCACTTTCTTAAGAAAATTGTAATGTTTTAATAAAATCTACATTGTTTTATAATAAGTATGTAGGTACGCATTTAGTTATGCATTCTTTCCGCGATGTGTTGCACTATGTATTAAAAAGCAAAACATAAGTTTACATTAAACTTCTTGACAAGATATTTTTAGGGTAAAATTTTATAAGAAAATGTTACTCTATTGCATTAAACTTTTTACAAGCAGGGTATCGGAAAATCGCTGATATTGATTTGTAAGGGTGAAGCTTTTGTAATTTCATTTAAAAAAAATAAAATTATCAATAAAAAAAAGTTCATCTGGCAAATCGCATTTTTGAGGGTTCGAACCAGAGACTTGTTGCATAGAAATCGTATGCTCTACGTATTACCCTATATACGTTAGTATTGGTGTTAACTCATTCTACAGTCATTCGCTTTATTCGCATGTATTATAAACTCCAAATACATACATGGATGAATTTTAGTAGCAAGTTATTTCATGCGTATACAGTAATTTATCGCTTAAAGTGTTTATTGTAAAAGGTATTTTACGATTTTATGCGACATAACTCAATGCGAGGTTCTAATATAAATTACTAAAAGACATTAGATCTGAAAGGAACTAATTATTTGTTTAATTATGTACTTTTTCGTAATTAATTTTAAGAGCTTTCGTTTTTTTAAGTTTTATCTTATAAATTAATAGGAAAAAAACATATTTATATGTATGTTACGGGTGTGCTTTTGAAGAAGAAAAAAGTAAACTCAAAATAAATCACACACAGAATGGAACACAATTTCAAAACTACAGGCATTATACTTGCAAGGCTTTCAATGCAAGCAAACACGACTAGTTATTTATTATTCGCACTTTAATATATTTTTCTAAACATTTTTATTATAGTAAACACTTTATTTGACCATTGGCGCAATTTTTATTACAAAAAAAGTGTTACAAAATATCTTTTTACATATAAATTCGTTGCCAGGCGGCTTTAAATTATACACACATTTTGGTCAAATAAAACCTTTTTGCAACCCTATTATTTGCAATTATCGACGGTCGCATTTAACCGACCGTACTATGAATATACTAGGTAGGTTATGTGATGGCAACAAATTTTGCAGAGCGAGTTTTCGGTGGCAATGCACTTCTCCATGGTAGGGAAGTATAAACAAACTACTTTAAGCAATCTGTCGGTTAGTCGGCCTGTGTGCGTACGCGTGTATCTCAAGTTCGGATGAACCGATTTTAATGAAATTATTTATATGTAAGTTTACATGTTATATGTTTATATGTTATATGTTTAGTTTTGTAAGATATAAATCAGGCCTCAGGGCCTGTTTTACATTTTTGACCATTTTGAAGAAAATATTCAACTGATTTACTTGAAATTTCATATATAAACTTTGCTCGACCATCCGCGAAACCACCTTAGTTTTGGAAGAAATCAGGTGTCAGCAACTGAACGTTTACTACGGGCCAAATATACATTTTTGCGTATATAAGAGAAATAATCAACCGATTTTTATTGAAATTTAATATTTAAATTCTTCGTACTAAAACAATGAATTATAATTACTACTATTATTATTGTTATTATTGTTATTATTATTATTATTAATTTTACTATTTTCGATATTATTATTATAATTATTATCATTATTATTATTATTGTTATAATTATTATTATTATCGTTATTGTTATTATTATTACTATTAATTTTATTATTGTTATTAATATTATTATAATTATTAATATTATTATACCCGTACGAACGTATGTTCGAAGGGTATAATAAATTTGTTAAGAAATAACGGTCTTAGATATACGGTCCGGCGTTCGTCAGTCCGTCTGATAACTCAAAAACTAATTCAGCTAAAATCACCAAATTCTCACAAATTATTTATTGTGGTAAGTGCCAGAACCCTATTTAAATTGGATATGATCGGGTCGTCGGTTCGGGTAGCTGTCATACAACTTCAAAATTAATTTGGCTATATCTCTGAAACTATAAAAGCCGTGGTATTGAAATTTCACACAAAAGAATATATTAGTAGGGCCAATGTGTCACATAAAACTTGTTGAAATTACTTTGCTCCTTCTGGTACCTGCCATACAACTTCAAAAGTTATTTGACTATATCTCAGAAATTATAAAAGCTGTGGTATTGAAGTTTCACACACACGAATACATTAGTGAGGCTAATGAGTACGATACAAGTCAATGAAATTGCTTGGCTCTTTCTGGTACCTGCTATACAACTTTAAAAGTTGTTTGACTATATCTCAGAAGTTATATAAGATGTGGTATTGAAATTTCACCCAAGCGAACATATAAGTAGGGCAAATGTGTTTGATAAAAATCGTTGAAATCGCTTGCCTCCTCCTGGTAGCTGTCGTACAATTTCCAAAGTTATTTGGCTATATCTTCGAAACTATAAAAGTTGAAATTGATATTTCACAGAAGCGAATATAATAGTAGGGCCGATGTGCTTGATAAAATTCGTTAAAATTTCTTGGCTCTTTCTGGTAGCTGCCATACAACTTCAATAATAGTTTGGCACACAAAGTATTTTTAAAAACACAGTACTGAAACTTTCCATAAATTAATATAGTAATACGGCAACTTAAAGTCATGGTCTGTCCCATAGTCAGTAATGGTGTCTTTATTCGTACAAATGATAACAAATTGGTACGGGTATCACAGAGTTGATAAAGTCAACTCTATTTTTTTCGTTACTTATTATAATTATTATACCCGAACGGACACATGTTCCAAAAGTATACTAAATTTGCCTAACCGTTTGTAACGCTAAGAAATAACGGTCTTAGATACAGACTCAAGTGTATGTTTTTGATCAGCGTCCAATTCTTAGTTGATTTGGCTTTGTCTGTCCGTCAGAATGATAACTCCAAAACTAATAGTTCACCACATTTTCTCAAATGATTTATTGTAGTAACTGCCAGAACCCTATTTAAATTATATATGATCGGGGTACTGGTTATTGTTACTATTATTATTATTATTAATATTATTATTATTTTTATTATTATTGTTAGTATATCATTAATTATTATTATTAATATTATTATTTATTACTATTATTATTATTATTATTATTATTATTATTATTATTATTATTATTATTATTATTATTATTAATATTATTGTTATTACTATTATTACCGACCGTATTGTGTAAACAATAGGTACGTTATGTGATGGCAACAAATTTTGCATATCGAGTTTTCGGTGGGAGCGTACTTCTCCATAGTAGGGAAGTGTAAATAAACTATTTTTAGCAACCTGTCGGTCTGTCGGTCTATCGGTCTGTCGGTCTGTCGGTCTGTCGGTCTGTCCGTCTATCGGTCTGTCGGTCTGTGTGTGCACGCGTGTATCTCAAGTTCGGCTGAACCGATTTTGATGAAATTTTATATGTAAGTTTGTTTCCACCATAACAAGGATCGATCAACTTTTGATATATATTAGGCCTCGGGAACTGCACTTTTTAGCGGGCCTGTTTTACATTTTTGAACATTTTGAAGAAAATATTCAACCGATTTAGTTGAAATTTTATACATAAGCTCAGCTCGACCGTCCGCAAAAATTCGTATGTTTTGGAAGAAATCAGGCATCGGCAACTGGACGTTTACTACGGGCCAAATATACATTTTTGTGTATATAAAGAGAAATAATCAACCGATTTCATTGAAATTTAATATATGAACTCCTCGTATTAAAACAATGAACATATAAATTTTTTGGAAAGATCAGGGCTCGAAAACGGATTTGCGGGCCGATTTTACATTTTTCACCATATCCACAGAACAAATTTATGGAATTTCTTGAAATTTGATATTTGAGTTCTGGTTGTTACCGAAACTAACTGGCGAGCATTTCAGGGAATTCGGGTAGCACAAAGCAAATCTCTACTAAGAGCCAAATTTACATTTTTCTGGGAATGTTAACTAGAAGCTTACTAATGTCCTAAAAATTGGAAAGAAGTATTTAACAGACATTTCTATAATATTCTTTAACACTTTCATTTAAATAGACAATACACAATGCGGTCGGTTATGTGCTGACCACATCAGATTTTTGTTATTGTTATTATGATTTTTATATTATTATTGTTATTATTATATTAATTATTATTATTATTAATATTATTATTTATTATTATTATTATTATAAACTTTTTTTATTATCATTATTACTATTATTGTTATTAGTATTATATTAATTATTATTATTAATATTATTATTATTTGTTATTATTATTATTATTTTTATGATTATCGTTATTATTGTTATTATTATTTTTATTATTACTAGTTTTATTATTATTAATAAATTCTTCTAGTATAAAGTTTTTAAATTAGCGAGATATGTAATGCGTTAAATTTTTAGAATTATTCAATATTCCCCTTTTTTTCTGAAGACTCCTCATTTTCCGCATTTCGTCTAGGATCAAATTTTTTCATTGTACCACAGCAAGACTACATTAACAAAAACATAAAAATGAAAACAGGAAAATGAATGAGAAATCCGATATGTATTGTAACTTAGATTTTAATTTATGAAAATTCATTTGTATGATTTGAAGGTCCAGAAACAGTATTGGAGTTGTATTGCCTTGGGGTGTAGTTACTGTCACTCTAACTTAGTTTGTGATATTAAATAAATATCGTGTGCTTTGGTAATATTTATAGCTAAAAAATAACACCAATATAAAAATTTCAGTTATTTCGGAACATTCTACATCTCTTAAATTTTTTAAAAACTCCGAATTTTTACTTCTAGCTATAGAACACTGAAAATTTTAAATAAACTCATTAGTGGTATAAAAGGTAGACCACATAAATATACGCAATAGCACGCATACCTTGTATAGCATTTGCCTCTGTTACTGTTAACGTGTTAAGTTTTCTATCATGGTACGAAATATTTACTAGATTAAACTATAAAAATATATTAAAATGATTTCAAATTATTATAAACTTTTAAAAATAAAATTTTAATTACTTTAAGAGCGTCACAACTGTTAGAGATTAAAAGTGATTTAATATCAATTAATAATACGAATTTCAAAAATTTTTCAAAATGAATGAATCGATTTAAAAAAATTGAATTTAAACTCACCTTTAACAGCATTCATCAACTTAATCAATGTTTTTCTAATATGTACCAGCAAATTGTTAAAACGCTCCATTTCATGAACCAGTACCGTATTCATAATATTAGTATAGCTGATTGGAAATTTTACAGCAACTTCATCTAGATTAAAATGGGATGGTAGTTTCTGCAATATTGTTGTAGATGTAATTATGATAAATTGCTCTTTTGACTGACATTGACCTCCTTCTTTTACAGATATTGAATCTTTTACAAAAATTAAGGAAACTTTAGGATGTGGAAGAAAAAAGTTTTCCGGAAATTCCTTGGATATTCTTTCGATGAAAAGTTTTTGACACTTTTGTTGTACCTTAAAAATGTTATAATAAACTATTCTGTTTAGAGTTTTCATTGCACATATGTGGGGTAGTGCTTAAATCGTAATTATTCTAAATGCCCAAATAAATATTCAAAATTATAAAAGGTGAAAGAGAAACGTTCACTATAATTGTAATAAGGGGCATTATAATAAATGGTTATTTACACAATAATTACGGATTAATCACATACCGCTTGTCATATATGTATACATTTTTTTGGAACTAATTGTAAAAACCAAATGCTGTGAGGAAAAGCTGCTGTATGAGGAAAAACTTCAAATTAAAGTTTTACATTATGAGCTTGTATTATGTGTTAAGTTTCACTTAACCCTAAAACGAGTTTTTTACAAAAATTTGCGAATCTGAAAAAAAATTTTTGTAGAGACTTCTCCTTTACTTAAAGTTAATGAAGTACACACTTCTGGAAAAAACAGCTTTTTTTATTCGTACATAATTTCACTGATAGAAAAATTATGGATCAGTAGCAAAAGTGTACTGAATTTTCATAATCAGTACACTTTTGCTACTTTATTTAAAAACTATCTTTGGACAATTTTTAATAGATTTTAATAAATTGATATTAAACAGATATACTTATTGTTTCACTGCAATAAATAGTTAAAAATGCCGTTTTTATGGTTTTAGGGGGTATAACATTTAGAAAGGGGGTGATAGGAGAAAATTCTGTTCTACAGAAATAAGTTTCTAAGCCGCACGGACAGACGGGTGGAGGGACGGACGGATGATGACGTATTGTGATGATGGATATCTATATTTCTATTTAAAATGAAATTATGTTATGATTATTTTGAAAGCCGTTAACTATAACTCATAAGTACATATTATAAAAACTGAGGTACTTCTCATTTTAGAGCATGGATGTCGCATGTCTAAATGGAAAATAACGTATCAGTTTAATAGATATTTTGTGTAAAATATTTATTATACCCGTACGAACGTATGTTCGAAGGGTACACTAAATTTACCGTTTGTAACGCTAAGAAATAACGGCCTTAGATACAGACTCAAGTGTATGTTTTTGATCAGCGTCGAATTTCGAGTTGATTTAGCTTTGTCTGTCCGTGCGTCCGTCCGTCCGTCCGTCCCAACGATAACTCAAAAAGTAATTCAGCTAAAATCACCAAATTCTCACAAATGATTTATTGTGGTGAGTGCCAGAACATTATTTAAAGTGGATATGATCGGGGCACCGGTTCGGGTAGCTGTCATACAACTTCAAAATTAATTTGGCTATATCTCAGAAACTATAAAAGCTATGGTATTGAAATCTCACACAAACGAATATATTAGTAGGGCAAATGTGTCACATAAAAGTTGTTGAAATTACTTGGCTCCTTCTGGTACCTCCCATACAACTTCAAAAGTTATTTGACTATATCTCAGAAACTATAAAAGCGATGGTATTAAAATTCCACACAAGCGAATATATTAGTAGGGCCAATGTGTTTGATAAAGGTAGTTGAAACTGCTTGGCTCCTTCTCATAGCTGTCGTAGAACTTCAAAAGTTATTTGGCTATATCTCAGAAACTATAAAAGTTGTAATATTGATATTTCACACAAGCGAATATATTGGTAAGGCCAATGTGCTTGATAAAGTTTCTTGGCTCTTTCTAGTAGCTACCATACAACTTCAGTAGTAGTTTGGCACACACAGTATTTTAAAAAACACAGTACTGAAATTTTGCATAAATTAATATGATAATATGGCAACTTAAAGTCATAGTCTGTCCCATAGTCAGTTATGGTGTCATTATTCGCACATAGGATAAAAAATTCGTGCGGGTATCACAGAGTTGACAAGGTCAACTCTATTTTTTCTCGTTTTATCTAAATTTGCTTGAGAGTTTCTGCTCATGGGGTTCAAATAAGTTATGTTCGATAGTATAAAAGAAGTGTAAATAACATTTAAACTACTGCTGTCCAAATGTTTTCTTATTCGTGTTGGCATGAAAATGTACGAATTTCTGAATGTACGAATGTAAAAATGTATGATTTTTTTTATTAAATGTACAACGTATCAAAACCCTTTTGTTGTCAATCGTTTAGCCTAAGTAGTTAAATTTCTTCACCGTATAAAAGATGATGCTTTACCAGCCCATACCTAATGTTCTCCAAATCAATTTTGATGTGATCAATCGATTCCTTTTCACTTTTTGCCAAATATTTAAAAATCACATCGTCGCCACAAAGCTGTATTTGCCCATTCAAACTTAAACACGAAATGTCGTTGAAATAGATTTTGAAAAGGTCAAGTAATATTGATGGTACCCTGAGGTGTCTCTTTCCCAATTCTCACGCTCTCTTGCCTGTTATTTATAAGCCGCATAGAAAATTTTTTCATTTTCGCTAGTTTGTAAAGAAGAATTCACGTAATCAGATTCCATTCATTAAAAAAAAATGTATTTACTCGTCTCTTTATAATTGCTTTAAATAATTTTGAAAATGCGCTTAATACCGATATTGGTTTGTAATTAGACCTATTTGTGGCATTACCACATTTAAAAATCGGAGTTACGACAGAAGTGTCTAGGGATTGAGGAGAAGTAGACGTTTCAAAAGATTTGTTAATAAGCTCTAGCATAATGGGCGGTAATCTACCAGAAAATTTCTTAATAAATTTCGAGCATAACCCATAGCAGCTGCAGGTCTTAAGGAGCCAATAGTCAATTCCACTTTCTCGGTATCTGTTGGGGTTAGTTCAAAGTTATGAAAAATATTTCTGTTGGAATCACCCAAATACACAAAATAGGGTCAGAGGTCGTTAAGAACAGAGGTTGTATTGATAAAATAATCGTTAATGACCTTTATGTAACTTTCATATGATGCAGATTTAAAATTTCCAATTTTTCTTTTAAGTATTTGATAAAGTCTATTCACAATCGCTTAAATACCTGGATGACGCGGCTCTCGTCATTCATGCTTATATACTATAGCTTTAGAAAAATTACTAAAAACAGGTTTGGACTAGAATCTAGTGTTTTTCAAGGCTGTTCCTTGCATTAATTTAATAAAACCTTTCACTTCCTAATCTAATTAATCTTTAGTCGATAGTTCAGCCTCTAAATTTTAATTTGTAAGAATATCAATTGCCCAATCCTTGGTTCTCGCCAAGGTTCTGACAGAAAATTGATTTGAATTTAAATCAAAACTATCTTCAAAAATCAAAAAATTTTATGAAACTTGATTGAGTTAATTTTAGAACCCCAGTCTACGTGCTTTTCACTATAATCATATAAAAAATCGATAATGCACCGACACATAGAAGATCCTTAAGAATATCTTGTAGATTGTAGATTCCAAGGGAACCGAGTGGGACAGGAGCATCCCCCCAAGCTACCGCAGCCATTTTTGACTTATTGTAGCCACCCCACTCTCCCGTCTATAATATCCCCGTCCCAATCACAAAGCCGGATATATCCCTAAGGGAGTTGGACAAGAGTTCCCGAAAACTTAGGGACCCATGTCCAAGACAATTGCGGCGCCGAACAACCAGTACCGGACAGTCGCGGAGAATGTGCACGGCGGTCTCATCGCCACCCCTACAAAATCTGCACAGGGGGGAGCCCGACTTTCCCAGCCTATGCAGGTGGTACTTCACCGGGCAGTGCCTAAGAATACCTTTCTTTTTATTATATGTTTTTCGTTTTTAAGTTAAGTCTACTTGGTAGACTTAACTTAAAACTGATAAGCTGAAATTTCTCCTCTATTTTAGGATCCTTATTTTTCTTCCTGTTTGAGTAAATGATTTAATCTATTTTCATTTCTAAAAACCTCTGAAATCTAAGTATTACTAAATTTATTTGAATATACATTAGAATAATAAGGTTCTATTCTTAAATTAAGAAATCGAAAATAAGCCAGAACATTTTGTTATATTTGCAATATACGTAGAGAATGTAATTTAATAAAACATTAATAATAAAATTTAGTTAAAAGCAACTTCAAAAATGGGAGTTGTGGGGTTAACATTATGGTTTTTTGAAGATTATCAAAAAAAAATAATAAACACATTCTAGACCAATCAATCAAGCAAAGTAAATCAAAAGATTTCAATTATACTGGGTTTTGAAGTTGTGGAAAAGGATATTGATCAAGTTTATGTTCACTCAAAAAATTATACTCCATTAAATTTCAATGGTACGACCATTGATTCAATGGGACGTGTTTCAATGGGATTTTCCAATTGAAACAATAGTTTTATAGGACAAATAATGGTTTTTGTGCTATTAAATTAATAAGACGGGAATTATTAATTTTCAATAGTACACATTATTAATTTTAATAATGTATACTATTGATTCAATAGGATTTTTTTAATAAAATTAATAGTATAATACTATTATTTTAACGGTACAAATTATTAATTTTTTATTAGATGAAGAGAATTGTTTCAATGGTACGTTCTTATTAAATTAGTAGTACACACTATTGATTCAATACTGTGTACAATTAATTTAATAGTATTTACTTTAATAGTATTCATACTATTGTTTTTATTAGTTTTCCTTATTAATTTAAAACTGTGCGCAAACAATAAATAAGGCACAAATCATGTATCCTATTGAATTTATAGTACATAGTATTGAATAATAATGCTACGTATACTATTAATTTTATTGGATATACTATTGAATTAACAGAAATTTATTATTGTTTAAAATTTTTCTTACCAAAACAAATAAAAATGACAAATTACATAAAAAACAAGTAAAAACGTTTCAGTCGGTATAAACCGATTGAATTATACCCTGCACCTTTCATTGTTGTGTAGCAATTACTCGAACCTGTGAAATCATTCTATAGAAACTTCACGGACATGTCTGACCTATAATTAGACATCCGACTGCCAAGTTTCATGAATCTGACTTTATAATTTTTTCAATTATTTAAAATTAGCTTGTGGAGTTGTATGGTAAGTACCTGAACCTGTCAAGCAATTCCACCAAAACTTCACAAATATATCTGATCTAAACTCGGAAACATAACTGCCAAGTTTCATGAATCTGACTTTATTATTTTTCCAAATATTAAGAATAAGCTTTTAGACTTGTATGGGATCCACTCGAACCTGTCAAGCAATTCCACCAAAACTTCAGAAATCTATGTGACCTATAATTCGACATACAACTGCCAAGTTTCATGAATCTGACTTTATTATTTTTCCAAATATTAAGAATAAGCTTTTAGACTTGTATGGGAGCTACTCGAACCTGTCAAGCAATCCCACCAAAACTTTAGAAATATGTCTGACCTACAATTGGACACATGACTGCCAAGTTTCATGAATCTGACTTTATTATTTTGCCGAATATAAAAAGTTTGCTGTTGGAGTTGTATGGCAGCCACCCGAACCGGGGCGGCTATCCCATTATAATTTTTAGAGCATGTGTAGAATATAATTGGACACATGTATACAAAATTTTATATTTATAGCTTTATTAGTTTTTGAAATATTTAAAATAAACTCTTGGAGTTGTATGGCAGCTACTCGAACCCGTTGTCCGACTTAGTCAAATAACAATAGGGTTCGTCCTTGGCACAAAAGAAAAAACTTGTGAAAGTTTGGTGTCGATTGCATTATTCGTTTTTGAGTTTGAGCACTCGTGCGATCGGACGGACGGACGGACGGACATGTCTAAATCGATGCAGAATTTTACGCTGAGCAAGAATATATATATATGCCCATACCGCAGACGACTCCTTCAAGTAGTTACAAACTCCATACCAAAGTTAATATACCCTTCACGAAGTGCAGGGTATAAAAATGGGCAAATGTGTAGCCAAACAAAAAAACACTTTTTAAATATTTTGAATATTTTCCTAAGTCTAGAAAATACTATAGTGTGCACTTTTAATTGAATAGCATACATACTATTGCTTTCATTTTCTATGGTATATCCCATAAAATTAATAGTGCTTAATAGTATTAATGTCGTATACTATTAATTTTATGGAACATACTATTGGTGTGAAAGCAACCGATTTTTTTATTGCCGTTTCAAATTTTTGCTAGCAAAAGAAGAAAAGCAACAAATTACATAAAAAATAAAGTTCGGTCAAACCAATGGTTTGTATTGTAGCACTTTTCCCTTCAACAAGTAAAAATACTGCCTTGCAAAACAATCAATGTATACCTACGACACTATTAAAATTATTTTCATTCATATACGAAACTATTTCTGGGATTGCATATATTTAGGATGAACAGTTTATGCAGTTTTTAAAATAAAGCAAAAATTAATTTAAAGAGGGGTTAACATAATGCTTAATTTTAAGAGTTAATTGCGTGAGTTAAAAAAAATAATCATATTTTTTAATGTGATGGAATTTACCGTCACCTTTCTGCATTTTTAGAAATTTAAAAAGCTTGCGGTTTCGGAAATATAAGGCATCAAAAATTCAAATTATACAAATTTCATGAGGCGATAACTTGAGAGGGGGTGGAAATGGGAAAAAAATTTCTTCTAATGAAATGAACTATTTGTTAATGCCTAAAAGGCACTAAAATTTCAGGGTCATACATCCTGGGGTCTAGAAGAAAAATAACATCAAAAATTTTAACGACCATTTTTGGAAAATTTGAAAAATTCATATGGTTCAACTACAGTAAAAAAGTTGAAAAAGGGCATTTTTATAGTGTTATAACTTTTAGAGGGGTGGAGATAGTTAAAAATTATGTTCTACGAAAATTAGTTTCTAGTAAAGATCTATGTACATATAAAATTTTAGGTTTCTATCTTCAAGGATGTAGAAGTTTTGAAAACAGACACACAGACAGATGGACGGACGGACAAAGTGAAACTAATAAGCACTTTTTTTCAAAAATTTTTTGGAAAAGTGCCAAAAAGATTTTCATTTCGTCTTTGCAGAGCAATAATTTAATTAATAATAGCATAGTAAATCTCCTTTCTAACGAATATAGCGTTAAACCTTTAGGAAACACTTTAAGATACTCAGTTGGGGAAACAACTAGATATTGATGCAATAAATTTATGGGTGGTGTGGATCGAACCGATGCCAACTTGTCTGACTATAGAGTTGGAATTTGAGGCAAGAAGTGATTTACCAGTTTTATTTTGAGAAATTAATTTACTTATCAACAATGCATTTCTACTTGTTAAATCTAGGTTCTACTATAAATTGAAATTTCGAAGAAATATAGCAGACACACTTTTGTTATCTGTTGGAAGAAAACGAAAAATACATGGTCCGGTTCAAATGGTTGCTTCAAGTTTGCTGCCTGCTGCTCGATTACACAATGTAGTTCACATTATTCTTACAAGGCAGCCAAGAATGCTGCTTTGTTGCGCTGAATGTCAAAATTAAATAACCCAACAGTGCGAAAAATTTCAAGTAGCATTACATGATACAAGTTTTCAAGCTTTCCAAAAAAATAATTTTTATTGTTCTTGCCTTTTTCTGTTCTAGTCATAATAATTCTATGAACTAATTTTAGTTTAAGTAGTTGCTGAAATAGAAATTGTTATAAATTAAATTTGTTGTTCTAGACGTTATCTATATTTTGAATAATAAATAAATAAAAATATGAATACAATAAAAGAGTCTATCCGTGTGTCTGTTCACAAAACTTCTACATCCTAGAAGAAAGAAAGCTGGAATTTTATATGTGCATAGATCTTTACTAGAAACTTATTTCCGTAGAACAAAACTTTCACCTATCTCCCCCTCTGTAAAAGTTATACCGCCCCAAAAATCCTAAAAACGGCAGTTTTTAACTATTTATTGCAGTGAAATAATAAGTATTTTTCAAATTTTGGGAAAGCAGAAAAATAGTGGCTGGTTTCTTATACCGCGGCATATTATTTCTGAACTTTTAAAAAAAATGGCCGTTTAAATTTTAGCAACTCTTTAATACTTATAAATATCGGCTCAAGTTATCGCCTCTCGAAATTTGTAAAATTTGAATATTTGGCACCTTATATTTTCGAAACTGCAAGCTTTCTCAAATTTCTGTAAACGCAAAAAGCTAACGGTAAATTCCATGACATTAAGAAACATGATTATTTTTCTTAACTCACACAATTTAACTCTTAAAATCGAGCATTATATGAACCCTTCTTCAAATTTATTTTTGCTTTTTTTAAAAACTGCATAAATCGTTCGTCCTATATATATGCAATTCTAAAAATAGTTTCGTATATTAATGAAAATAATTCTAATAGTGTAATACGTACACATAGATTGTATTTAAAAACAGTATTTTCATTTGTTGAAGGGAATACCAACCATTGGTTTGACCCAACTTTATTTTTTATTGAATCATTAAATTTTTTTAAGGTACCAAAAGTGTACCTTCTTATAAAAAATTTCTTCAAATCTATTTCTATTTGGGAGAAAAAGGTTGGCAAGCGTCCTAGTAGATTTCTCAGTTTCCTAACATGTGAAGCTGTAAATGCTAAGAAATGCCCTCTGAAAACATCAGCTGTGCCAACAAGTCCGACTCTCACCTTCCAGAATGTAGGTAACAGAGTTATCTGCCCCGTGTCTCCTGGGAAACATATTTAGTAATGCTGACGAGAGCGAGCGAAAGAGAAATCTCGGCGCTTAAGCCGGGTTTCGTTGGTTAGGAAGCGTGCGGGCGGTAAATCCAGAAGCATCTGACCTAGAATGGGCGGCTCCCTGGTGATGCGTTTGATCCCTGAGGCACGGCAGTTTTTGAATCCTGGCAGGAGGTATAAAATGCAAACATGAATCCTTTGTGCAATGGAGAAAACAAAAGGATTTAGTACTCCAGGTGATAATCTAACTGCGTTGGAGAATCCACCCTCTTCGGAAGTCGGCCGTAGGGTTTCTCGGAAGATCCATTTATTGCATTTTGTTGATCCGTTCAGGGGGAACGCGAAAACCCGTCGTTCACCACCTACATCTGATGTTTGAATTTTAGAAAACAACATAATTATGGAAGGTGGACTACCGAAAACTCCAGCTCCACAAACGAAGAAGGAGATAAATATGAGTAAAGCTAAAGCCAAAAAAAGTGATGATTAGAATGCTGACATACAAAACAGGATTAGCCAACTAGAACACTTCTGCGTGGATTTGAAAAACAAGGTTCTTCAACTGAGAACTCAGAATGAGAAGCTATAAAAAGAGAAACATATGCAAATTACAAACAATAAGTTCAATGCACACCACAAGCAAAGCAGATGAGGTTAATCTTACACGTTTACTCAACAGATGAGAAAGAACTCCCCAGAGAAACAGATTGGATCCTAAAGCAAAAGAGGTCCAGTAAAAAAAGAAAAGCTGAATAATCTCCGGAAGTGGTCTAGGTACGATTAATGCAGAGATGTCACAAAAAACTTTAGGCCACCTCCAGTAGTCATAAGTAATGTGGTTGATTATAATCAAATAGAGTCAACATTAAAAAATAAGAACATGAATTATAAGGTTAAAATGGTGAATAACAATCAATTTAAGCTCATTGTGAATTCCGAAATGGATTACAGGAATCTTACCAGGGACATGAATGGATCTGGAATAGAATGGCATACCTATGAAAACAAACAGGCCAGACCAATAAAAGTCATGGTAAGAAATCTTCACCCCAGTTGTAAACTGGAAGATATAAAAGAAGACTTAAGCTCTAGGGGTTATAGGATCTTAGATGTAACTAATAAAATTAAAAAAATAAAAGAAAATGGGAAAAACATTATGGTGCCTCTACCTCTGTTTATGTTAATGTTCTCAAATGACGAGAAGATGAGAAAAATTTATAAAATCGATCACATAAACAGGAAGAAAGTTAAGGTAGAGGCACTTCGAAAGAATAGGACATTCCACAGTGTAAAAGTTGTCAAAGGTATAGGCATACACAGAAATTTTGCGAGAGAGAACCAAATTGTGTTAAATATGCAGGCAGGCACTTAACCGCAGATTGTAGTAAGCGAAAGAGTACTGCAGCAAAGTGTTCCAATTGTTTGGAGGTCAACCCAGCAAACTATAGGGGATGCCTTTTAGCTAAGGAACTGCAAAAACGTAGCAATAACAACAGCAATCTGAAGAAAAATTCTGAGCGGCCACCGAGCCAATTCACCTTGAGAATAGTTTCAAAAGATGTAACACACAAGCAAGTTCTCCGAATGAAAACCGATGACAGGAGCACGAGCAATAAAGCAAGGGCTAGTGACATAAATGTTTTGTATAAAGTGCAAAATATGATGCAAAACATGCTGGATATAGCGGTTCAGATCACTTCGACTAAGCAAAAACTTAGAGTGGCTGCATTATATTGTCACCCCAGATTTAAAACAACGGCAGAAATGTTTCAATATGTTCTGGGCGACCTAGGCGACAGATTTATATTGGGGGCTGGCTTTAACGCCATGCAAGTTATTCTCTTACGCCATAATACCAAAAATATAATTTCTTTCCAAATATTAAACGTTGCAATTAAATCTTAACGCCACATGTTATTTAATTGCAACGTGACTAAAAACATTGAACTTGAATAAAAAGTAGAATATCATATTTCAATTTTAAATCATAACGCCACATGTTATTTAATTGCAACGAGACTAAAAACATTGAACTTGAATAAAAAGTAGAATATCATATTTCAATTCTAAAATCAAATTTTATATTTTAATTCTCGTTCCCACGAGAACGTTATACAAAGTTTGCTTAATAAGCATTTCCTTTTCTATAAATATATCTTAACACCTGAAAGTCTTCGCTTGGTAGTTTTATAACAATTTTCGGATCGATCAAATCGTTTTGCTGTTAGTTTAAGTTCTTGTAATTTTATAATCGTAAAATAATAAAAATATATAAAAACAATTCTTGTGAGTTAAAATTAAGAAAATGTGAGATAGTTAAAATTAAGAAATTGTGAGATAATTAAAATTAAGAAATTGTGAAATAAAATTATTTAAATAAAGGAAATAGAAAAAATAAAGAACTGTTTGAATAAATAAAAGAGAACAATTTTTTTTGTGTTTTGACTGAAAATAAAATTTAATTGGCGCAGTCGATAGGATACCGACTCCGTCTGTGCAAAAACAAAATAAAATCAAAACAAGAGCAAAAAGAAAAACACTCAAATTTTTTTTTTTTTTCTTTTTTCTAAAAGTTAATTTAAATGAACAAAAAAATTTTAGAAAAATAAAAACATTGTGTTAAAGTTTTGAAGCAAGGACGGAGGACTTTTTCAAAAGTTATTTTCGGTATGTAAAAGTGAAACTGGAAAAAAAAAAAGGAAGAGAAACACAGGAAAAATAAAACATCTTTTATCTCGATCTAGAAGTTCTTTTTATTTATTGATAAGACCGAACTCATAATATCAAAAAAAAAAGAATAAATAAAAAAGAAAAAAAAAAAAAAAAAATTTTTTTTATATAACGTAACAAAGTAAAATTTAATTTTAACCTCAATTTAATTGAATGAAAAAAATCGAAAAAGAAAAATATTTAGACCAGTTAAAAGAAATACAAAAAAGTTTCAATATGTCATTAAGTGCTATTACATTAAGAGATTTAATAAGCGAAGCGCGTTCAGTGCCAACATTCACTGGACAAGACGCTTATAGTCTCAAATCATTTATCGAGGAAGTCGAAGCCCTCGTAAGGTTGACAACGGATGAGGAAGGCAGAAATTACATATATAGAATCTTGCACTCCAAGATTCAAGGTCCAGCGGCCGCAGCAGTCAGGAGAATCCAGGCCAGAACTTGGGACGAGGTGAAAGGACAACTAAAGACAACATTTGGTGTTCAGAAGAGCTACTTAAAACTAAAAGAAGAAGCTGATTCCACAACCTGTAAAAATGTAAGTGATTTGTATACTAAGCTAAATTCTATATTAAATTTATTGAACTTGAAATACGACTTGGACGACAGCAAACCTGTTGAATTCAGTCCAAGCAATAACGAAATCTCAAAAGTAGAAAAATTTTTAAACAAAATGGATAGGGTAGATTCAATGTTTTTACGCACAAAAGGCGTACAATCATTGGAAGAAGCCTATAGAAGCTTGTTAGAAACAAATATATCCGATAGTAGGGTTCCTGGCAATAACTTCTCATACAGGAACAATAGTAATACAAACTTTAGAAATAATCACAACTCAAATTTTAGAAATAATAACACAAATTCAAGAAATAACTATAGAAACACAAACAGGCCTTTCAACAACAACAACAACTACAATAACAACATAAGAAACACTTACACAAACAGACCAATAGGCAAAAACTATACTGCTAACGAGAATTTTAGGAATTTTAGACCCAACCAACAGTTTGATCGTACTAGTAATAACCCACCAGGACCATATTATAACGAAAATCGGTCAATTCCAGTTCCAATGGACGTAGATTCGCATTCCACTGAAAATTTTCACTGTGGTTCTCTTGTCCAACATTACCCTTAGTAGACTTAACAATAGAAGGCAGGGAACTGACCTGTCTGATCGACACTGGATCAGTTACTTCAATTATAAACGGCAATATCTTTGATCGATCCAAACAAAATAAATTAGAAAATCCAATTCAATTAAAAACACTCGCAGGAAACCAAGCCATTAAATACGAAATAACTACAAAAGTACCTGACGAGTTCAATGAAAATTCAACTATGTCTTGGAAAATAATGGACCTTAGCAACAGAAACTTTGACGCTCTCATAGGCCAAAATATTTTAAAACCAATAGGAGCAAACATTAATCTTTCGAAAGGGTGGTTGGAAATTAACAATCGCAAAAGTAAATTCAATTCAGCTTATCTTTTCAAAAATATTTGTCAAATAGAACCCTTACAAATTAACCACAATGAATTATTCGAAAAACTATTAAACAAAAATATGAATACAGAAGAAGTGAAAACATTAAAATATATCTTAAATTCCAATAAAGATCTATTCTATAAAGAAGGAGACCGACTAACATGTGTCAAAAGTGTAAAGCACCATGTAAGCAATTTGTAATTATGAATAATAGGTATTATAAATATCATTTGTATTGTGTAATGTACATGCAAAATTGAAGTAATGAATGATTATGCATTAAACTAGTTTGATATACAGTTCAGTTCTCGTACGATCTTTATTGAGTTAAGACTTATGAATTAATTATAAATTTTATTGTGAACTTTTAAGAAATTAAAGAATAATTATTATTGTATTATATGAAATATGAAATATTATTAGGATTTAACTAAATAATTAAATCAAAATATTAAATCTTTTATTTAAAATTTACTACAAAATCTCAGAAGTGGGATTGCAGCCCAAATTATAATACATTATAATTACAATAAGTTATTACAATAAGTTTTTTTTGGAGAACATTATTTTAAAATATTAATTGCAAATTTATATGGATGTAAATTAAATAGAATCACGTGCCCTTTGAATTTAATTTAATAAGTAAATTTATATATGAAAAAAATTTTATTGAAATTATCAGAAGTACATGTACCTACGTACATAATATACGAAATTATAAACATTTATGAAAAACAAAATTAATTTTATACCTGCTTAGATATTTGCAATAAAAAAAAAAATTTATTAGAAAAGGAATAACTACATAAATAATTCTACCTGGTCACATTTTTTGGAAGAATTTTTTTCATATGGACTTGAATTTTGTATGTACAAGTATATGTATATATCTTTACACGTGTTTTGCTTTATGATAAAATTGAGTTATCAAGAGAAAAAATTAACATTTTAAATCTTTAAGAAACTAGTCGATCATAATAATTAAAAGTTAATATTAAATATTATTGAATTTACGGCGATAATTTATTTTGATGTAAATAAATATTTTGGAAAAATTTTTATTAAAATGAATGATCGAGTTGAAAAATTTCTTGATGGAGCCAATTACATTACATTGAAAGAAAAGTTACGAGATTTAGGACTGCAAACATCAGGTAGTAAGGCTGAATTACTTCAAAGGCTACGTAGTGGAATAGAAAGTTTAACGCCAGAAATGGTCGATAGGTATTTTGCAGGCTGTTTAAATGAGAGCGAAACTAATCAAAATAGTGACGAATGTGTAGATGAAATTTCACATAATGGAACATCACGACAGAGTAACTTAGATAATGAGCTGGAGGAACTAAGAACACAAGTACAGAAAAAACAGGAAATTTTTGAACTAAGAAATCAATTGGCTGAGTTGACCGCAAGCGTAAATGAACTCAACATTACAACTGGCGCAAATTTTAATCATAGTTTTAATTTTAAAGATATTGAAGATTCAGTTCCACAATTCAGTGGCGACGACAAATACAATATTAAATCATGGATTCAACATTTTGAAGAAGCAGCAGAAACACTTTGTTGGAATGATAAAACACGTTTCGTATATGCTCGCCGGCTCATGAAGGGAACTGCTAAGATGTTTTTACGTACCGTTTCCATAAAAACGTATGAACAACTAAAAATTGCTCTAATTAACGAATTTGATAGAAAAGTTTCTAGTGCTGAAGCACATAACGAATTACGTAATCGGAAAAAAAAACAAAATGAGGGCTGGCAACAATATCTTTTTTTAATGCAAGAAATTGCATATTCTGCTAATATAGACGACAGTGATCTCATCCAGTACGTTATTAACGAAATTAACGATTCTATTCAAAACAAAACTATTCTTTATAATGCTAAGTCAATTAAAAGAAGCTTTGCGAAAATACGACATAATGAAACAAAATACACCTGTAAGTCCCTATACATCAGTACAAAACAAAAGACGAGATTTTGCAAGTTCAGCATCGAATAAAATCACAAAAGCTCCAATGAAATGTTATAATTGCAATCAAGAAGGTCACGTTTTTGCTAAATGTCCACAACCCAAGCGACAAAAGGGCTCTTGTTACCGTTGTGGGAAATTTGGGCATCTGGCAACCAGTTGTCCTGAGCATAACATCAGCGTAATCGAGAATTTTCACAGTTTTAGTCCAAATCATAACTTCGAAAAATTCATTAACTTTATTTTTCTTTTATCTAATCAAGCGAAAATAAACTACCATTTACTCACTTTATTGGACTCGGGAAGCGCCATCAGTCTAATACAGGAAAAGTTTGTTATACCAGCAGCAGTAGAGAAAGTGGATCCAGACAAATTTAAATTTTATGGAATCAATAAGAGTAGTTTGTATGTAATAGGTATTACAAAGGTAAAAATTGAATTTAAAAATTTATTTTATGATTTAAAATTATATGTAGTTAAAGAAAACTCAATGCCGTACCCTATAATTTTAGGTAGAGATTTTTTAGGCAAATGTAATTTGGAACTTACTGAAGTAAAAGATAGTTTTGAAAATGAAAATATTGCAGGTGTGGTAATAAATAGTAAAAAACAAGTGTATACAGGTACGAAACTTTATGATATTGAAAATGAAAAATTCCTTAACGAAATATTGTGCATTGATGTTGCTGGCCAAAATGACAAAAACGATTTAAATTTAAACATTAATAGGGATCTTTCGCATAAATATGTAGATCAGGTTAGACAAATTATGTTACCGGCTTGTCTTCTTGCAAAAAAAGATATATTTGTGGATGGTGAAAATGAAGAATTTGAAATGGATATTCTTGTGACCGAACATAAACCTTTTTTTTGTACACCGCGAAGGTTGCCATATTCCCATAAATTAGAATTGGAAAAAATATTAAATGATCTTTTGAGGCGAAATATTATACGTGAAAGTGGTTCACCATATGCTTCCTCAATAGTACTCGTAGCGAAAAAAAATAAAGAATTGCGTTTGTGTGTCGACTATCGGGAATTAAATAAAATAACAGTAAGAGATAATTTTCCATTACCGTTGATAGAGGACCACCTTGACAGACTTAGGGGGAAAAAATATTTTTCCGTCATTGATTTGAGGGGGGGTTTTCACCACGTAAAAATTTCTGAAAATTCTATTAAGTACACTTCTTTTATCACCCCTCTCGGGCAATTTGAATATTTGAGAATGCCGTTTGGCTTAAAAAACGCTCCGGCAGTTTTTGAAAGGTACATGAAAAAAATATTTAGACCATTAATTTCAACTGGTAAGGTATTAAGTTACATTGATGATTTAATGATTGCTACGGAGACTTTAGACGAACATTTTGAAGTTTTAAGTGATGTTGTTGATATTATAAAGAAAAACTCTTTGCAAATTAGGCTCGATAAATGCTCTTTTTTAATGGAACAAATTGTTTACTTGGGTTATAAAATTACTTATAATGGTATTCTACCAAATGACGATAATTTAAAAGCGATAAAGGAATTTCCTACACCCACTTGTATGAGATCTTTGCAGAGTTTTCTGGGTCTTTGTTCTTATTTTAGGAAATTTATACGGGATTTTGCCAAAGTGGCAAAACCTTTATACGATTTGATTAAGAAAGAATGTAAATTTATTTTTGGTCCGTCTGAATTTGAGTGTTTTGAAACATTAAAAAACAAATTATTGGATTCACCTGTGCTTTCTATTTACAGTCCTTTGTCTGAGACACAACTTCACTGCGATGGTAGTGGTGTAGGGTACGGTGCTATACTAATGCAAAAACAGGGGGATGGTAAGTTTCATCCTGTGGCCTATTTTTCAAAAAGGACTTCAGAGGCTGAGAAGAACTATCACAGTTACGAACTTGAGACATTAGCAATAATTTATGCGCTGCGTAGGTTTCAAATTTATTTAGTTGGTATTAGGTTTAAAATTATTACTGATTGTCAGTCTTTGGCCCTTACTTTAAATAAGAAACATATAAATCCTCGTATATCACGTTGGGCTCTGGAACTACAAAATTTCGATTACGTAATTGAACATCGAGGCGGGGAAAGAATGGCTCATGCTGATGCGTTAAGCAGGGCAACAAATGTTTTGTATGTGGAGGACGAGTCTTTTGAATATGTGTTGGCCGCGTCTCAGAGGCAGGATCCAGATATTGCTGCAGTTGCTTTAGATTTGGAGAAAAATGAAAGTTCTTTATTTGAAATGGTAGACGGATTAATATACAGAAAATGTGCTGATGGAATAAAATTTTATGTGCCAAAAGTTATGGAAAGTCGTGTTATTCAGACAAATCATGAGGCTATGTGCCATCTTGGCGTTGATAAATGCTATGAACAATTAAGACGAACATACTGGTTCCCCAACATGAAAAATAAAATTAGGGATTATATAAAGTATTGTCTTAAATGCGCTTATTTCTCTCCAAACTCAGGCAAAAAGGAAGGTACGCTTCATATTCAAGGAAATTTTCCTTTTGACACCTTTCATATTGACCATTTGGGTCCTTTGGCTAGTTCCACATCTCGGCGAAAACATATTTTTGTTATTATTGATTCTTTCACTAAATTTGTAAGGCTTTTTCCTGTTAAAAGTACCGATAGTGCAGATGCAATTAAATGTTTAAAATTTTATTCCGATAGTTATAGTAGGCCGAACAGGATGATATCAGACCATGGGACTTGTTTCACTTCGAAAGAGTTTTCAGATTTTATGGTGGAGAATAATATACAACATATAAAAATTGCGACAATGACGCCTCAGGCAAACGGACAAGTTGAACGAGTCAACCGTATACTTATACCTATGTTGTCAAAGGAAGTTGAGGCTGATTCTACTATAAATTGGGATCAACATTTAACGAGGGTGGAATTTGCTATTAATAACACTATTAATCGTAGTACGGGATTTTCACCAAGTATGTTATTGTTCGGTGTGAATCAAAAGGGGAAAGTTTATGATAGGGTGGCTGAATTTATAAGAAATCAAGTAAATCAGGAAAGCACGACAGATATTTTGAATTTACGAAAACGGGCTGAAATTAATATTAAATCAAATCAGGATTATAACAAAAAATATTACGATGAACTACATAAGAAACCGTGTATCTATAAAAAGGGTGATTACGTTTTGTTAAAAAATAATAGTGCACTACCGGGTGTCAATAAAAAACTATTTGCAAGATTGCGCGGTCCGTACGAAATAGAAAAAGTTTTAGACAATGATCGTTATATCGTAAAGGATATTGAGGGTATGCAAATTTCACGTATTCCCTATAGAGGGGTGTGCTCCCCTGCAAACATGAGAAAATTTTATGTTGATTCGCAAAATTAAGTTTAATTGAAAGTTCCAGGTGCCATTTGATTTTCTTTTCCAAATATTATATATATGTATGTATATTAAGAAGAAAAAAGTAAGTTTAATTTATGAAGCAATATTGAGTTTATCGAATTCAAAAAAAACCTTTTAGTTCCACATTAAATTTTTGTTAAGTATTTTGGAATTAATTATGAAAACTTATGTTATGGATACAAAACATTTTGAAAAGAAAAATATAGTATAACATACAAATAAGCAATTATAAGAATATAAAATTTATTATGAGTCATCTTATGGGAACAATTTGTTTCAATAATTATGAAAAGTATTATGTAATAGTAGTAAAACATGACAGATATTAATTAATATTGTTTATGATTATAAATTATGAATTTAAAAAGAAAAAAAATTTAATGTATATAAGTATTTTATGTATATGTATATGAAAAAAATTATTTGAATGATCGAGTCGATCATTAAATCAGGTTGGCCGAACTGTAAGCAATTTGTAATTATGAATAATAGGTATTATAAATATCATTTGTATTGTGTAATGTACATGCAAAATTGAAGTAATGAATGATTATGCATTAAACTAGTTTGATATACAGTTCAGTTGTCGTACGATCTTTATTGAGTTAAAACTTATGAATTAATTATAAATTTTATTGTGAACTTTTAAGAAATTAAAGAATAATTATTATTGTATTATATGAAATATGAAATATTATTAAGATTTAACTAAATAATTAAGTCAAAATATTAAATCTTTTATTTAAAATTTACTACAACCAAATTATCACAACTACTTCCCAGCCGATATATAGTAAAATATATCGGTTTCCAAAGATACATGAAGAGGAAGTAAATAGGCAAGTGCAAAAAATGTTAGAACAAAATATTATTCAACCATCCAATAGTCCTTATAATAGCCCTATATGGGTAGTTCCAAAAAAGTTGGACTACTCAGGCAAACAAAAGTGGCGCATTGTCATCGACTACCGTAAGTTAAATGAAATTACGGTTGATGACAAATTCCCGATACCGAATATAGATTTTATATTCGATAAATTGGGTCGCGCTCAATATTTCACCACTCTGGACCTCGCAAAGGGGTTTCACCAGATATTAGTGGATGAAAAAGATCGTCTCAAGACCGCGTTCTCCACACCGCAGGGTCACTTTGAGTTCGTACGGATGCCATTCGGCCTGAAGAATGCTCCGTCGACTTTTCATAGGATGATCAACTTTGTCTTAAAGGACTTCATCGGGCGAATCTGCGTTGTCTATTTAGACGACATCCTCATTTTCTCTACGTCACTGCAAGAGCACCTTTCAGCAATTAATAAAATATTTTCAAAACTAAGAGAGTTCAACTTAAAAATACAAGTGGATAAATGCAAATTTTTCTCGAAAGAGACTGAATATCTAGGACACATTCTAACACCAGAGGGAATAAAACCAAACGAAGATAAAATTAATGTAATTAAACAAATCAATCTGCCTAAGACTCCGAAGCAGATAAAAAGTTTCTTGGGCATTACGAGCTACTATCGCAAGTTCATCAGGGACTATGCCAAGGTAGCCCAGCCTATAACTAAATATTTGAGAAAAGACAATAAAATCGATGTAAATGACATACAATATAAAGACTCCTTCGAAAAATTAAAAACATTAATAACCAGATATCCCATACTCCGTTACCCTGACTTCAAAAAGAAATTTGTATTAACAACGGACGCGTCTAACTTCGCGATTGGAGCAGTCCTCTCGCAAGAAAATCATCCGATCTGCTTTGCTAGCAGAACCCTTAATAATCACGAATGCAATTACTCTACTATAGAGAAGGAGCTTCTCGCCATAGTATGGGCCACTAAATATTTTCGGCCATACTTATATGGTACAAAATTCCTAATAAGAACAGACCACCAACCCTTAAAATGGTTGCATTCATTAAAGGAACCGAATGCCAAATTACAAAGATGGCGAATCAGATTAAACGAATACGACTTTGAAATAGACTATGTGAAGGGAAGGGAAAATCGTGTCGCCGATTTTTTAAGTAGAATGGAATCTACAAATAATGAAATTAATCATATAGATGACTCTAATGAAATACCTTCTAACAATTCGGTTATAACAACAAACCATAGTCGCCATGAAAATCGATTTCCTACATCTGATATAATAATTAATAAATATTTGACACAGCTCTATTTGACAAAAGAAAAAGAAAGGGAAGTAATCATAAAATATAAAAAATTTAGGCAAATTTTTATTAGTGAAGAAGAAATTAATAATGACCATTATTTAAACGATATACTAAGAAGATTTATTAAAAATGGAATAACAGCTATCTATTCAGAATTAAATGACGAAAGATTCAATACAGTAGAACAAAAACTTATAGAACTCTTTTCTAATAATAATAAAATTAAATTCATACAATGTACAAAAAAAGCAATCGATATAGAAAATGAAGAAGAGGCTTTAAAATTAATAGAAAAAACCCATAATGAATCGAACCATAGAGGTATTATTGAAAATTACACAGAAGTGAAAGATGAATTCTTTTTCCTTAAATTGAAAGAACTGTTTCACAAATACATAAACAACTGCGACATTTGTAACCAATCTAAATATGACCGTAAACCCAACAAATATAAGTTCGAAATATCCGAAACTCCGAGCTCTCCTAACAAAATAATTCATGCCGATCTATTCTTTTGCTACAAAGAAATATTCCTCACAATAATCGACAAATTCAATAAACATTTAATGATCCAACGTCTTAACGACCGTAATGCAATGACTATTATACAGGCTCTTCGCAACAGGTTTGCAACATTCGGTAAACCAGATAAGATCGTTTTCGATAACGAGTTCGACACCCTTAATATTAAAAACTTTCTTAGAACTGAAAATATAAACGCTCACTTTACGTCTCCCCGAAGTCATACCGGGAATTCTACAATCGAAAGGGCTCACGGAACTCTGAGCGAACATCTTCGTATATTAGATACACAAAAATCAAATTTAACACCATATGAAAAGGTACTATTTGCAGTTGAAAAATATAATAATTCCATCCATTCGGTTACTAAAGTTAAGCCTATAAGTTTTATAAATAACGAAATACCCGACATTGAAAGGATTAAAAAATTAATCGATGAAAATAAGCTTAAAACAATCGAAAAACTTAATAAAGATAGAATAGATTTTGATTATAAAGATAGAAATAAAGTTCTCGTTAAAAATCCTGAAGCCTTAAGATATAAGCATAAAAAGAGATATACTAATATTAAATCTAAACCAACTAACGGTAAATTGAAAGATAATCAGAATAGAAATATTCATCCCAGTAGAATAAAAAGAAATTTTAAATTTTTCGCAGGTCCCACAAAATCATCACCAACACAAAATTAAGCTAATGCTATTAATTTTACTCTCCGTTGCAAACAATTCTTTTGCAACAATTGATGTTCAGGTATTGGAAAATCAGGGCGGATTCCAGTTAATTAAACAGGAAGAAATTCCCATAATTCAAAACTATTCCAAAATTCTCCACTTTATAAATGT
This sequence comes from Condylostylus longicornis, assembly GCF_029603195.1. Taxonomy (NCBI): domain Eukaryota; kingdom Metazoa; phylum Arthropoda; class Insecta; order Diptera; family Dolichopodidae; genus Condylostylus; species Condylostylus longicornis. The sequence goes on along the minus strand of NW_026578021.1, from coordinate 413,815 downwards.
TAGTGAACTAGAAAATACATTAGCACGGATTGAAAATAACACTTACAACATTTTCAACCAAGACAATACCACATTAAAACAATTAAAAATACAAATCGAAAAAACTCGACATAACATTAAAACACTACTACCACATAGACAAAAACGAGGACTCATTAATTTAGGTGGCAAAGTTTTAAAATGGTTATTTGGAAACTTAGACGACGACGACAAAAATGAAATTGTGAAACATGAAAAACATAAAACTTATCGAACAGGGAAACTACAACTCCATTCAGACCATAAATAAACAGATTAAAATAAACGACCAATTTCAGACAAACCTAAATATTCTACAGAAACGAATTAACGATAACCAAGAAATTTTAAATATTACACTGAGAGAACAAAACAACACCTTTAGCAAAAGTATAAAAAGTTTACAGTTTCTTTCTAGTTACGCAAATATTAACCTACTAAATTCAGAAATAGACAAAGTTCAACAAAACATTCTTTTCGCTAAACATGGCATCATGACTCACTCCATTTTGTCCAACGAAGAAATCGACGAATTTCAAATTGACGTTTTCAAATATAAGGAAATTAAAAGTTCACTTCTTAGTTTAGATAATAACATTATTTTTGCTATACTAATTCCTAATATTGCTAAGGAACCCGCCATCGGATATAAAATTATTTCAGTACCTAACAACAACTTCGAAGAAATAAGCATTGAATCTACTGACATTTTAAAATTTAAAAACAAAATTTACTTTAATAACAAACAAAATTGTGAATCAAAACTTAAGCTAATAAATGGTTGCATAAAAAATTTGATGAATAATAGTTTTAAGAATTGTACAAAAAGAAAAAATATTAATTTTGACATTACAGAAATTTCTTCTAATATGATTTTAGTAAAAAATGCAAAAAATGTAATTCTTGACAATACTTGTAATAATATACAATACAAATTAATAAAAACTAACCTATTCTCATACTATAATTGCACTATAAAAATCGATGACGTTATTTTCAAAAATTTAGAGAGAAAAATTGTTAATCATGTAATAATACCAAATTGCCTAGGACCTTATAATGTAAGTTTTACAACAAATTTAGAAAGCATAAATTTAAAGCAAATTGAAAATGATAACGAAATAGAATTTGTCAAATCAGAAATTAAAAAACATAACATCTTAATAATATCAAACATTTCAATTGCTATTATATTTATTTTAACAATTTTCACTGTAAAACGTCATATAAGCAAATTTAATATATGCAAAGAACAGCCAAACGATATGATTGACGATAATAAAACAGAAAATACAGCTCAGGAGAGCCTCCAGCTTAACGGGGGGAGAGTTATATATTCTCTTACGCCATAATACCAAAAATATAATTTCTTTCCAAATATTAAACGTTGCAATTAAATCATAACGCCACATGTTATTTAATTGCAACGTGACTAAAAACATTGAACTTGAAAAAAAAGTAGAATATCATATTTCAATTTTAAATCATAACGCCACATGTTATTTAATTGCAACGAGACTAAAAACATTGAACTTGAATAAAAAGTAGAATATCATATTTCAATTCTAAAGTCAAATTTTATATTTTAATTCTCGTTACCACGAGAACGTTATACAAAGTTTGCTTAATAAGCATTTCCTTTTCTATAAATATATCTTAACACCTGAAAGTCTTCGCTTGGTAGTTTTATAACAATTTTCGGATCGATCAAATCGTTTTGCTGTTAGTTGCTGTTAGTTAGTTGTAATTTTATAATCGTAAAATAATAAAAATATATAAAACAATTCTTGTGAGTTAAAATTAAGAAATTGTGAGATAGTTAAAATTAAGAAATTGTGAGATAATTAAAATTAAGAAATTGTGAAATAAAATTATTTAAATAAAGGAAATAAAAAAAAATAAAGAACTGTTTGAATAAATAAAAGAGAACAATTTTTTTTGTGTTTTGACTGAAAATAAAATTTAATTTGCACACTGATTGGGGTTCAAGAGAATTAAGGACAGCAAGATAGCGAAGCTAACGTATTGGCCAACCGATGTTAATAAGTGTCTAGATTTAATAGATTTCTTCATAACAAAACGGATTGCAAAAACCTCATTGAGGGACATGATAACTATGATCTTTACTCCGATCATTCAGTAGTTATTCTTAAATTTAAGGAAACTTGCGCTGAAGGAGCGAAACCTGCGCTGATATATGGAACTACAGATTGGTCAAGATTTCGTTTAGACGTTGAAAGACAAATTTTTTTTTTTCTACTAGGTGAACAAATCTCGAAAGAAGAAGGACGGTGCTATCTGGTTTTTTTTCTGACAGTGAGGGAACGTGACTCCTAACCTAAACAGTCACCTAAATTCTGAACGGATAACACTGGTCCTACAGACCAACTATTACCTCTGCGCTAACTTGGTTTTTTCGTACAGGAATTAAATACCTTCTATAAGGAAATTGGTACTTCGTATCAAATCGAAAGCTCGTTTAAGTCTTTCTGTCATAACACTATTGTCTAGCAGCCGAGCTGCTTTCATATTTACGTGCAGTTGTAGACGAGCCCTATGCTTTGTAGTACAACTCCTAATTTCATCTACAACCAAAGGAATTTCCAAGTCCCTGTGGATATCACTGTTACGTGTATATCATGGCGCATTTACAATGAACCGTAGAACTTTTTTCTGGAAGATTTGAATTTGGTTAATGTGAGTCTTCTTGGCACAACCCCATAGTTGAATGCCATATAACCATATTGTATTAATAATTTGGCTATAAAGTAATATCTTGTTATCAATTGCCAAATTGGGCTTACGGCCCAGGAGCCAATTATTTTCTCTATATTTATTTTTTAATTCTATGTGTTTCTTCTTAACATGCTCTTTTGACTTTAGCTTGACATCTAAAGTCATTCCTAGGTATTTTGCTGAGTTATGGATCGCTACGTCTGATCAATTTAAGTTAATTTGTGGGGGATTCACTATTTTCCAATTGGTAAAGTTTATGTGAACCGATTTTGATGCATTCAACTTCATTTTCCAATCTTTAGTCCATTGGCTCATTTCGTTATTTACCTACTGTATATTTTTTTCGCATCGTCAATGTACGATCCCACTGCCAATAATGCAGTATCGTTAGCAAAATTGGCTACCGTAGCATTTTATATTTGTGGGCCAAACGTTGTGCTTGTTTACCTAAAGGCACACCTGCTTTTATTTCCCTTAGCGTGAAGTACTCAGCGGCTTGTTTCATTTACTTCAACATTGTTTATTATTTCGTATTCAAAGCTCGCCCAGTACTAATTGTCAAACTGGGTTTAAATAAAGTTTTAGTTATTTCTTCACTTAGTTTAAATATGACAGCAAATCTGAATCTAAAACCATAATTATCTTCAAGGCGTAGAAAGTTTTCTGATATTTTTTTGGTTATAAAAAAGTCAGTAACATCAGGAATCTTGTTAGTGTCAGTAGGCCAATAAAGAGGGGTACCAGTGGAGTGATAGCAACAACCTAGTTCTTGAATAGCGTTTCTTAGCTCTCTTCCTCTAGTTGAGGTGATTCTAGAGCCCCCATCTCTATGTTTGGCATTATATTCACCTCCTATTAGATATCCGGGTCCATGTTTGTACAGGAGATCTTTAAAAGTATTTTTCTTAATGCTGCAATTTGGTGGACAGTATATAGCGCCAACACTAAAGTCCTGTTTAGTCGATTTAATTTTTATCGAAATAAGCTGAATTTCAGCTGTTTCTATCTTGAATTCTTCATTATGTTCTATACTTACTTTTATTAGTATTGCACTACCTCCTCTTGGCTGATTGCTGGGATGTACCGCTTTATAGCAATCATAGGCTTTTATTTTAAGGACCCTATAATATTTCAAATGAGCCTCTGACAGCAAACAAATATCTATATTTCTCGTTTTGAAAAAAATCTCCAATTCTTGTCTTTATTAAGAACACCATTAGCATTCCAAGTTACTATACGTACCTTATTCACGTACATCTTTTCTTAATTTCTTTGGTGTCCCAGAGCATCAATTTTTACTCTCATGTGCTGTAATCTCTTCCGAATGGTCAAAACACAACATAATGAGCGGAAGTTTTACTGAAATAAATTTTCCATTTTCTTTTTGCCCTTTGATTTTATTTATAACATCTAGATATTTAAAGCCTTTGCTAAAGAGCCTTTTATATTCTCTGGCTCTGGCCTTGTCAGTTTATTCTCATACGTGTGCCACTCCAGTCTATCCTTATTTATAGCTTTTGTTAATAATCTGTGTTCATTTTTATTTTCCACATTTATTTTTAATTGGTCATTATTCATCATATTGACCCTAACGTTTATTCTTTCTTCTTTTAATATCTTAACTATGTGGAGCTACACAGGCATGAAGAAATTGCCGACGAAACAAAGCGGTAGGTCACTGGTTCGAGTCCAGTTCGAGGAGAAAAATTTTTTAATTAATTTTTCTGCCTTTAACTCGTTCCTTTGATTACGTCATCTATCTGTTCTGCAGTTGCGTGAAGAAATTTCCATTAAGTTAAATTATTAGTGTAATAAGCACATTACTTATTAATTTCACAGCTATGATGTTGTATTAGTAAAATTCATAATATATGTAGGAATGAATTAGTTAAACCTGTAACCGAACTTATTAACACATCTATTCATGAAAGTATGGTGCCAGATGCGCTTAAAGTTACATAAGTTATTACTGTATATAAACCTCAAGATAAAAATGATGTTAATATTTCTAGACCGATCTCGCTGTGAAGACAGATAGAAGTATCTTCAGTAAAATATTAGAAACGTTTGTAAACACACAGATAACAAAATATTTAACCAATAACAACTTGATTTGCGATGGACAATACGGATTCACTAAGAACTCTAATACTAATGCGGCTTTATTTGATGTTATCACCGAAATTCAAGACTCAATTAGCAAGAACTACAAAGTTGGATTGGTATTCTTTGATTTAACTAAGGCGTTTGATTCCGTGGATCGTAAAATACTGTTAAAAATCTTACAATACAAACAAATATCTATATTTTTCGTTTTGAGAAAGACCTCCAATTCTTCTTTCTAATTATTAACACCATTAGCATTCCAAGTTACTATACGTACCTCATTTACGTACATTTTTTCTTAACTTCTTTGGTGTTTCCGTATACATCTCAGTGTATGCATTTTCTATTTCTAATAATCTTTTAGAGATCTCGTGAATTCTAATCAACATACTATGCATCATTTGCATAATGTCTGCGTCAGTTCTTTTTATTTGTGGGGTTTTGTTTTTAGGTTCCTTCATTTTCGTGTTTTGTGGAATTTTGCTTTGAAGCGCTTTTGAATAAGATACTCCCTTTAACACCTTACTAGGCGCCGCCATTCTGTCTATTTTTGGAGTTCTTTGTTAATTAAATTTAACTTGGTTTTGTTTGGTTTTATTCTTTTTCAATCTTCTTTTTTGCAATTCTTTTGCAACCAAACAGCCTCGATGGCTAGCAGGGTGTGCCTCATTGCAGTTCGCACTTTTGGGCTGAAAATTATCTAGCCTCCCTTTGGCAAAACTTTTGTGTGTGTCCAAATCTCTGGCATCTCTTGCATTGCGGAATGGATTTGCTCCTTCTAAGAGCTTCAATTTTTACTCTCATGTGCTGTAAGTATTCTATTTTACAGATCTTACTTATCTCTTCCGAATGGTCAAAAATAACATAAAGAGAAGTTTTACTGAAATATATTTTCCATTTTCCTTCTTCCTTTTAATTTTATTTACAACATCTAGACATTTAAAGCCTTTGCTAATAAGCTCTTTTTAGCACTTTTCCAAAAATTTTTTGAAAAAAAGTGCTTATTAGTTTAACTCTGTCCGTCCGTCCGTGGACACTTTTTTTGTTTACAACCCTTCTACACCCTTAAAGATAGAAAGCTGTAAAATTACGGAAAGTTATTTCCGTAGTACAAAATTTTTACCTATCTCCCCCTCTCTAGAAGTTATACCACCCCAAAAACTGTAAAAATATCCTTTTTTAACTATTTGTTGCAATGAAATCCTAAGCATTTTGGAAATTTTGCAAAAGCAGAAAAGCAGCGACTCTCTTCCCCTAGCGCGGCACACTATAGCTAAACTTTAGAAAAACAAAATGGCCGCTCAAATTTACCGTTATCTAAAGTCCTTTTTTTTCCAAATTTTTGATTTCGTTTTTCCTCTAAACATCAGCTTTTAGAACCTTGAAAATTTAGGAGCTTTTAGACATTAACAAATTGTTAATTTTGTTAGAAGAAAATTTTTTTCCATCTCCACCTGCTCTCAAGTTATCGCCTCTTGAAATTTGTAAAATTTGAATTTTTGATACCTTATATTTCCGAAACTACAAGCTTTTTCAAATTTCTATAAACGAAAAAAGCTAACGGTAAATTCGATGATATTAAAAAATAGAATTATTTTTCTTAACTTACACAATTAAACCTTAAAATCGAGCATTATGTTAACCCCACTTTATATTAATTTTTGGTTTATTTCAAAGACTGCATAAATCCTTCATCCTAAATATATGCAATCCTAGAAATAGTTTTGTACATGAATGAAAATAATTTTAATAGTGACCTGTAGACTGTATTTAAAAGCAGGTATACGTAGCCTGCATTTAAAAGCAGAATTTTCACTTGTTGAAGGGAAACTGCCTTATTTATAGTTTTTGTTAGTAATCTGTATTCATTTTAATTTTCCACATTTATTTTTAATTGATCATTATCCATCATATTGACCTTAACGTTTATTCTTTCTTCTTTTACTATTTTAACTATGTGGGACTAGGCTTGTGCTTTTTTGGATTTTCAGCCTTCATTTTGCGGCTGGTTTCAGTATTTTTTTTAACTGTCCTCTCTGAATTTATTTCAGGAGACTTTTTTATATTTCGCTTCTTTGCATTATTCTGTTTTAGGATCCAGTCAGTTTCTCTTGCCAGTTCTTCCTTGTCGGTTTCATATATTCAATAACTTCCGCATCTTTGTTCTTCTTTTCTGTTGTTGCAGATTTTATTTGATTTTTGAAATCTACATTCTCTGCCTGTAATTTGCAGATCTCGTTTTGTAGCATCTTACAAAGACTCTCTAACTCGGTTATTCTCGAGTCCTGAGTATCCAATTTACTCCTCTGTATAAGATGCCTTCTCATATTGCCCTCTTGAGCTTTCATTTTTTATTTTCTGCAAACTTATTAAACTTTTTCTCAGAGTTATCAACCTTATCTCTACCATTTTTGTCGGCAATCACCAAAAAATTCAATCAGTTTCTCTAGCCAATTCGTCCACATGTGCCTTTTCTTTCCATATGTATCTTTTCGGTGCCATTCAAAACCATATTCTGCTGACTTAGTAGTCGTAAATTTGCCTTAAATTTATAGATTTCATTTTTTAGCTCTTTACATAGGTTTTTCAAAACGCTTATACAATCTTTATGTCTTCTTCAGACTTTCCTTTTCTGTCATGGACGACTTCTATAATTGTCTTCAATATTCAGCTAAGTTCTCGATGACAGCTGTGGTCTCTACCAATATTTTGATAGATAACATGTTTTTTTATTGCACATATTTGTTAACCTATTGGTCGGGTTTCCAATTTTCGTAATACTTGGATGCATACCAAGAGACCGTTCATTCTAGAATAAGCACGATAGGACTTTGTTCGTATAAATTTGAAGTCTTACCGTAAAAAGAGAAAAGACAAAGTGACTAGTGGTAACTGGAAACCAAAAAGTTTCGAGGTGATGGCATCTTGCATCGAATATGGCTCTAACTTAACGTCCTATCGGAAATGCTAGCGACAACATGATAACAAATGGGGAGGCCCAACTGAAAATAATGCAAAATAAAATTTTAAAAATATAAGCAATAACATGGCAGCCCAACAAGACAAAAATTAAGAATATCTGAATATATAAAGTAAAAGAAAAAACCAGCCATAAAACACCTACAACACCAGAAAAGAGAATCTTGACTTATTGCGACAACTGTAAAGTCTTTGTACCTCTAAACATGTCTTAGGTATGGACAATAATTACCCCGAACAACCTACTTAAAAAAATACAACACAAAAACAGAGATAGAGATTCGCCGGACCTGGCCAAGGTTAAATATTCCGGAGGACCTTGGTATACATCGTTCACGACTGGAATGTTTGTCTTGGCCTTCAGCTAAGATGATTATCGGCACAGATCGTTTAATAACTTAATCCGGCCCCCGGGAAGTTTGGAGAGATAGGAATCAATACAAGAACTGTGTTGGAAACAGGGTTGGTTTCAGGTCTCATCTGAGGATGAATCCTGAAACTCTTTGATCCTACTCGACTCCCTACGAGACGACGTAGATAATCGTGTAAAAGACATTCAAATTACGCGAGAGCCAAGGACTTTGTAAAAACCATCAAAATTGTTTCATAGAACTTTCTTCTCATAGACGAAATATTTAAATCTTAGAGTATAGCAGCAAAATCAAAAAAACTTAAACACACAAAGTCAATCTTCCTAAAATCAAATGAATAAGAATTTTCACATAATAATAGGAATAACACAAAATTTCATTTATGGTTTTTTTCTTTCTTTTCTTTAATTTATATAATCATTTTATGCAATACAAAATTAATATTTGCAGTATATTTGAAACTGAAAATAAATCATAATTTTCTTTTTGGAAATTAAGATTGTTGTCATTATAACTGTTTTTCTTTCAATTTCGATTATAATATTTTTATATATAGCACTTGCATTTGTATAAATTATTTCGATTCGCTTTATAATTCTCGAACTTCAAACATAACAATAGTTATGGTTGCAATAAACTCTTTTTAGTCCCGAAATAGCTCAACTTTAAAATTTTCTAAAAAAATTTTTATATAACAAAAGCACTATTCTTGTTATATTGTTTATTATAAGAGACACAAGCCAAGAAATGAATGATACGTTTTACGTTATTATTAGAAACACAAACCGAGAAAAAAATAATACTCAAAAATATAATGATTTCACATATTTTTAGTTTAGCAAGCTTCAATAAAATATTCATTTTTATTGTTCAAGCGAAAAACTGAAAAATGCTAAATTCTAATACATTCATATGTACATACATATAATTGAAGAAAAATATTATTTTGTTTATGGCCAAACCTTTTCTTTATTTGAAAAATTTATTTTTGTAGGTTTACCCTACATAACAGACGGACAGACCGACAGACCGACAGGCTGCTAAAAATAGTTTATTTAAACTTCCCTACTATGGAGAAGTATGTTCCCACCGAAAACTCGATATGCAAAATTTGTTGCCATCACATAACCTACCTATTGTTTACACAATACGGTCGGTAAAAAATAAAACGAAAAATTTAAACAAAGTGCAATAAAAAAAATTTAAAATAATCCAAAAAAATAAAAATACGGCAATATCGATCAAGCATCTATATAATAGCCTTCTGGTTATCAGACCTCCATGCTACCCACCAGGCTACGCAGTACCATGAATTTGCTTTTATAATTCTATATTTTATTCATATTTCGTATAACTCTTAAAAAACCATCCTATTTTACATTATATATATTTCTCAGTTGCCAAAAAATACGGGTACTTCTAGAAGGGATAGAGACATGGGACAAAAAGCATTAGATAGGGTCTTGCTTCTAGCGTCTCAGAGAAAGCAAAAATTCCACCCACTCTCCCACTTCACCACCTCCCATGATGCCTTCTGATCGCTTTTACAAAATTGTACTACATCCTATAGGGGAATTTTTATTTACTTTTGGTGGTATAAATTTTGTATATAAAATAATTTTTGGAAGTGTGAGTTATAACGATAAAGTTGGGTCAAACTAATGGTTTGTATTGTAACACTTTTCTCTTCAACAAGTCAAAATAATGCTTTTAAAAACAATCTATATATACCTATACCTAATACACTATAAAAATTATTTTCATTCATATTCATATACGATTGCAAGACAACTTATGCAGTCTTTGAAATAAAGTAAAAATTAAGTTAAAGAGGGGTTAACATAATGCTCGATTGTAAGGGTTAATTTTGTGAGTTAAAAAAACTAATTATATTTTCTAATGTTATGAAATCTACCGTTAGCTTTCTGCTAACGGTAGATTCCATAATAGATATTTGAAAAAGCTTGCGGTTTCAGAAATATAAGGTGCCAAAATTCAAATTTTACAAATTTCTAGAGGCAATAACTTGAGAGGGGGTAGAGATGGAAAAAAAATTTCTTCTAGTGAACTGAAATACTTATTAGTGTCTAAGAGCTTTTAATTTCAGTCATTTACAACCTGCGGTATAGAAGAAAAACGACATCAAAAATTTGGAAAAACGGATAATGGTAAATTTTAGCGGCCATTTTGCTTTTTTAAAGCTGAAGTATAGTGTGCCGTTGTAGACGAGGTCATCCACTATATTTCTGGGTTTGCAAAATTTGAAAAATGCTTAAGGTTTCACTGCAATAAATATTTAAATAATACCGTTCTTGGTGTTTTAGGAGGGTATAACTTTTAGAGTTATACCCTCTTAGACGGACGGACAGTTTAAGTTCAGTTTAAGTTCAAAAAGATAAATTAAAAGAAACTTATAAATACCAATTACATTACAACATTCAAAAATTTAAAAGCAATGCGAAGACAAATATTTTTAGTTCCACACCCAAATTAATGCAAACCATTTTTAATAAATGAACAGCTTTCTAGATTCCCCAGTTTTTCTCGTGGAACTCCACTTTGTCGTGGTAGAGAGCTGAGTACTATTACTGATCTGCTGAGTACTATGAGCTGATGAATTCGAGAGCGATGTCGACTAACGCTGCTATCCTGCAGTATTTGGCAGGTTCATCCATGCTAATAAAATGGGGAGAGAGAGATTTAGAACTAAGAGAGTTCCAAAGTAGGGCCTCTCACTCTCAAGTACTAATTACACTTCAACGACTTGGGGCAACGAGTAGCTAGTGCAACATATTCCCAAGCAAGTAGCTATTGCAAGCTATTGTGTGAGCTTCCAAATCTGAAAGGTTTGGAGTTAAACCAGCCCATAACGAGCTTGGTTGTCATTCTGAACCCACTTATGGGACCACAAATGGAATAAAACAACAATGGCAACATCAACAAAACAAAGCTATGTCGAAGAAGAAAACAGTACAAGACCTCTTATGCGATGATACAATGGGATCTCTAATCAGGAGCAAGTTAAATTTTCATGTGTCAACGAACGCAGGGAAGGTTGCTACAGAAATAAACAAAATCAAAAGCCGGGGGAATCAACCATGATTCCAAGGTCAAAAAATTCACAGGACTGGCCAACACCCTAAAGAAAAGGTTCTGTAAGGCTTGACATTATAGTCAAACAATTTATAAAGTGCAGAAAATCCCGTATATATATATAATACGTTCTTAACACTATTTTGTTCCTTCTGTGGGAAACTACAAAAAAAAAATTTTGAATATTGCGGCAGCTATTGCTGTCGAAATCTAAAAATTTTATGACTTTGCTAAGTTTTTTATTAACACTAGAAACATGTAATTTTAACAACTTTCCTATAATGTCAACGCTTAATTCAAAAACAACTTTCTTATCCCTAGTGTGTAAATTACACATATGGAATTTTTGTTTTTTATCATATAAATCAATATATAAAAAAAATTTCGAGATTGAGGTTTCTTCGTGATGAAGAAGAAGTAGATGTTGTTGGAAAATGTAGCGATGATAGCGATAGTGATTTTGGTCACGATTAAGCAGAATTTGTTTCAAATGAAGGCGAAAATTTTGACTAAATAATACTATTTCAGATTGTTCAGGTAGTGACGAAAGACGAAGCCAAAACCAAATATGCAAAGAAATAAAGTTGGGTCAAACCAATGGTTTGTATTATAGCACTTTTCCCTTCAACAAGTAAAAATTCTGCTTTTAAATACAGTCTACGTATACCTATCACACTATTAAAATTATTTTCATTCATATACAAAACTATTGCTAGGATTGCATATATTTAGGATGTCGCATATATGCAGTATTTGAAATAAAGCAAAAATTAATATAAAAAGGGGTTAAAATAATGCTCGATTTTAAAGGTTAATTGTGTGAGTTATGAAAAATAATTATATTTTTTAATGTCACGGAATTTACCGTTAGCTTTTTGTGTTTATAGAAACTTGAAAAAGCTTGCGGTTTCGGAAATATAAGGTGTCAAAAATTCAAATTTTACAAATTTCAAGAGGCGATAACTTGTGAGGGGGTGGAGATGGAAAAAAATTTTTTTCTAATGAAATGAACTATTTATTAATGTCTAAAAGCCCTTAAAATTTCAAGCTTCTACAGGCTGGGGTCTAGAAGAAAAACGACATCAAAAATTTGGAAAAAAAAAGACTTTAGATAACGGTAAATTTGGACGGGCATTTTGTTTTTCTAAAGTTTAACCATAGTATACCGCGCTAGGGGAAGTAAGCCGCTGCCTTTCTGCGTTTGCAAAATTTCAAAAATGCTTGTGGTTTCATTGCAACAAATAGTTAAAAAAGGCCATTTTTAGGGTTTTGAGGGATTATAACTTCTAGAGGGGAGGAGATAGGTGAAAATTTTTTTCTACGAAAATAAGTGTCTAGTAAAGATCTATGTACGTACAAAATTTCAGCTTTCTATCTTCAAGGGTGTAAAAGTTTTGTAAACAGACACACGGACGGATAGAGTGAAACTAATAAGCACTTTTTTTCAAAAAATTTTTGGAAAAGTGCTAAAAAATGACCAAAATGCTGATCCATTATTCTTATCAGAAGATGGTCATTACCCTGGTCGAATGAGATCTGAAAATATCTTTACACTTCCTCCAGATATATATGCTAAATCTCTAGTAGATACGCCGAGAAATACGATTTTGCTTTATTTTCCTGGACAAATTGAAAAAATAATGGTTGAAAATTTAAACGCATTTAGTATCGACCTATAGAAGTTCATTCAAATTTGCTGAACGCTTGTATTGGAATTCTAATTTGATGTCATTTTTCTCGATACTAAATTGAGATACTTAATTGAGACAACCGATAATTTATTTAATGAAAATAATGGTCGAGCAATACTCATGGCTTTAACGTCAAAGAAAACATTATTTTATTTGAATAACATAATTCATTTTGACAATGTAATGAGTAAGAAACAACAACTTTCATTTGATAAACTTGCACTAATTCGAGGTTTGTTTAAAAAATGGAGTAACTATTAGGATTCTGAGTAAAATGTGTGTTCCGCCAACATTTGCAGAAAATACGGTTTTGGTTTCCTACGTTATAAGAAAAAACAAATGTTCCATTTTGCAGAGTACTTTCGATTTGTCTATCCGTCTGTCCGTCCCAGCGATAACTCAAAAACTAATTGAGGAAAATTCGCCAAATTTTCACAATTAATTTAATGTAAAGTTAGAATCCTATTTAAATTGGATATGATCGGGGTACTGGCTCGGGAAACTGCCATACAACTTCAAAATTTATTTCACTATATCTTAGGGTCAAGGTGTTTAATAAAAGTCATAGAAATTATTCGGCTCCTTCTGGTAGCTGCCATACAACTTCAAAAGTTATTTCGTTATATCTGAGAAACTGTAGACGCTGTGATATTGAAATTTCTCACAAGCGAATACATATTTAGGGCCAATGTGTTTACTAAAAGCCATTGAAATTGCTTGGCTCCTTCTGGTAGCTGCCACACAAGTTCAATAGTAAATTGGCCATATCTCAGAAAATATTGAAAGCATAGTACTGAAATTTTGCATAAACTAATATGGCAACTTAAAGTAACTTAAAGCCTTATAGTTAGCTATGACATATTTGTTCGCACATAGAATAGCAATTTCGTACGGGTATCACAGAGTTGACACGGTCAACTCTACTTTTTCTCGGTTTCAAATAAATTGACTTAATTTATTTTCTACTTTTTTATTCTTTTTATTTTAAATAAAGTATATAAAATGTATAGGTGTTCATATGTTTAGAAATCTACACATGAAGTATAAACAGCCAGATATCCAGAGCAACTAAACTCAGAAAATTCATTATTAAATACTCTGGCTGAAATCAGTGAGTGATAAAGAACTCTGGGTAATAAAAGGTGAGAAAATATAAAAAATAATGAAGAACTCTGAGTGATAAAAGGTAAGCCGACAAGCATAGCAGAAGAAGAAAGTTTATGTGGATTGGACACACTGTAAGAAAATCCGTAAACAACATAGTTAGAATGATTTTATAAGAATGAGTGGAATCCACAAGACTTAAGAAGACCTCCATGCCCCAGAAATTTTTGGCATAGTTTCGTGAGGTGAAGCAGGTAACTAATAATAGCACATAATGTCATGTGGAAGCGCTATACTTCCAAGTGGAGTAAGAAAAATATGTTATAGAAACTAATAATACAAAATTAGTGATATTGCCATAATTTTTTGTAAAAATTTGTAAGATAGTTAAGATCGTAACTAGGCAGTATTTTTGAAATAACTACATTTAACCATACTATATATATTTCTATACATATCACAGAGTTGACTGCGACAACTATATCAACATTTTTGTCAAATAAATCTTTTCTTAAAATTTGTTAATTGGGGTAGAAGTGAATTAAATTCATAGAACGAAATTTTTTTGTTTGGATTACTATGTTTGTAATTTGATCAACTAAACTTAAACTAGAATACAATAACTTATTATGCTACAAAAGTACTGGAGCTTATGCGTAGATGATATTCAAGCAATATAATTTTAATGAATATTAACATATGATATGTTTCCTGATTATGTATATAGTCTTATTAGATATAAGGTAAATCTGAAAAATTAAATTTTATTAATATAAATTTGGTGAATCTATAATGACATTCTTCTAGAAAAATCTTCATAAATCTTCAATTTTTATTTTACTTACAATGTTATAATTAATTAAACTAGAGGAGTAAAATTGAGAACTCCTAAAAATAACAAACGTTACAATTTTAATTTTCAATACCTTCAAGTATCTTATTTCTCCTTTATACTTGTATCTTTCTGCTATCTCTTGTTAAAAAGTTTAAGTATAGATAACTTACCTCAGTATGTAGTGCACACCACATAATAATAACTAATTATATTTGGCTATGTACATACATGAGTATTTTTATTTAAAGTATGCTAATTCAAGATTTGTGTGTTTTGTATACATATATGAAATATCGTTAGTATGTGCATATATACCCTTTGTTCCCAAAGATCCTGTGAAGAAATAATGACAAAAATATAATTAAAAATCCCAAGTTTGTAAATTGCTGCTTTCACTTACTGAACGTTCCTGAAATTTAGAAGAAGATGTTTTTAGCAAATTTTTGAAAATATAAATAAAATTTATTTAAAGTTTATAGGATAAAAGTTTCGTTTGAAGTTTATAAGATAAAATTTGTGGCAAAGGGGCATTGATTTTGTTGGCCCAAAAAAATTTATTTGCCACAAATAAAGCAAACGCAAGAAATGTATTTTTTGTTTCAAAAATTTATATTTGTTGTAAAAATAATAATATGTATGTATATATTTCACATAGAACTGAATCTTTTTGTTTTAGAGAATTAAAAAAATATTCATTGAAAAGTTCTGATAAATGCTCATAACACTCTTGAAGCGGTTAGAACGAAGTTAATGTATTGTTCGCAACATTTATCTCAGTTAATAGACCTCAATAATGACATTATAAAAGCCTTGATACCAAAATAATAAATGCTCAAACATGAAAAAAATATGGAGTAAAAATATTCTAAAAAAATTGGGATTGCATGACAGATAAAAATAGTTTTTTTAAAAAATATTTAAAAAGAAACTAAAATAAAATTATTTGCGATTGAATTGTAAAATTAGTCTCCATATAGGATTTTTAGGATTACTAGCCTATTGTGGCAAAATTATAATAACCAACATAAAATGGGCCAGATAAGGTCCTGGTAATAAGTCAAAAGTGACTAACTCGAGTTATAAAAAAGAGTTGATATTCCTTTTGAATTCTACGCATTAACATCTCTATACTGAGAGATTTTAATTTTGTAAAAAATTTGGTGTAAATACCTTCTCTTTAAGATAAAAAATTTTGCTGTAACAAAAGTGTATTTTTTCCTGTCAGATTTTGTCAAAACGTACGGTCTCAATTATTTGCTTAACTTGCTTATTTTAATAGCAGGAAAAATAACCAAAATTTAATTATAAATTTTAGTAACTGATTGGATTGGTATCAGAGAATTTGGCGAAAAAGTGCCAAAATTTGTTCTACTTTACATGCCGCGAAATTTTTTTTCAACTAGTTCCACTAGTTCCCTTGGATTTTATTTTATAATCAGATTGTCAAGGTAAAGGATATAATTCATTAACCTATACATTTTTAATTATTTTTAAAAATTCGGTTATTCAATTATTGCATTGTTAAGGCGTTTGAGAAAGTATTTTAATGAAGGCTATGTACTCGTATGTATAAACTTTGAGATTGTCAGCAAAGGGCTTACCTTCACAAAATAGTCATTTATATCTGTTCAAAAAACGTTCAAAATTATATTTAAAGCTGTTTAGAGACTTTTACAAGTCATAACAATATTACTTCAATCACAAACCAAATGATATAACAAAATCAAATAATTGATGATGAATCGTAAACGAATAACACCTGTTATGGTACTTGTGATTTTTACCGACCGTATCGCGTATACAATAGGGAAGTCTAAGTAAACTATTTTTAGCAACCTGTCGGTCCGTCGGTCTGTCGGGCTGTCGGTCTGGCGGTCTATCAGACCGTCGGTCCGTCGGTGTGTCGGTCTATCGGTCTGTCGGTCTGTCGGTCTGTCGGTCTGTCGGTCTGTCAGTCTGTCAGTCTGTCGGTCTGTCGGTTTGTGTGTGCACCCGTGTATCTCAAGTTCGGCTGAACCGATTTTGATGAAATTTTATATGTAAGTTTATTTCGACCATGGCACGAAATGATCAGCTTTTGGGATGTATCAGGCCTCAGGAACTGCACTTTTTACCGGGCTTGTTTTACATTTCTGACCATTTTAAAGAAAATATTCAACCGACTTGCTTAAAATTTCATATATAAGCTCAGCTCGAACGTCCGCGAAACCTCCCAACTTTTGAAAAATATCAGGCGTCAGCAACTAGACTACGGGTCAAATATACATTTTTGTGTATATAAAGAAAAAAATCAACCGATTTTATTGAAATTTAATATTTAAATTCTCCGTACAAAAACAATTAATATATAAATTTTTTGGAAAGATCAGGGCTCGAAAACTGATCTGCGAGCCGATTATACATTTTTCACCATATCTACGGGACGAATTGATGGAATTTCTTGAAATTTGATATTTGAGTTCTGGTTGTTACCGCAAGTAACTGGCGAGCTAACATTTCCAATTTTTAGGACATTAGTAAGCTTATAGTTAAAATTCCTTTAAAAATGTAAATTTGGCTCTTAGTAGAGTTTCGCTTTGTGCTACCCGAATTCCCTGAAATGCTCGCCGACTAGTTTCGGTAACAACCAAAACACAAAAATAAAAATTTCAAGAAATTCCATCAATTCGTTCCGTAGATATGGTGAAAAATGTGAAATCGGCCCGCAGATCAGTTTTCGAGCCCTGATTTTTCCAAAAATTTACATGTACATTGTTTTAATACGAGGAATTCAAATATTAAATTTCAATGAAATCGGTCGATTATTTCCCTCTATATACAAAAAAATGTATATTTGGCCAGTAGTAAACGTCCAGTTCCTGATGCCTGATAAGCTCAAATATGTAATTTCAAGTAAATCGGTGATCACTTCGTGCCATGGTGGAAATAAACTTACATATAAAGTTTAAACAAAATCGGTTCAGCCGAACTTGAGATACACGCGTGCAAGTTATATATCCGACCAATAAGATTTTATCGAGAATAATAGAACTAAACTCTATTAGTCCTAAAAGTAATAAAATATAAAATTTATTATATGATTTTTAAAATTTCAACTTAAAGAATTTTATGACTTATTTAAATTCAAACATAAGAATCATAATTTCTGATTTCTTCTTTTTTATTATTCTTATTATTATTTCTTAAGTACTTGACCTATCATAATTTTGAACAAACAATTAAAATACAAAAAACTAAATTTCAACACATTTATTTTTCAAGTTCATTAACTGAAATATTAAATTACATTAAAACGCAAACTTGAAATTATTTTTTTTCGTTCATTAAAATTGAAGGATTATATTACAAAACGGCAAAAGAAAAATTTGTTTCACAATTTCCTTTTCAAATGCAACAAACAAAATTTATTGCATTTGAAAAAAAGAATATTACGTAAATTATATTTTTACCAACCGTATTGTGTAGACAATAGGTAGGTTATGTGATGGCAACAAATTTTGCATATCGAGCTTTCGGTGGGAACGTACTTCTCCATAGAAGGGAAGTGTAAATAAACTATTTTTAGCAACCTGTCGGTCTGTGTGTGCACGTGTGTATCTCAAGTTCGGCTGAACCGATTTTGATGAAATTTTATATGTAAGTTTATTTTCACCATGGCACGGATTGATCAACTTTTGGTATATATCAGGCCTCGGGAACTGCACTTTTTAGCGGGCTTGTTTTACATTTTTGAATATTTTGAAGAAAATATTCAACCGATTTACTTGAAATTTCATATATAAGCTTTTCTCGACCGTCCGCAAAAACTCCTAACTTTTGGAAGAAATCAGGCATCAGCAAATGGACGTTTAATACGGGCCAAATATACATTTATGTGTGTATAAAGAGAAATAATCAACCAATTTCATTGAAATTTAATATTTGAATTCCTCGTATTAAAACAATAAACATATAAATTTTTTGGAAAGATCAGGCATCGGCAACTAGACGTTTACTACAGGCCAAATATACATTTTTGTCTATATAAAGAGAAATAATCAGCCGATTTCATTGAAATTTAATATATGAATTCCTCGTATTAAATCAATGAACATATAAATTTTTTGGAAAGATGAGGCATCGGCAACTAGACGTTTACTACGGGCCAAATATACATTTTTGTGAATATAAAGAGAAATAATCAACCGGTTTCATTGAAATTTAATATTTGAATTCCTCGTATTAAAACAATAAACATATAAATTTTTTGGAAAGATCAGGGCTCGAAAACTGATTTTCGGGCCGATTTTACATTTTTCACCATTTTGAAGAAAATATTCAACCAATTTACTTGAAATTTCATATATAAGCTTCGCTCGACCGTCTGCGAAAATTTCTGGCTTTTGGAACAAATCAGGCATCAGCAACTGGACTTCTACTACGGGCCAAATATACATTTTTGTGTATATAAAGAGAAATAATCAACCGGTTTCATTGAAATTTAATATTTGAATTCCTCGTATTAAAACAATAAACATATAAATTTTTTGGAAAGATGAGGCATCGGCAACTAGACGTTTACTACGGGCCAAATATACATTTTTGTGTATATAAAGAGAAATAATCAACCAATTTCATTGAAATTTGTTATATGAATTCCTCGTATTAAAACAATGAACATATAAATTTTTTGGAAAGATCAGGGCTCGAAAACTGATTTGCGGGCCGATTTTACATTTTTCACCATTTTGAAGAAAATATTCAACCAATTTACTTGAAATTTCATATATAAGCTTCGCTGGACCGTCTGCGAAAATTTCTGGCTTTTGGAACAAATCAGGCATCAGCAAATGGACTTTTACTACGGGCCAAATATACATTTTTGTGTATATAAAGAGAAATAATCAACCGGTTTCATTGAAATTTAATATTTGAATTCCTCGTATTAAAACAATAAACATATAAATTTTTTGGAAAGATGAGGCATCGGCAACTAGACGTTTACTACGGGCCAAATATACATTTTTGTGTATATAGAGAGAAATAATCAACCAATTTCATTGAAATTTAATATATGAATTCCTCGTATTAAAACAATGAACATATAAATTTTTTGGAAAGATCAGGGCTCGAAAACTGATTTGCGGGCTTACTAATGTCCTAAAAATTGGAAAGAAGTATTTAACAGACATTTTTATAATATTCTGTAACACTTTCATTTAACTAGGCAATACACAATGCGGTCGATTATGTGCTGACCACATCAGATTTTTTTTTCTTGTTTTAATAAATTAATGTTACTATGTAAAAAATTGAACAAAAATCGATTTGATTTTTGAATACTTTTATAATAAGATTTCAAAAAGTAAAAAGTTTAGTTTAAGTTTTGGTTTCATCGAGTTTAGTAATAAAAGATTAAATAAGAGAATAAAATATTTTCTTTTTTTTTTTTCTTTTTCTAATACTTAAAAAAGTAACATACAAAACTGGCGCAGTAATCGGTAGGATCGCCAACTGATGCCAATCGCAAATTTTGAAAAGTTATTTAAAACACAACGCGATTAAAAAACGCTAATTTTAACTATTGTGAAAAGTGCAATAGATTTTATTAATATTAACTCATATAACTATTGTGAAAAGTACAATAGATTTCAATAAACAATTTAACTCTTATATACCTATTGTGAAAAAGTGCAATAGATTTATAACAAAAAAAAAAAAATTTTTATTGAAAAATAATAAATAATAATAAAGGCGTCAGGTTTTTTTTTTTAAAAATGAGTGGCGATAAAAAGAGCCTTAGAAAAAGAAAACATACTTTTATATATATATTCAAATCTGAATGAAACCATATGAAATTCCAGTAAGGAATCAAAAACTTAAACTCAGAAAAGAAAACTTCATTGAAAATTTAAAAAACATAAAATTAAATACGTCAGTAAATCTAGAACAAATTACAACTCGGGACTTAATAACTGAGGCAAGATCAGTTCCACAATTCAAAGGTGATGGCACCTTTGAGCTATCGTCATTTATCAATCAAGTTGATTTAATCATTGGTTTAACACCAGATCCAGCGGTGAAATCGTATCTACTCATTATGCTATTGTCAAAAATACAAGGACCAGTGGCAGTTAGTATAAGACGTTTGGAAAGTGCAACTTGGGATGTCATCAAACAGCAACTAAAAAAGTCATTCAGGATACAAGAATCCTATCTTAAGCTAAAAGAACAAGCCGATTCAGTAAAATTTTTCAATGTAAATCAATTTTATAATGATCTGTCAAATATTCTAGATAAACTTAATTTTAAATATTAGCTAGATGCCAGTAGTCCTTTAGAATTTAGTCCCAGTAATAACGAAAAGAGTATATTAGAAAAATTTCTTAGTAAACTTAATAGGTCAGATAATATATGTTTAAGAATTAAGAATGTTAAATCATTAGAAGAAGCCTATTACGAGCTTCTAGAAACTGGTATTTCCAATAATACAATAATAATAGTAATAATAGTAATGTAATAAAAATTCAAATTCAATCCAGAAAAATAAAAATAATAATTTTTCAACATATAATAATCGTAGTAATAATTATTATTACACTCCCAACAACAAGAATAACAACAATTTTAACAACAATCATTCTAATTTTCGAAACAATCATAATTATAAAAACTCTTTTTCTAATAATAATTTTAATAGTAACGACCATTACCGTTATAATAATAACCCATGTAGACAATCAAATTATCGTTACCAGGGTAGCAGCAATAATCAAAACCAAAATTTTAACAATCGTCTGGACTACGAAATATTTTAGACCCTATATTTATGGCGTTAAATTTACAATAAAAACAGACCATAGGCCCCTAGTTTGGTTAAACTCTTTGAAAGAACCCAACTCCAAATTACAAAGATGGAGAATAAAATTAAATGAATTCAATTTCGATATAGAATACGTGAAGGGCAAAGATAATAAAGTTGCCGATTTTCTAAGTAGAATTAACTCTGAAAAAAATGAAATTAATATATTGCAGCCTAATGATGAGTTGGAAATTGAAATCGATATAGCTACAATTCATAGTGGCGTCGAAGATTTGGGCGACCACATTCCAATTGTAGAAAATATCATTAATAAATATTTAAAACAGATTCATCTTTTAAAAAATAAAACCAGCGAAATAATAGTGAAATATAATAAATATTATAAAATTTTTATATCTGAACAAGATTTATGCAATTTAAATTACTTAAACGATATTTTGAGGAAAACAATAAAAGAAGGTATAACTGCAATTTACTCCGAATTAGATTATAGTAAATTTAATATTTTACAGAAAAAATTAATTGAATTGTTTGGTAATAATAGAAAAATTAAATTAATTAAATGTACTAAATTAGCTCAAGATGTCGAAAATGAGGATGATCTCATTAATATTATAAAAGATTTTCACGAAAAACTAATCATCGTCGATTATTGGAAAATTTTAATGAAGTCAAAGATCGTTATTTCTATCCAAAATTAAAAGATTTTATTTATAAGTTCGTAAATAATTGCGATGTTTGTAATTTAGCTAAATACGATAGAAAACCTATCAAATATAATTTTAGTATAACCGAAACACCTTCTGAGCCAAATCAATTAGTTCATGTCGATACTTGTTATTTAAAAAAAGAAGTATTTTTGACCACAATTGATAAGTTCACGAAAAATCTTTATATTGCTAAATTAAATGATAGAAATAGTGTAACATTAGTTCAGGCCCTAAGACAAAGAAATTCATTATTTGGTAAACCTTTAAAATATATTTTTGGCAATGAGTTTGATAATATATATATTAAAGACTTTTGAAGACTTGAAAATATTGAAGTTTATTTCACTTCGCCTAGAAGTCATACAGGAAATTCAGATATAGAAACGGCTCATGGAACTATTATTGAACATATTAGAATATTATCCTTAACGGAACCAAATTTAGATACAGAAAGCAAAATTCTAAAAGCTGTAGAAGCTTATAATAATTCAATTCATTCGGTAACTAAAATTAAACCAGTAGATTTTATAATAATAGAATTTCAAATCTTCAAGAAATTCAAGATAGGTTACATCAAAATAAAGAAAAAATTATTACTGAATTAAATAAAGATAGAATACAATTCGAAATTCGCAACGAATCGGAAATATTAATAAAAAATCCGGCTATAGTTCGTTATAAATAACACCCTCACTACAAGAAAATTAAAGTGCAAAAATACACAAATAAAATCACTGATATTAACAATAAAAACTTACACCCTACCAGAATTAAAAGAAAGTATAAATTCTTTTCAGGTAATCCATCAAATTAAAGTCATCTTTGGTATACTTTTTCAAATTACTGTAATCGCCTCAATGATTTTACCCAGTAGTACTGCAATTATCACATTAGTAAAGTTCTGAACAAAACACCCATAATTTAATAACAAATTATAATAACCAAATAAAAATTAACGACAACATTCAGAACGATCTTAATATTTTACAGAAAACTATAAACAAAATTCACATATAAATTGACAAACTTTTAAATGACGTTTCAATGGAAAATAAAAATACAACCAAACAATTGCAATACTTGCAGATACTTACCAATATTAACCTTTGAGAAAATCCAAGAAAACGTAATCTTCTCCAAATACCAAATAATGAGTAGATCAAGCTTAACACCAGAGGAAATAGATCTTTATAATATCGGCGTTTTTAAAATTCAGGAACTAAAGAGTTCCTTAGCAACAACAAATGATAATAAATTAATATTTGTTTTAGCAATACCAGTTTCAACCACTGAAAAGGCTATTAAATACAAAATATTTGGATTACCAAATACTAACTTTGAACTAGTTGATATTCCATGTTCTGATAATATATCTTTCAAAAATAAAACATATTATCTTACCCAGGAAAGATATATAAAAAAATTGCAATTCACTTCAAATTGTATTTCAAACCTTTTTAATGTCAAATGATAATTGTTCTAAAACTACTGAAAAAAGTTACAAGATAGAAGAAATAAATAAAGGTATGATTTTAATAATAAATGCTCAAAACCATACTTTAAAGAGAGATTGTAATGATATAACATATTTACTAAATAAAAATTATATAATTTACTTTAACAATTGTACTATTCAAATAAATAATATTAAATTTTCAAACAAAAATAAAGAGTTTAAGTATAATATCGTTATTCCGAATTATAATAATACAATAATATAATAATATAATAATATAATAATATAATAATATAATAATATAATAATTATTCCGAATGTTAATAATACAATTAAATTAGAGCATTTAAATCTAAAGCTTTTATCTGACCATTGGTGCAGTGCATATTATATAACTTACTATGCAATATTAAAAATATTATACAAATAATTTTCGAATATTCATAATATTCGATACTAAAGACTAAGAAAAATAAACAGTAAAGATTATAAACTGAAATATTTAATATAAATAAAAAAAAAACTACGGTAGGCTAGTCACCTACCTAGCTAACTCTCTATGACGCTATGAAACTAGTGCATGAGAAATCATGCACTAGCCCTATACTCCTCCTAGGAGTGAAGAAGGAAACAAAAAAAAAAAAAAATTTAAATCTAAAGCAATTAGAAAATAATAAAGAAATTCATGATTTTAAAAATAAAAGAAATTTTAATGAAAATTGAACTTATTTTAATACAATTTTTGTAATAATAATGCTTTTTATTTTAATCATTTTAAGTTATATGTTAATTAAAACCTTTAAAGAATATAAATAAAAGTGATCCTCAATGTTTTGTCCAGCGGAACAAAAATCTTAAGGATGGGCCAGTTATATATCCGGCCAAGGAGATTTTATCCAGAATGATAGAACTAAACTCTATTAGTCCTAAAAGTAATAAAATATAAAATTTATTATATGATTCTTAAAATTTCAACTTAAAGAATTTTATGACTTATTTAAATTCAAACATAAGAATCATAATTTCTGATTTCTTCTTTTTTATTATTCTTATTATTATTTCTTAAGTACTTGACCCATCCTAATTTTGAACAAACAATTAAAATATAAAAAACTAAATTCCAACACATTTATTTTTCAAGTTCATTAACTGAAATATTAAATTACATTAAAACGCAAACATGAAATTATTTTTTTCGTTCATTAAAATTGAAGGATCATATTACAAAACGGCAAAATAAAAATTTGTTTCACAATTTCCTTTTCAAGTGCAACAAACAAAATTTATTGCATTTGAAAAGAAGAATATTACGTAAATTATATTTTTTTTTCTTGTTTTAATAAATTAATGTTACTGTGAAAAAATCGATTTGATTTTTGATTACTTTTATAATAAGATTTTAGAGAGTAAAAAGTTCAGTTTAAGTTTTGGTAATAAAATAATAAGTTTTGTTAATAAAATAAATTCTTTTTATTTGTTTCTTTTTCTAATACTTAAAAAAGGAACATACAAAACTTGCACACACAGACCGACAGACCGACAGGTTGCTAGAAATAGTTTATTTACACTTCCATACTATGGAGAAGTACGTTCCCATCGAAAACTCCATATGCAAAATTTCTTGCCATCACATAACCTACCTATTGTTTACACAATACGGTCGGTAATAATAATAATAATAATAATAATAATAATAATAATAATAATAATAATAATCATAATAATAAAAATAATATAAAAACAATAATAATAATATAAAAATAATAATAATAATGATATTAATAATATTAATAATAATAATAATAATAATAATAATAATTGTCATAATAATAATAATAATTGTAAGAATAATGATAATAATATTAACAATAATTATTATAATAACAAGTCGTGTGTGCTTACATTGCAAGCCTTGCAAGTATTATGCCTGTAGTTTTGAAATTGTGTTCCATTCTATGGCTGAGATATTTTAAGTTTACTTTATTTTTTCAAAAACACATCCGTAATATACATATAGATATGTTTTCAGTTATAGTTATCGCCTCTTGAAATTTGTATAATTTGAATTTTTGATGCCTTATATTTCCGAAACCGCAAGCTTTTTAAATTTCTAGAAATGCAGAAAGGTGACGGTAAATTCTATGACATTAAAAAATATGATTATTTTTCTTAACTCACGCAATTAATCCTTAAAATTAAGTATTATGTTAACCCCTCTTTACATTAATTTTTGCTTTATTTTAAAAATTGCATAAACTGTTCATCCTAATTATATGCACTCCTAGAAATAGTTTCGTATATGAATGAAAATAATTTTAATAGTGTCGTAGGTATACATTGATTGTTTTGCAAAGCAGTATTTTTACTTGTTGAAGGGAAAACTGCTAGAATACAAACCATTGGTTTGACCGAACTTTATTTTTTATGTAATTTGTTGCTTTTCTTCTTTTGCTAGCAAAAATTTGAAACGGCAATAAAAAAATCGGTTGCTTTCACACCAATAGTATGTTCCATAAAATTAATAGTATACAACATTAATAACTAATAGTATGTACTATTAATTTTATGGGATATACTATAGAAAATGAAAACAATAGTATGTATGCTATTCAATTAAAAGTGCATACTATAGTATTTTCTAGACTTTGAAAAATATTCAAAATATTTAAAAAGTGTTTTTTTGTTTGGCTACATTTTTGCCCATTTTTACCGAACATATTGTGTAAACAATAGGTAGGTTATGTGATGGCAACAAATTTTGCATATCGAGTTTTCGGTGGGAACGTACTTCTCCATAGTAGGGAGGTGAAAATAAATTATTTTTAGCAACCTGTCGGTCTGTCGGTCTGTCGGTCTGTGTGTGCACGTGTGTATCTCAAGTTCGGCTGAACCGATTTTGATGAAATTTTATATGTAAGTTTATTTCCACCATGGCACTGATTGATCAACTTTTGGTATATATCAGGCCTCAGGAACTGCACTTTTTAGCGGGCCTGTTTTACATTTTTGAACATTTTCAAGAAAATATTCAACCGATTTACTTAAAATTTCATATATAAGCTTTTCTCGACCGTCCGCAAAAACTCCTAACTTTTGGAAGAAATCAGGCATCAGCAGCTGGACGTTTACTACGGGCCAAATATACATTTTTGTGTATATAAAGAGAAAGAATCAACCAATTTCATTGAAATTTAATATTTGAATTCCTCGTATTAAAACAATAAACATATAAATTTTTTGGAAAGATCAGAACTAGAAAACTGATTTGCGGGCCGATTTTACATTTTTCCTCATATCTACGGAACGAATTGATGGAATTTCTTGAAATTTGATATTTGAGTTCTGGTTGTTATCGGAACTAACTGGCGAGCATTTCAGGGAATTCGGGTAGCACAAAGCGAATCTCTACTAAGAGCCAAATTTACATTTTTCTGGGTATGTTAACTAGAAGCTTACTAATGTCCTAAAAATTGGAAAGAAGTATTTAACAGACATTTTTATAATATTCTGTAACACTTTCATTTAACTAGACAATACACAATGCGGTCGGTTATGTGCTGACCACATCAGATTTTTTTTTATGTAATTTGTCATTTTTATTTGTTTTGGTAAGAAAAATTTTAAACAATAATGAAAAACAGATTTCTTTTAATTCAATAGCATATCCAATAAAATTAATAGTATACTTAGCATTATTATTCAATACTATGTACTATAAATTCAATAGGATACATGATTTGTGCCTTATTTATTGTTTGTGCACAGTTTTAAATTAATAGGGAAAACTAATAAAAACAATAGTATGAATACTATTAAAGTAAATACTATTAAATTAATTGTACACAGTATTGAGTCAATAGTATTAATTAATTGAGTCAATAGTACTAATTTAATAGGAACGTACCATTGAAAGAATTCTTTTCATCTAATAAAAAATTAATAATTTGTACCATTAAAATAATAGTATTATACTATTAATTTTATTAAAAATATCCTATTGAATCAATGGTATACATTATTAAAATTAATAATGTGTACTATTGAAAATTAATAATTCCCGTCTTATTAATTTAATAGCACAAAAACCATTATTTTTCCTATAAAACCATTGTTTCAATAGGAAAATCCCATTGAAACACGTCCCATGGAATCAATGGTCGTATCATTGAAATTTAATGGAGTATATTTTTTTGAGTGAACATAAACTTGATCAATATCCTTTTCCACAACTTCAAAACCCAGTACAATTGAAATGTTTTGATTTACTTTGCTTGATTGATTGGTCTAGAATGTGTTTATTATTTTTTATAATGTTAACCCCGAAACTCCCATTTTTGAATTTGCTTTTATCTAAATTTTATTATTAATATTTTATTAATTTACATTCTCTGTGTATATTGCAAATGTAACAAAATGTTCTGGATTATTTTCGATTTCTTATTTAAGAATAGAACCTTTTTATTCTAATGTAGATTCACTTAGATTTCAGAGGTTTTTAGAAATGAAAATAGATTAAATCATTAACTGAAACAGGAAGAAAAATAAGGATCCTAAAATAGAGGAGAAATTTCAGCTTATCAGTTTTAAGTTAAGTCTACTAAGTAGAATTTCAATATTGGAGTGTATTATCCATCGAAATAGATATAATATAAAGAAAGATATTCTTAAGGATCTCCTATGTGCCGGTGCATTATCGATTTTTTATATGATTATAGTGAAAAGCACGTAGACTGGGGTTCTAAAATGATCTCAATCAAGTTTCATAAATTTTTTTGATTTTTGAAGATAGTTTTGATTTAAATTCAAATCAATTTTCTGTCAGAACCTTGGCGAGAACCACGGATTGGGCAATTGATATTGTTACAAATTTAAATTTAGAGGTTGAACTATCGACTAAAGATTAATTAGATTACGAAGTGAAAGGTTCTATTAAATTAATGCAAGGAACAGCCTGGAAAAACACTAGATTCTATAAATCCAAACCTGTATTTAGTAATTTTTCTAAAGCTATAGTATATAAGCATGAATGACGAGAGCCGCGTCACCCAGGTATTTAAGCGATTGTGAATAGACTTTATCAAATACTTAAAAGAAAAATTGGAAATTTTAAATCTGCATCATATATGAAAGTTACATAAAGGTCATTAACGATTATTTTACCAATACAACCTCTGTTCTTAATGACCTCTGAACTTTGAACTAACCCCAACAGATACTGAGGAAGTGGAATTGACTATTGGCTCCTTAAGACCTGCAGCTGCTATGGGTTATGCTCGAAATTTATTAAGAAATTTTCTGGTAGATTACCGCCCATTATGCCAGAGCTTATTAACAAATCTTTTAAAACGTCTACCTCTCCTCAATCCCTAGACACTTCTGTCGTAACTCCGATTTTTAAATGCGCTAATGCCACAAATATGTCCAATTACAGGCCAATATCGGTATTAAGCGCATTTTTAAAATTATTTAAAGCAATTATAAAGAGACGAGTAAATACATTTTTTTTAATGAATGGAATCTGATTACGTGAATTCTTCTTTACAAACTAGCGAAAATGAAAAAATTTTCTATACGGCTTATAAATAACAGGCAACAGAACGTGTGAATTGGGAAAGAGGCACATCAGGGTACCATCAATATTACTTGACCTTTTCAGAATCCATTTCAACGACATTTCGTGTTTAAGTTTGAATGGGCAAATACAGCTTTATGGCGACGATGTGATTTTTAAATATTTGTCAAAAAGTGAAAAGGAATCGATTGATCACATCAAAATTGATTTGGAGAACATTAGGTATGGGCTGGTAAAGTATCATCTTTTATTAAATATAAAAAAACGAGGGTTTTTTTATTTGAAAACAAGAAGCTTACACATAGGGATTTTTACTTTGACGGTGAGGCTCTCGAGACGGTGAAGAAATTTAACTACTTAGGCTAAACGATTGACAACAAAAGGGTTTTGATACGTTACACATTTAATAAAAAAAAATCATACATTTTTACATTCGTAAATTCAGAAATCCGTACATTTTCATGCTAACACGAATAAGAAAACATTTGGACAGGAGTAGTTTAAATGTTATTTACACTTCTTTTATACTATCGAACATAACTTATTTGATGAGAAAAAATAGAGTTGACCTTGTCAACTCTGTGATACCCGCACGAATTTTTTATCCTATGTGCGAATAATGACACCATAACTGACTATGGGACAGACTATGACTTTAAGTTGCCGTATTATCATATTAATTTATGCAAAATTTCAGTACTGTGTTTTTTAAAACTCTGTGACAAACTACTACTGAAGTTGTATGGCAGCTACT
Organism: Condylostylus longicornis; assembly: GCF_029603195.1. Taxonomy (NCBI): domain Eukaryota; kingdom Metazoa; phylum Arthropoda; class Insecta; order Diptera; family Dolichopodidae; genus Condylostylus; species Condylostylus longicornis. The sequence goes on along the minus strand of NW_026578021.1, from coordinate 383,588 downwards.
AGAAAGAGCCAAGAAACTTTATCAAGCACATCGGCCTTACCAATATATTCGCTTGTGTGAAATATCAATATTACAACTTTTATAGTTTCTGAGATATAGGCAAATAACTTTTGAAGTTGTACGACAGCTACGAGAAGGAGCCAAGCAATTTCAATGACTTTTATCAAACACATTGGCCCTACTAATATATTCGCTTGTGTGGAATTTTAATACCATCGCTTTTATAGTTTCTGAGATATAGTCAAATAACTTTTGAAGTTGTATGGTAGGTACCAGAAGGAGCCAAGTAATTTCAACAACTTTTATGTGACACATTTGCCCTACTAATATATTCGTTTGTGTGAAATTTCAATACCATAGCTTTTATAGTTTCTGAGATATAGCCAAATCAATTTTGAAGTTGTATGACAGCTACCCGAACCGGAACCCCGATCATATCCACTTTAAATAAGGTTCTGGCACTCACCACAATAAATCATTTGTGAGAATTTGGTGATTTTAGCTGAACTAGTTTTTGAGTTATCATTGGGACGGACGGACGGCCGGACCGTATATCTAAGACCGTTATTTCTCAACAAATTTAGTATACCCTTCGAACATACGTTCGTACGGGTGTAATAATATTAATAATTATAATAATATTAATAACAACGAGAAACAAATAGAGTTCACCTTGTCAACTCTGTGATACCCGTACGAATTTGTTATCCTATGTGCGAATAAATATGCCATAATTGACTACAGGACAGACTATGACTTTAAGTTGCCGTATTACCATATTAATTTCGGTACAGTGTTTTTCAAAATACTGTGTGTGCCAAACTACTATTGGAGTTGTACGGCTGCTACCAGAAAGAGCCAAGAAAGTTTAACGAATTTTATCAAGCACATCGGCCCTACTAATATATTTGCTTGTGTGAAATTTCAATACCATAGCTTTTATAGTTTTTGAGATATAGCCTAATAACTTTGGAAGTTGTACGACAGCTGCCAGAAGGAGCCAAGCAATTTCAACGACTTTTATAAGACACATTGGCCCTACTAATATATTTGTTTGTGTGAAATTTCAATACCTTAACTTTTACAGTTTCTGAGATATAACCAAATAACTTTTGAAATTGTATGGCAGGTACCCGAACCGGTACCCCGATCATGTCCAATTTAAATAGGGTTCTGGCACTTACTACAATAAATCATTTGTAAAAATTTGGTGAACTTAGCTCAATTAGTTTTTGACTTATCGTTCGGTCGGACGGACGAACGGACGGACAGACAAAGCTAAATCAACTCAGAATTTGACGCTGATTAAAAACATACACTTGAGTCTATATCTAAGACCGTTATTTCTTAGCGCTACAAACGGTAAGGCAAATTTAGTATACCCTTCGAACAGACGTTCGTACGGGTATAATAATAAAATTAATAGTAATAATAATAACAATGATAATAACAATAATGATAATAATAATAATTTTAACAATAATAATAATAATGATAATAATTATAATTATAATATTAAAAATAGTAAAATTAATAATAATAATAATAATAATAACAACAATAATAATAATAATAGTAGTAATTATAAATCAATGTTTCATTGTACGAAGAATTTAAATATTAAATTTCAATGAAAATTTCTCTTCGGTTGATAATTTCTCTTATATACGCAAAAATGTATATTTGGCTCATAGTAAACTTTCAGTTGCTGACACCTGATTTCTTCCAAAAGTATGTATTTCGGATGGTCGAGCAATAATTTTTCTTATATATGAAATTTCAAGTAAACCAGTTGAATATTTTATTCAAAATGGTCAAAAATGTAAAACAGGACCCGAGGCCTGATATACTTCTTACAAAACTAAACATATAACATATAAACATATAACATGTAAACTTACATATAAAATTTCATTAAATTCGGTTCATCTGAACTTGAGATACACGTGTGCGCACACAAGCCGATTAACCGACAGATTGCTAAAAGTAGTTTGTTTACACTTCCCTACCATGTAGAGTGCATTGCCACCGAAAACTCGCTATGCAAAATTTGTTGCCATCACATAACCTACCTAGTATATTCACAGTACGGTCGGTAAAATGCGACCGTCGATAATTGCAAATAATAGGGTTGCAAAAAGGTTTTATTTGACCAAAATGTGTGTATAATTTAAAGCCGCCTGGCAACGAATTTATATGTAAAAGGATATTTTGTAACACTTTTTTTGTAATAAAAATTGCGCCAATGGTAAAATAAAGTGGTTACTATAATAAAAATGTTTAGAAAAATATATTAAAGTGCGAATAATAAATAACTAGTCGTGTTTGCTTGCATGGCAAGCCTTGCAAGTATTATGCCTGTAGTTTTGAAATTGTGTTCCATTCTGTGTGTGATGTATTTTGAGTTTACTTTTTTCTTCTTCAAAAACACACCCGTAACATACATATAAATATGTTTTTTTCCTATTAATTTATAAGATAAAACTTAAAATAAGGAAAGCTCTTAAAATTAATTACGAAAAAATACATAATCAAACAAATAATTAGTTCCTTTGAGATCTAATGTCTTTTAGTAATTTATATTAGAACCTCGCATTGAGTTATGTCGCATAAAATCGTAAAATACCTTTTACAATAAACACTTTAAGCGATAAATTACTGTGTACATGAAATAACTTGCTACTAAAATTCATCCATGTATGTATTTGGAGTTTATAATACATGCGAATAAAGCGAATGACTGTAGAATGAGTTAACACCAATACTAACGTATATAGGGTAATACGTAGAGCATACGATTTCTATGCAACAAGTCTCTAGTTCGAACCCTCAAAAATGCGATTTGCCAGATGAACTTTTTTTTATTGATAATTTTATTTTTACCGACCGTATTGTGTAAACAATAGGTAGGTTATGTGATGGCAACAAATTTTGCATATCGAGTTTTCGGTGGGAACGTACTTCTCCATAGTAGGGAAGTGTAAATAAACTATTTTTAGCAACCTGTCGGTCTGTCGGTCTGTCGGTCTGTGTGTGCACACGTGTATCTCAAGTTCGGCTGAACCGATTTTGATGAAATTTTATATGTAAGTTTATTTCCACCATGGCACGGATCGATCAACTTTTGGTATATATCAGGCCTCGGGAACTGCACTTTTTGGCGGGCCTGTTTTACATTTTTGAGCATATTGAAGAACATATTCAACCGATTTACTTGAAATTTCATATATAAGTTTTGCTCTACCGGCGATGAAACCTCCTAACTTTTGGAAAAAATCAGGCGTCAGCAAGTGGACGTTTACTACGGGCCAAATATACATTTTTGTGTATATAAAGAGAAATAATTAACCGATTTCATTGAAATTTAATACATAAATTCCTCGTATGAAAACTATGAACTTATAAATTTTTTGGAAACATCAGTGCTCGAAAACTGATTTGCGGGCCGATTTTACATTTTTCACCATTTTGAAGAAAATATTCAACCGATTTACTTGAAATTTCATATATGAGCTTTGTTTGACCGTCCGTGAAAATTCTTAGCTTTTGAAACAAATCAGGCATTGGCAACTGGACGTTTACTACGGGCCAAATATACATTTTTGTGTAAATAAAGAGAAATAATCAACCGATTTCATTGAAATTTAATATTTGAGTTCCTCGTATTAAAACAATGAACATGTAAATTTTTTGAAAAGATCAGGCATCGGCAACTAGACTACGGGCCAAACATACACTTTTGTGTATATAAAGAGAAATAATCAACCGATTTCATTGAAATTTAATATTTGAATTCCTTGTATTGAAACAATGAACATGTAAATTTTTAGGAAAGATCAGGGCTCAAAAACTGATCTGCGGGCCGATTTTACATTTTTCACTATATCTACGGAACGAATTGATGGGGTTTCTTGAAATTTGATATTTGAGTTCTGGTTGTTACCGAAACTAACTGGCGAGCATTTCAAGGAATTCGGGTAGCACAAAGCGAAACTCTACTAAGAGCCAAATTTACATTTTTATAGGTATGTTAACTATAAGCTTACTAATGTCCTAAAAATTGAAAAGAAGTATTTAACAGACATTTTTATAATATTCTGTAACACTTTCACTTAACTAGACAATACACATTGCGGTCGGTTATGTGCTGACCACATCAGATTTTTTATATTGTTATCTTAAAACTTTAGAATTCGTATATGTAGATACATATACCAGATATAGAAGAAAATATTCAATTTATGCAACAATGTAAGTTTCTGCATTCATACAACACACAACCATCCTTTTTAGCACTTTTCCAAAAATTTTTTGAAAAAAAGCGCTTATTAGTTTCACTCTGTCCGTCCGTCCGACCGTCCGTCCATCTGTCCGTGTGTCTGTTTACAAAACTTCTACACCCTTGAAGATAGAAAGCTGAAATTTTATATGTACATAGATCTTTACTAGACACTTATTTTCGTAGAACAAAATGTTTACCTATTTCTCCCCCTCTAGCAGTTATTCCCCTCCAAAGCCCTAAAAATGACCTTTTTTAATTACTTGTTGCAATGAAACCATAAGCATTTTTGAAATTTTGCAAACGCTGAAAGGCAACGGCTTGCTTCCCCTAGCGCGGTATACTATAGTTAAACTTAAGAGAAACAAAATGGCCGTTTAAATTTACCGTTATCTAAAGTCCTTTTTTTCCAAATTTTTGATGTCGTTTTTCTTCTAGACCCCAGCTAGAGTTTCTGTCTCAAGAATTCTGTCTCGGGAAATCTCGAGAAAAACACTGAAAAAATCGTGATTTTTTCTCGAGAACTTATTTTAAAGAATTTTCGGGAATTCTCATTTCTCGAGAATTTTTTTCGAGAATTTGTCGAGAAAATTCTCAAACAGTTTTATTACCATGCAGCTTGCAGATGAAGTTACAGCTAAACTTGTAAAATTTTTGACTTTGCCGCTTTGTGAAGCGCTACTTGTCATTAGGTATTCATTGGTTGACTGTCAGTAGGCTGTCAGTTATAAAATTGAAAATTGAATAAAACCTTTCATTTTAAGAACTTTTTCTAAATTGAATTTTTAGGTTTTTTAAAATAAATTGATATTATATGAAAAAATAACAAGAAAGTGAATGAGTAGGAAAACGATGATGTTTGGAAAAATTTCGCCAGAAATTGGGACTTGGCAACAGGCGCGGTTCTGATGTATTCGTCGCCCTAAGCGGTTCCTAAAAAGTGCGCCCCCCCCCTTCAACCTTTTCACCTATTTTATTACTGTGAACAAAATTTAATAGGCATTGCACATTGTGCATCATAAAGCAGTTTCTTGTAACCTTATTGTGCTGAATTATAGAATTAAAGTCTGGAACTAAACTTTCAATTTTTTGTTTTATAAATTCAAAAACAAGGTAATTTATTTAACTGTACGTTTTTTTATGAAGTTATGATCAGATTTATATCAATCACTTAAACTTGATTTTTTGATTTTAACAACCAAAAGATTTACTTTTTGACGTAAGTGAAACTTATTGTAAAAGGTTCTATGAAAATTATATCAAATGAACTTTTTCAAAGCTTATTTGAATATGAAAAAAAGTAAAAAATTATTTTTATTTTTATTCGTAATTTTATTTTTATTTTTATAATTATTTTTATTTTTATTCGTAAAATTTGGCTTTTTATTTCACAAATCGCCTGAGAAATGAAGCAGCGTATAAAAAAGTTTCGACTAGCATTCAAAAATTTAAGGAAAATCAAAGTTTCGTTCTAAAATTTGTGACTTAAAAACTAAGCTTTTCATGTACATAGCTATAAGCTTTTATACTGTTCATTATATTTTTTAGATTTTATTAAAATAAATGCATTTACTGGTATTTATAGGCTCGTGGTTTTGAAATTTCAGAATGTCGTTTTGCTTAACTGTTTTAATTTTGGAGATAAATGTGTGAAGCAAATTATGCGCCATTTCATTTTACTCTTATTTTTTGGATGACTTACACTACATCAATTCAGCATAAAAATTCTTAACATTCACTTGATTATTAAACAACATTTTTCAATTCAATATAAGTAGTAGATTTTATCAATTAAAATTTAATTCTGTGATTGATAACAGTTTTTTCAAAAACGAAAGCAGAACATAGTAGTAGAAATTCATAACAATCATGTAATTTTAAAATTCATTCAAAATTTTTTGTTGTTAAACAAAAACAAAATATTGGTATACACAATCTCAATATCAAGCTATGCTTTCCATCATTTAAGAATATTGCTCTCATTCTCTTTTTCTAATTTCTTTCTATTCTCATTCTTAATTTGTGTTTTTTTTGTTTTGTTCTTGTTGTTTACTAATGCAATAGTATACAGAAAAGTAATACATTATAATAATGTGTTTGTTTGTTTGGTGAGTGGGCGACAACTAAGCAAAAATAAAATTTTGCATGTATGAAACAATTTAAATATAATGTGTACGAACGAGTGTAGCCACTAAGCATAATAAAAACATTGCTTTGTGATATAATTATATGTGTACGAGCGAGTGTTGATAGGGAGCAATCTCAGCAAAATAAAAATTTTGCTTTATGAGATAATTATATGTGTACGCATGAGTGTTGATCTTATTCATATTAGACAATATAAATTATGTGTACATGTGTATTTTTGAATATTTTTATTTGTTGCGTACATTGCTTCTATATATGTATGTATATTATATGAGACGATTTCACTTATATATATGAACGATTGAATGTATACAGCTGTGTGAAATAATATTCTGTGTTTATAGGCACATACAGTACATAAAAAATAAGAATGAAAGAGTAGTGTAGAGTAAAGAAATGTATGAGTAATTTTAATTCTATGAACATTTTTTGTTATATGGTGCAAATAGAAAATATGTGTAGGAACAAAATATTATGTTTGCATGTAGGTAGATTTTATTAAGTTAATTTCGCTATAAATTGATGTATAAAAAAAAACTTGGAATCCTTTTTTTTGGGTGAAAATTTTTTTTTTTTAAATTTAGGGGTTTTTTAAGTTTTCAATGGCGCCCCTATTTTTTATCGCCCATTGCAAATGCATACTTTGCATGTATGATAAATCCGGGGCTGCTTGGCAATTTGCAAGTTTTGTGCTAAAACAATTTCATGTAAATCATCATCAACAACTGGTTTACACCGACATCTCACTGGACTGCACAAAATGAAGAGAAAATTTAAAGACGACTTATCGTTCCTTACCAAGTGCATCTAAAATATTTAAAACGAACGGAAAAAGTAATCTTGATTTCTCGAGAATTCTCTTGATTAATTTCTCGAGAATTCTCGAATCTCGAGAATGAAAATTTTTAGGAAATTGAGAATTCTTGAATCTCGAGAAATAAAAAACACCGAGAAATCAGAAACTCTAACCCCAGCCTGTAGAAGCTTGAAATTTGAGAGGCTTTTAGACATTAACAAATAGTTCATTTCGTTAAAAGAAAATTTTTTTCATCTCCTTAAGTTATCGCGTCTTGAAATTTGTAAAATTTTAATTTTTGACACCTTATATTTCCGAAATCGCAAGCTTTTTCAAATATCTATAAACGCAAAAAGCTAACGGTAAATTCCATGACATTAAAAAATGTAATTATTTTTCTTAACTCACACACTTAAACCTCAAAATCATTATGTTAACCCCACTTTATATTAATTTTTGCTTTATTTCAAAGACTGCATATATGCATCATCCTAAATATATGCAATCCTAGAAATAGTTTTGTAAATTAATGAAAATAATTTTTATAGTGTGAAAGGTATGTACATAGACTGTATTTAAAAGCAGAATTTTCACTTGTTGAAGGGAAAAGTGCTACAATACAAACCATTGGTTTGACCCAACTTTATAATATATAATATGCATTTATACCAGCATATGTGTATATGTATATTATCTATACACTGACTAGTATATAATATGTACACAATATATACAATAATGTACACAAGTATATGAATATTTTATACATATTTAAATAAGTAAGATTTATAAAAATTTTTGAAATAATAGAAATAATCAAGAAAAATTTTTTTTTTGAAATGCTTAAAGGGATATTTAAATACAATACATTTAATTTTGGAAAAAAAAACAACAACAACTATTTGTTAAAAATTGAAGAAAAAAGCAATTCTTTATGACTTTTTAATCTTAAAAAATTTCAAGATTTTATCATATATTTTATGGAGAATTTTTGATTCATATACAAAATTTCGGGGTTGGAAACGGGGTAGTATGCGAATAAAGATGATGGGAAGCTGTCACATCAACCTAGCCTCTACTACTCAACACCAAATCTCACCTTCACGAGGTCCACCCTGTTAGGTCGAGCAACCCTTACGGAAGATTTGGTAACCAATCCAAGTGGAGTAGTTTGGGTCGACAACAAACGAGATTGGTGGGTTAAATATCGGAAAACAAAGAAGATATTTAATTTAGTAGCGTCTGTCCAGCAACTGGCGGCTACAAGCGGGTGACTGTCTTGGAGCAAGCGGCTCGCTATATAAATGTGTTAGCTGGCGGGGCAACCTCTTGTCCCTGAGTTATTTTTTAATTCTAAAGGCGGATGAACAATTGAATTGTCAACGGCATGGGCTTCAGAAGGCAACGGGAAACCACTGAAGTAACATTCCCAAGAAAATCTTTATGAATAATCAAGAGAATCAATGGCCCTCAGTCTCCGGCGCAACGAGGGTGCTAAGAATCCCCGGAGGTAAAACGAAAAACAAATTAAACATTGGTACATGGAACGTTCAAAGTTTATATGAGGCAGGAAAACTTGATAATACCATATTAGAAATGACAAGATTAAACATCAATATTCTCGGTATAAGTGAAATGCGGTGGCCAGATGCCGGCGAGCTTAAAAAAGATGACGCTACGGTTTTCTATTCTGGTAATCAAAATAGGAAGCACAGCAACGGAGTGGGCATGATTATCAAGGGCCATGCTGCGAAATGTGTCTCAACATTTATTCCGCATTCCGATAGAACAATGCTGGTCAAACTAAGTGCAAAGCCTGTTAACATCAACTTGATACAAGTTTACGCACCAACAGCAGATAAAAGTGATGAAGCTATTGAAGAGTTTTACCATGACATCGACGAATTAATGAAGCTCACTAAACCACAAGAATTGAATATCGTATTAGGTGACTTCAATGCCAAAGTGGGCTCCACTCAAGTGGAAGGAGTAACCGGTCATTTTGGTTTAGGAGACAGAAATGAAAGAGGTGACAGATTAATTCAGTTTTGTCAAGAAAACAAAATGAAAATTACCAACACATGGTTTAGTTTACCGCCAAGAAGGTTATATACGTGGAAATCGCCACAAGATAACGATCTACGCACTGTCAGGAATCAAATTGATTTCATACTAGTTAATAGGAGATTCGGTTCATTTGTTTCGAGGGTCAGTACTTATCCAGGTGCTGACGTTAGGACAGACCATAATCTCTTACTAGCCAACATCAAAATCAAGCTTGCAGTTATTCAAAGAACACCACAAAGAACAAAACTGAATGTAGCTAAATTGAAAGATATTTCAACAAAAAACATAGTTACTGCAGAAATAAATCAAAAGCTGAGCGAAATCAATTTAGAAACAAACAACACAAACGATATCTGGACAGAAACGAAAGTAGTTTTAAATCAAGTTGCTAAAGCCAAATTGGGTAACCAACAACATATCACAAATAATAAATGGATGACTGAAGAAATAATAGAACTCATGAACGAAAGGGGTTGGAAACGGGGTAGTATGCGAATAAAGATGATGGGAAGCTGTCACATCAACCTAGCCTCTACTACTCAACACCAAATCTCACCTTCGCGAGGTCCACCCTGTTAGGTCGAGCAACCCTTACGGAAGATTTGGTAACCAATCCAAGTGGAGTAGTTTGGGTCGACAACAAACGAGATTGGTGGGTTAAATATCGGAAAACAAAGAAGATATTTAATTTAGTAGCGTCTGTCCAGCAACTGGCGGCTACAAGCGGGTGACTGTCTTGGAGCAAGCGGCTCGCTATATAAATGTGTTAGCTGGCGGGGCAACCTCTTGTCCCTGAGTTATTTTTTAATTCTAAAGGCGGATGAACAATTGAATTGTCAACGGCATGGGCTTCAGAAGGCAACGGGAAACCACTGAAGTAACATTCCCAAGAAAATCTTTATGAATAATCAAGAGAATCAATGGCCCTCAGTCTCCGGCGCAACGAGGGTGCTAAGAATCCCCGGAGGTAAAACGAAAAACAAATTAAACATTGGTACATGGAACGTTCAAAGTTTATATGAGGCAGGAAAACTTGATAATACCATATTAGAAATGACAAGATTAAACATCAATATTCTCGGTATAAGTGAAATGCGGTGGCCAGATGCCGGCGAGCTTAAAAAAGATGACGCTACGGTTTTCTATTCTGGTAATCAAAATAGGAAGCACAGCAACGGAGTGGGCATGATTATCAAGGGCCATGCTGCGAAATGTGTCTCAACATTTATTCCGCATTCCGATAGAACAATGCTGGTCAAACTAAGTGCAAAGCCTGTTAACATCAACTTGATACAAGTTTACGCACCAACAGCAGATAAAAGTGATGAAGCTATTGAAGAGTTTTACCATGACATCGACGAATTAATGAAGCTCACTAAACCACAAGAATTGAATATCGTATTAGGTGACTTCAATGCCAAAGTGGGCTCCACTCAAGTGGAAGGAGTAACCGGTCATTTTGGTTTAGGAGACAGAAATGAAAGAGGTGACAGATTAATTCAGTTTTGTCAAGAAAACAAAATGAAAATTACCAACACATGGTTTAGTTTACCGCCAAGAAGGTTATATACGTGGAAATCGCCACAAGATAACGATCTACGCACTGTCAGGAATCAAATTGATTTCATACTAGTTAATAGGAGATTCGGTTCATTTGTTTCGAGGGTCAGTACTTATCCAGGTGCTGACGTTAGGACAGACCATAATCTCTTACTAGCCAACATCAAAATCAAGCTTGCAGTTATTCAAAGAACACCACAAAGAACAAAACTGAATGTAGCTAAATTGAAAGATATTTCAACAAAAAACATAGTTACTGCAGAAATAAATCAAAAGCTGAGCGAAATCAATTTAGAAACAAACAACACAAACGATATCTGGACAGAAACGAAAGTAGTTTTAAATCAAGTTGCTAAAGCCAAATTGGGTAACCAACAACATATCACAAATAATAAATGGATGACTGAAGAAATAATAGAACTCATGAACGAAAGGCGCAAATATAGAAATATAAATCCGGTAAAGTACAAACAATTAAACGGAACCATCCAAAGAAAAATTAGGTGGGCAAAAACAGAGTGGCTTAATCAACAGTGTCAGGAAATAGAAAGATTACAACAAGTCCATGACGATTTTAACCTTCATAAGAAATTAAAAGAAGCATCCGGTATTTATAGAAAAAAGACTTCATCCATTTTGGTAAATAAAGAAGACAAAGTTGTTTTCGATATAGAAGAAAAGAAGCAGGTCTGGGAAGAATACATAAAAGATCTTTTCTCGGATAGTAATAGATCGATTTTGACTGAGTCAGCAACACCACATCTAACTGGTCAACCAATCACGAAAGGGGAAATTGTACAAGCTATCGAGTCAGCCAAAGAAAACAAGGCAACAGGTCCTGACGAAATCCCAGCAGAAATAATAAAATTGATAAACGAAGACAATTTACAAATATTTGTAAAATTATTTAATCAAATATATGATACTGGAGAATACCCTAGGGATTGGTTAAAATCGACTTTTGTTACTTTACCAAAGAAAATAAATGCAAAACGGTGTAAAGAATACAGGCTAATCAGCTTAATGAGTCACATATTAAAAATATTTCTAAAAATAATCCAAAACAGGATATATAAAAAATGTGAAGCAGCAATGGGGCAGTCACAATTTGGTTTCAAAGCAGGTATGGGTACAAGAGAAGCTTTATTTTGTACAAAAGTTCTGGTTGAAAACTGTAAAGATGTGCAAAAAGATGTTTTTATTTGCTTCATAGACTACGAAAAAGCCTTCGACCGAGTCCAACACGATAAACTAATCGAAATTTTGCAAAATATGGACATCGACCAGAAAGAAATAAACTGCATTCAAAGATTATATTGGAAACAAACAGCGGAAATCAAAATTGAAGCGGAAACAACAAGAGAAATCGAGATTCTTAGAGGTGTAAGGCAAGGTTGTATTCTCTCACCTCTACTTTTCAACGTCTACTCAGAGAACATATTTAAAGGAGCAACCAGTGATGTAGAAGAGGGTATCAAAGTTAACGGCATCAACATTAATAACATCAGATATGCAGATGATACCACTTTAATAGCTGGTAGTATCGAAGATTTACAAACTTTATTGAACAAAGTTAACCACTATAGTAAACAGTTCGGTCTTCATATTAACATCGATAAAACTAAATATATGGTTGTAAGCAGGAAAAACAACATCAACAATACGAGGCTTTTTACAGATAATAAAACAGTAGAAAGAGTAACTAAGTTCAAATACCTCGGATGCTGGCTTAATGAAAGTTGGGACTCTTCAGATGAGATAAGATGTAGAATTGAAGTTGCCAGGGCGATGTTCTTCAGATACAAAAAAGTTCTTACCAATCATGGTATCAACATCGCACTAAAAGTCAGATTCGTTAAATGTTACGTGTGGTCAGTATTGTTGTATGGAATGGAAACGTGGACTCTGAAAGTAGCAGAAATGAATAAAATCGAAGCTTTTGAAATGTGGCTGTACCGGAGAATTTTGAAAATTCCTTGGATAGACAGGGTGTCCAATGCCGAAGTGCTGAGAAGAATAAACAAAGAACGTGAGTTACTTACCACCATTAAACGCCGAAAAGCAGCATACTTCGGACATGTTATGAGAAACTCAAAATACCATCTATTACAACTCATAATACAGGGCAAAATACAAGGAAAAAGAGGCATCGGAAGGAAACAAATTTCATGGTTGAGAAACATTAGAAACTGGACCGGTTTGAGGGACTTGTCAGCCTTAATGGAGTTTTCTAGAGACAGAGAGAGATATAAAGAAATTGTCAATAACATCAACTAATATGGATATAAAGATCGCCAACATTCGAAAACGAAGGGGCAGAAGAAGAAGAAGAAGATGAACGAAAGGCGCAAATATAGAAATATAAATCCGGTAAAGTACAAACAATTAAACGGAACCATCCAAAGAAAAATTAGGTGGGCAAAAACAGAGTGGCTTAATCAACAGTGTCAGGAAATAGAAAGATTACAACAAGTCCATGACGATTTTAACCTTCATAAGAAATTAAAAGAAGCATCCGGTATTTATAGAAAAAAGACTTCATCCATTTTGGTAAATAAAGAAGACAAAGTTGTTTTCGATATAGAAGAAAAGAAGCAGGTCTGGGAAGAATACATAAAAGATCTTTTCTCGGATAGTAATAGATCGATTTTGACTGAGTCAGCAACACCACATCTAACTGGTCAACCAATCACGAAAGGGGAAATTGTACAAGCTATCGAGTCAGCCAAAGAAAACAAGGCAACAGGTCCTGACGAAATCCCAGCAGAAATAATAAAATTGATAAACGAAGACAATTTACAAATATTTGTAAAATTATTTAATCAAATATATGATACTGGAGAATACCCTAGGGATTGGTTAAAATCGACTTTTGTTACTTTACCAAAGAAAATAAATGCAAAACGGTGTAAAGAATACAGGCTAATCAGCTTAATGAGTCACATATTAAAAATATTTCTAAAAATAATCCAAAACAGGATATATAAAAAATGTGAAGCAGCAATGGGGCAGTCACAATTTGGTTTCAAAGCAGGTATGGGTACAAGAGAAGCTTTATTTTGTACAAAAGTTCTGGTTGAAAACTGTAAAGATGTGCAAAAAGATGTTTTTATTTGCTTCATAGACTACGAAAAAGCCTTCGACCGAGTCCAACACGATAAACTAATCGAAATTTTGCAAAATATGGACATCGACCAGAAAGAAATAAACTGCATTCAAAGATTATATTGGAAACAAACAGCGGAAATCAAAATTGAAGCGGAAACAACAAGAGAAATCGAGATTCTTAGAGGTGTAAGGCAAGGTTGTATTCTCTCACCTCTACTTTTCAACGTCTACTCAGAGAACATATTTAAAGAAGCAACCAGTGATGTAGAAGAGGGTATCAAAGTTAACGGCATCAACATTAATAACATCAGATATGCAGATGATACCACTTTAATAGCTGGTAGTATTGAAGATTTACAAACTTTATTGAACAAAGTTAACCACTATAGTAAACAGTTCGGTCTTCATATTAACATCGATAAAACTAAATATATGGTTGTAAGCAGGAAAACAACATCAACAATACGAGGCTTTTTACAGATAATAAAACAGTAGAAAGAGTAACTAAGTTCAAATACCTCGGATGCTGGCTTAATGAAAGTTGGGACTCTTCAGATGAGATAAGATGTAGAATTGAAGTTGCCAGGGCGATGTTCTTCAGATACAAAAAAGTTCTTACCAATCATGGTATCAACATCGCACTAAAAGTCAGATTCGTTAAATGTTACGTGTGGTCAGTATTGTTGTATGGAATGGAAACGTGGACTCTGAAAGTAGCAGAAATGAATAAAATCGAAGCTTTTGAAATGTGGCTGTACCGGAGAATTTTGAAAATTCCTTGGATAGACAGGGTGTCCAATGCCGAAGTGCTGAGAAGAATAAACAAAGAACGTGAGTTACTTACCACCATTAAACGCCGAAAAGCAGCATACTTCGGACATGTTATGAGAAACTCAAAATACCATCTATTACAACTCATAATACAGGGCAAAATACAAGGAAAAAGAGGCATCGGAAGGAAACAAATTTCATGGTTGAGAAACATTAGAAACTGGACCGGTTTGAGGGACTTGTCAGCCTTAATGGAGTTTTCTAGAGACAGAGAGAGATATAAAGAAATTGTCAATAACATCAACTAATATGGATATAAAGATCGCCAACATTCGAAAACGAAGGGGCAGAAGAAGAAGAAGAATACAAAATTTCGATTATTTTTTGATTTATAAAAAAATTGATTAATATAAAATTATAAAATCGTTATTTTTTCTATTATTTTCTTAATTAAATTAATTTGATTTTAAAATAATAAAACTTGAATAGTCTGAAGATGCTCTTAATATTTTATTATAAAAAAAAATTTTAAAATCTTTCTATGATACTTTGTAATTCTAATTATTAATGACAGAACCTTAAACAAGTACCTATAAGTATTATGTCTATGAAATTATGCATTACTTTTTCTTAGTTTGGTTGAATGCATATAATTTTTTCAATTGTTTTATATTATTATTTTGATAATTCGTAAAATTTGAAGTGGCCCACAACCTGGGGGTTTATGTGGAGATCTTGTTTTGTGGAAAATAAATTAAAATTAAAAAAAATATTCTAAATGAAATTAATAATGAATCGTATAGGAACAAAATTTTAATAAATATTTATTTATTTAATTTTTTTTCAAAATAAATTTATAGGTCTTCAAATTGATTTAAAATTTCACTTAATCTAATTGATCTAATTTATTTGTGAAAATAGTGCCCTAATATTATGCAATGAGGCAGTCACACAAACTGACTAGAATGTGTTATAGTTTAAATATATTAATAAAATGCTCTTAAGCCATTTAAAATTTTTGCTCTTTAAGACTATTAAAATTACATTCAGAATGCCAGAAAAACCATTTTCCAATCAATCCAAATGCATTTTAAATGAAAACAAATTTTTCCTATACCTTTTAGTTGAAATTTGTTTTCAATAAAAAAAATCTGATGTGGTCAGCACATAACCGACCGCATTGTGTATTGTAAAAATGGAAAAAATAAATTTTAAAAATTTTGAACTTTTATGTTTTCTAATAATTGTGTTAAATAAGCTGATTCAGTTTTTTGGTTTATGAAAACTTATAATTGATTTTAAAGGATATGAATTGAATAAAAATTTCAATTAAATGTTTTCTTATTGTTTTTCCAGAAAAAAAAAATCTGATGTGGTCAGCACATAACCGACCGCAATGTGTATTGTCTAGGTAAGTGAAAGTGTTACAGAATATTATAAAAATGTCTGTTAAATACTTCTTTCCAATTTTTAGGACATTAGTAAGCTTATAGTTAGCATACCTAGAAAAATGTAAATTTGGCTCTTAGTAGAGTTTCGCTTTGTGCTACCCGAATTCCCTGAAATGCTCGCCAGTTAGTTTCGGTATCAACCAGAACTCAAATATCAAATTTCAAGGAACTCTACAATTTGTTCCGTAGATATGGTGAAAAATGTAAAATCGGCCCGCAGATCAGTTTTCGAGCCCTGATCTTTCAAAAAAATTTACATGTTCATTGTTTTAATACAAGCAATTCAAATATTAAATTTCAATGAAATCGGTTGATTATTTCTCTTTATATACACAAAAGTGTATGTTTGGTCCGTAGTAAACGTCTAGTTGCCAATGCCTGATCTTTCCAAAAAATTTACATGTTCATTGTTTTAATACGAGGAACTCAAATATTAAATTTCAATGAAATCGGTTGATTATATCTCTTTATTTACACAAAAATGTATATTTGGCCCGTAGTAAACGTCCAGTTGCCGATACCTGATTTGTTCCAAAAGCTAGGAATTTTCACGGACGGTCAAACAAAGCTCATATATGAAATTTCAAGTAAATCGGTTGAATATTTTCTTCAAAATGGTGAAAAATGTAAAATCGGCCCGCAAATCAGTTTTCGAGCCCTGATCTTTCCAAAAAATTTATATGTTCATAGTTTTCATACGAGGAATTTATGTATTAAATTTCAATGAAATCGGTTAATTATTTCTCTTTATATACACAAAAATGTATATTTGGCCCGTAGTAAACGTCCAGTTGCTGACGCCTGATTTCTTCCAAAAGTTAGGAGGTTTCATCGCCGATAGAGCAAGACTTATATATGAAATTTCAAGTAAATCGGTTGAATATGTTCTTCAATATGCTCAAAAATGCAAAACAGGCCCGCTAAAAAGTGCAGTTCCCGAGGCCTGATATATATCAAAAGTTGATCGGTCCGTGCCGTGGTGGAAATAAACTTACATATAAAATTTCATCAAAATCGGTTCAGCCGAACTTGAGATACACGCGTGCACACACAGACCGACAGACGGACAGACCGACAGAACGACAGACCGACAGACCGACAGACCGACAGACCGACAGGTTGCTAAAAATAGTTTATTTACACTTCCCTACTATGGAGAAGCACGTTCCCACCAAAAACTCGATATGCAAAATTTGTTGCCATCACATAACCTACCTATTGTTTACACAATACGGTCGGTAAAAATAAAAATATTTTTCTTTGTTTTTTAAAAATTTTTCAATTTATAAAACTTTTTTTATATGTGTAATTGGTAATCGTATTTTGTTCTTTTTTTACCGACCGTAATGTGTAAACAATAGGTAGGTTATGTGATGGCAACAAATTTTGCATATCGAGTTTTCGGTCGGAACGTACTTCTCCATAGTAGGGAATTGTAAATAAACTATTTTTAGCAACCTGTCGGTCTGTCGGTCTGTCGGTCTGTCCGTCTGTCGGTCTGTCGGTCTGTGTGTGCACGCGTGTATCTCAAGTTCGGCTGAACCGATTTTGATGAAATTTTATATGTAAGTTTGTTTCCACCATGGCACGGATCGATCAACTTTTGGTATATATCAGGCCTCGGGAACTGCACTTTTTAGCGGGCCTGTTTTACATTTTTGAACATTTTGAAGAAAGTATTCAACCGATTTACTTGAAATTTTATATATATGCTCAGCTCGACCGTCCGCAAAAATTCGCATGTTTTAGAAGAAATCAGGCATCGGCAACTAGACGTTTATTACGGGCCAAATATACATTTTTGTGTACATAAAGAGAAATAATCAACCGATTTCATTGAAATTTGATACTTGAATTCCTCGTATTAAAACAATGAACATATAAATTTTTTGGAAAGATCAGGGCTCGAAAACGGATTTGCGGGCCGATTTTACATTTTTCACCATTTTGAATGAAGTATTCAACCGATTTACTTGAAATTTCATATATAAGCTTTGCTCGATCATACGCAAAAATTCCTAACTTTTGGAAGAAATCAGGCATGAACAACTGGGCGTTTACTACGGGCCAAATATACATTTTTGTGTATATAAAGAGAAATAATCAACCGATTTCATTGAAAATTAATATATGAATTCCCCGTATTAAAACAATGAACATGTAAATTTTTTGGAAAGATCAGGCATCGGCAACTAGATGTTTACTACGGGCCAAACATACACTTTTGTGTATATGAAGAGAAATAATCAACCGATTTCATTGAAATTTAATATATGAATTCCTCATATTAAAACAATGAAAATATAAATTTTTTGGAAAGATCAGGGATCGAGAACTGATTTGCGGGCCGATCTTACATTTTTCACCATATCCACAGAACAAATTGATGGAATTTCTTGAAATTTGATATTTGAGTTCTGGTTGTTACCGAAACTAACTGGCGAGCATTTCAGGGAATTCGGGTAGCACAAAGCGAAACTCTACTAAGAGCCAAATTTACATTTTTCTAAGTATGTCAACTATAAGCTTACTAATGTCCTAAAAATTGGAAAGAAGTATTTAACAGACATTTTTATAATATTCTGTAACACTTTCATTTAACTAGACAATACACAATGCGGTCGGTTATGTGCTGACCACATCAGATTTTTTTTTTAATGAAATTACAAAAGCTTCACCCTTACAAATCAATATCAGCGATTTTCCGATACCCTGCTTGTAAAAAGTTTAATGCAATAGAGTTACATTTTCTTATAAAATTTTACCCTAAAAATATCTTGTCAAGAAGTTTATTGTAAACTTATGTTTTGCTTTCTAATACATAGTGCAACACATCGCGGAAAGAATGCATAACTAAATGCGTACCTACATAATGCGGTACTGGTTCATGAAATGGAGCGTTTTAACAATTTGCATATAAGAAAAACATTGATTAAGTTGATGAATGCTGTTAAAGGTGAGTTTAAATTAAATTTTTTTAAATCGATTCATTCATTTTGAAAAATTTTTGAAATTCGTATTTTTTAATTGATATTAAATCACTTTTAATCTCTAACAGTTCTTAAAGTGATTGAAATTTTATTTTTAAAAGTTTAAAATAATTTGAAATCATTTTAATATATTTTTATAGTTTAATCTAGTAAATATTTCGTACTGTATGGAAAACCGTGATAGAAAACGTAGCACGTTAACAGTAACAAAGGCAAATGCTATACAAGGTATGCGTGCTATTGCGTATATTTATGTGGTCTACCTTTTATACCACTAATGAGTTTATCTAAAATTTTCAGTGTTCTATAGCTAGAAGTAAAAATTCGGAGGTTTTAAAAATTTTAAGAGATGTAGAATGTTCCGAAATAACTGACATTTTTATATTGGTGTTATTTTTTAGCTATAAATATTACCAAAGCACACGATCTTTATTTAATATCACAAACTAAGTTAGAGTGACAGTAACTATACCCCAAGGCAATACAACTCCAATACTGTTTCTGGTGAAGGTCCAAATCCTACAAATGAATTTTCATAAATTAAAATCTAAGATTCAATAATAATAGTAATAAATAATAATATTAATAATAATAAATGATATAATAATAATAAAAATAATAATAATAGTATTAATAATAATAATAATAGTAACAATAACCAGTATCCCGATCATATCCAATTTAAATAGGGTTCTGGCATCTACTATAATAAATCATTTGAGAAAATTTGGTGAACTTAGCTCTATTAGTTTTTGAGTTATCATTCGGACGGACAGACAAAGCCAAATCGACTAAGAATTGGCCGCTGACCAAAAACATACACTTGAGTGTGTATCTAAGACCGTTATTTCTTAGCGTTAGAAACGGTTAGGCAAATTTAGTATACTTTTGGAACATGTGTCTGTACGGGTATAATAATTATAATAAGTAACGAGAAAAAATAGAGTTGACTTTGCCAACTCTGTGATACCCGTGCGAATTTGTTATCATATGTACGAATAAAGACACCATAACTGACTATGGGACAGACTATGACTTTAAGTTGCCGTATTACCATATTAATTTATGGAAAGTTTCAGTACTGCGTTTTTAAAAATACTTTATGCGCCAAACTACTATTGAAACTGTATGGCAACTACCAGAAAGAGCCAAGAAATTTTAACGAATTTTATCAAGCACATCGGCCCTACTATTATATTCGCTTCTGTGAAATATCAATATTACAACTTTTATAGTTTCTAAAATATAGCCAAATAATTTTTGAAGTTGTACGACAGCCACCAGGAGGAGCCAAGCGATTTCAAAGACTTTTATCAAACACATTGGCCCTACTTATATATTCGCTTGTGTGAAATTTTAATACCACAGATTTTATATCTTCTGAGATATAGTCAAACAACTTTTAAAGTTGTATGGCAGGTACCAGAAAGAGCCAAGCAATTTCATTGACTTGCATCGTACTCATTAGCCTCACTAACGTATTCGTGTGTGTGAAATTTCAATATCATAGCTTTTATAATTTCTGAGATATAGTCAAATAACTTTTGAAGTTTTATGGCAGGTACCAGAAGGAGCAAAGTAATTTCAACGACTTTTATGTGACACATTGCCCCTACTAATATATTCTTTTGTGTGAAATTTCAATACCACAGCTTTTATAGTTTCAGAGATATAGCCAAATTAATTTTGAAGTTGTATGACAGCAACCCGAACCGGTACCCCGATCATGTCCAATTTAAATAGGGTTCTGGCACTTGCCACAATAAATAATTTGTGAGAATTTGGTGATTTTAGCTGAACTAGTTTTTGAGTTATCATTGGGACGGACGGACGGCCGGACCGTATATCTAAGACCGTTATTTCTTAACAAATTTAGTATACCCTTCGAACATACGTTCGTACGGGTATAATAATAAAATTAATAGTAATAATAATAACAATAATAATAACAACAATGATAATAATATTAATTTTAACAATAATAATAATAATGATAATAATTATAATAATAATATTGAAAATAGTAAAATTAATAATAATAATAATAATAATAACAACAATAATAATAATAATAGTAGTAATTATAAATCATTGTTTCATTGTACGAAGAATTTAAATATTAAATTTCAATGAAAATCGGTTGATAATTTCTCTTATATACGCAAAAATGTATATTTGGCTCATAGTAAACGTTCAGTTGCTGACACCTGATTTCTTCCAAAAGTATGTATTTCGGATGGTCGAGCAAAAATTTTTCTTATATATGAAATTTCAAGTAAACCAGTTGAATATTTTGTTCAAAATGGTCAAAAATGTAAAACAGGACCCGAGGCCTGATATATTTCTTACAAAACTAAACATATAACATATAAACATATAACATGTAAACTTACATATAAAATTTCATTAAAATCGGTTCATCTGAACTTGATATACACGCGTGCGCACACAAGCCGATTAACCGACAGATTGCTAAAAGTAGTTTGTTTACACTTCCCTACCACGTAGAGTGCATTGCCATCGAAAACTCGCTATGCAAAATTTGTTGCCATCACATAACTTACCTAGTATATTCACAGTACGGTCGGTAAAATGCGACCGTCGATAATTGCAAATAATAGGGTTGCAAAAAGGGTTTTTTTGTTATTGGTGTGAAAAGAAAACTTCCTTTTATTCGGAAAATCAGCTGATTTTCTTCTCATTCTCATTCTTTGATAAAGTGCGTATGTAGCGCACGAAATATATTAGCGAAAAATAAAAGTATTTATTCCGAATAAAAGGAAGTTTTCTTTTCATACCAATAACAAAAAAAAATATATTTCGGAAAATTATCAACCATTGAAAAAAAAAAAAAAAAAAAAAAAATTTTTTTGAAAATTGCAAAAAGGTTTTATTTGACCAAAATGTGTGTATAATTTAAAGCCGCCTGGCAACGAATTTATATGTAAAAGGATATTTTGTAACACATTTTTTGTAATAAAAATTGCGCCAGTGGTAAAATAAAGTGTTTACTATAATAAAAATGTTTAGAAAAATATATTAAAGTGCGAATAATAAATAACTAGTCGTGTTTGCTTGCATTGCAAGCCTTGCAAGTATTATGCCTGTAGTTTTGAAATTGTGTTCCATTCTGTGTGTGATGTATTTTGAGTTTACTTTTTTCTTCTTCAAAAACACACCCGTAACATACATATAAATATGTTTTTTTCCTATTAATTTATAAGATAAAACTTAAAATAAGGAAAGCTCTTAAAATTAATTACGAAAAAATACATAATTAAACAAATAATTAGTTCCTTTAAGATCTTAATGTCTTTTAGTAATTTATATTAGAACCTCGCTTTGAGTTATGTCGCATAAAATCGTAAAATACCTTTTACAATAAACACTTTAAGCGATAAATTACTGTATACGCATGAAATAACTTGCTACTAAAATTTATCCATGTATGTATTTGGAGTTTATAATACATGCGAATAAAGCGAATGACTGTAGAATGAGTTAACACCAATACTAACGTATATAGGGTAATACGTAGAGCATACGATTTCTATGCAACAAGTCTCTGGTTCGAACCCTCAAAAATGCGATTTGCCAGATGAACTTTTTTTTATTGATAATTTTATTTTTTTTAAATGAAATTACAAAAGCTTCACCCTTACAAATCAATATCAGCGATTTTCCGATACCCTGCTTGTAAAAAGTTTAATGCAATAGAGTAACATTTTCTTATAAAATTTTACCCTAAAAATATCTTGTCAAGAAGTTTATTGTAAACTTATGTTTTGCTTTCTAATACATAGTGCAACACATCGCGGAAAGAATGCATAACTAAATGCGTACCTACATACGTATTATAAAACAATGTAGATTTTATTAAAACATTACAATTTTCTTAAGAAAGTGATCACTTTTTGTTATAACTCACACTTCCACGTATGAATTTATATACAATATTTATACCACCAAAATTAAATGAAATATTACCACTAAAGGATGTAGTACCATTTTGTAAAAAACGGTTACAAAGCATTCTGGGTGGGGGTGAAAGGTGAGGGGGGTGGAATTCTTGCTTTTTATGGACCTTTCTGGGACCCTAGAGGCAAAACCCTATCTAATGATTTTGTCCTATGTCTCTAGCCCTTCTAGAAGTACCCATACTTTTTGCCACCTGAGAAGTAGCTATATATAAGTTAACAACCTAAAATAAAAAGTTAACACATGCCGCCGAATCAGCAATTTTGTTGAGAAATATTTTGAAACGAAAGTTAACAACCTAAAAAATAATACTTTAACACATGCCGCCGAGTCAGCAATTTTGTTGGGAACGAATTTTGGAACGAATTCCCATGCAGCACAATATCACGTTGAAAGTAACAAAATATCACGTTGCACAAGTAGAGTCAAATACAAAAATTATAAAAATAATAATTCAATTGTAATTAATAATTAAAACAGATCGGACGGAATAAAAATTAATAAACCAAATTTTTTGCGTTTTCATTTATTCATTTCATTAATAAAAAATATTAAGTGAAAAGGTTTTGCGTTCTTTTTAAGTGAAAAGGTTGCGAGTTCTTTTTATTTTTTTTTTAAATAAAGAAGCCCCAGGTAAATTAACTGGCGCCCGAGCAGGGACCGTCCCAAGGTATAAGAGTGCCGGGGTGAATAGTGAAATAGACTAAATAAAATTGAAAAGAAAAATACTAAAATACAAAAACATTTGAAGTGCCATAAAATAAAAAAAAAAAAAAAATAAACTTTTGAAAAATTTTAGATTATCATAAAAAATGAACTGAAATTAAAAACATTTAAGGTGCCATAAAATAAAACAAACTTTTGAAAAATTTTAGTTATCATAAAATGTTAATTGGAAACTATAGAACAAATAAAACTATAGAACAAACTTTTGAAAAAATTTTAGTTATCATAAAAAAATTAATTGGAAACTATAGAACAAATAAAATTCATAGGAAATAAAAGGAAAAGCACTAGAAGAACCCCCCTCCGTATACCGCGCAGCAAGTAAGTAAATTTATTACTGAATTTATTGCAACATATCGAGCAAGAAAAGAGGCCCCTTAGTAGTCTTCAAACAGAGGACAAACAGGAGCTGTAGTACAGAGATTAACTGATACCGCAAAAGACACAAAGGCTTAAAGTTCACCTGAGTCTGGGTGAACGGTATTACAGTAAAATCCAACAAGTGCTAACAGTAGCCGCTTGCTCGTTGCAATAAAAGACTGCAGGACATCCTTCAGATGGGGCTCACTAACATCATCGTCATGTAAGTCAAGTTATAGTTAATTAAACAGGAATATTTCACTTACCTGAAAAGAAAAATATATATTTTTATCAGTAAAAAGAAATTTTGAAATCAAACAGAAAATTTTTTTTTGTATTAAAATAAAAGAAATATTATTACTAAAAGTGTTCTTGCAAGAAACATAAAATTCTAAAAATTATTAATTTTATAAAATTTTAAGATAATATAAAAAATAATAAGAAGTAAAACATAAACGATTTATAAATTCGTTATTTTCATTTCTGTTCGAAATCTTCGTCAATTTTCTTATAATAAAAGAAAAGAGAAGTTTCGTATCAGAACATTTTAATTTATTAAGTATTTTTTATTCATAGAAGACTTCGTCAACAATTTCCTAAAAAATTAAAGGAAAAAGAAGCTTTTATGAGATATTATATCGAAACAAGTATGTTAGAAATTTCAAGGGATCCCTCATCGAACTAATAAGATTTTATATTTTTCTTTTTCTCTAAATAACTTACTAATTTTATTTTTAACTAACCTACTAATATTTAATAACACATTTATTATAAGAAAGTAATAAAAACAAGAACCATACAAATCAAAATTTTGTTTAATAAATTGTAATAAATTGCATTTAACGAAAATAATTAAAGAATAAATTAAATACTTTAATTTAGAACTTAGAAAAATTTAAAATCCTTTTTTCAGGAAAGGCTAAAATAAGTATGTAAGTAAATCCTAACAAATTGTCGTACCATAAATTTTTAACAAAAAATACTGTTTTAATAAGAAGAAAACAAGCATACCAAAAAAAAAAAAAAACAAAAAAAAGGAAAATAAAATAATAGACTTTCTGCTAAAACAAAATATAAAACATAAATCATTCTCATTAGAAACAAAATTTTTCATTCATTAATAAAAATATTTAAGTCAAATTCTGGACACTTTTTCATACAACTAAAATTCTAATATAAAATTGTACACGTATAAAAAAAAAATAAATAAAAAAAAATAATAATAGTCAATAAAATAAATAGTTTATAGATTTTAGAAGACAAATAAACAGGAAAATTGTATTTTTACGAGGAACCAATTGTTTGAATTTAATAATTAAATAAATATAGAATAACGAAAGGTAGAATAAACAAGACGTCTAAATCATAATAAATTGTTAATAGATCATTTGTAATGAAAGTTTCAAGGAAGTTTTATACCATTCAGAAATTTTTCCAATTCCAAACATAACGAAAGTGTGAGACATTTTCTGTAATATTTAGTAAATATCCTTCAGATTAAAACATAATTAACATTGCACTGAAAAGGAGTTCACACCCCCTTGAAACTTTCACTTATCTTTTTAATTTTTTTAATTTCTTTCAAATTTTGAAATAGAGGAAACAATGACTCACGTGAATTTCGAGGGTTATCCTCAGGGTAGATCTACACCTGAAATACCCGATGTAACCGAACCTGTGGTCAGTCCCATACCTACACCTAGACCGTTACAAGAAAACAGTGAATTAATTAGGAGTACCATAAAAGAAATGGTACAACATGAAACAAAGAGATACTTTGAAGAAACTAGTAACGACATGAACGACAGATATGACGATTCTCACGAGGAACTAGACTTTGTTTGCGAGGGTATAGAAAGTATGGACAAAGTACCCGACATTGTAAAAGCACTCAGAGAATTCTCTGGAAAACCTGGGGAGTATGGCTCCTGGAAAAAGGGAGTTGATAGAATTCTGAGAGCTTATTATCATTTAAAAGGGACAGGGAAATATTTCGGTATATTACATACCATACGAATCAAAATAGTAGGTAGCGCAGATGTGGCCTTGGAATCGTACAACACGCCACTGAACTGGGCTAAGATAGTAAAATGCTTCGATCTGCACTATGCAGATAAGCGAGACATCGAGTCCTTGGAACATGAAATGACAGAAACAAAACAGGGAAATCTTACTGTCGAGGAATTTTACAAAAAAATTTGCCAACACTTTTCCCTTATTTTCAAAAAGCTATCCCCAGAAGAAATGCCCAAGGAAGCGCATAAAGCGCTAACTAACATCCTTCCACTACCGGAGGAAGGCCCTAAATACCTTTATAAGAGGACTAAACGGTGATCTTCCGAGACACCTTAGCATAAAGGAACCAAGGGATTTACCACATGCCTTGCATTTAGCTTTGAAAGTCGACCATATGAAAATTAGATCACCCAAACACTCTGGTAGTGCACCAACTGCATCTACCTCCCACTTCCCTCACACACGTATGCCAATGCAGTACAACTTATCGAGCTCACGCTTCCCAAGACCGAGACCACGATTCAACCCCACTCAAGGCTCTTGGGGACAGAACAAAAACTACAATAACATACACAACGCTCGTCCTCATGCAAATAACCCATACACAAAACACAATGCACGAAACACTTATAACGCCCAAAACAATCTTCCTCAAAAACAAAAAAAACCCGACAACAAAAGTCGAACCGGCAAATTCCAACCATTCTCGGCAGTCACGATTTGATCAAAATAGAAATTTCAGTGGGAATTACAATAGTAACTACAACAGGAGATCAAATCCATACAAAAATTACCATAATAACATGACACAGAGAGTCAACTATACTAGATATGAAGATGGAAGAAATAAGGCAGACCAACAATCGAGGAATACAGAAGCTTCATGTCAAAAGTGCGAATGCAATAAAAACAACAGTAATCCTTTTTTAGACTAGACTGTTCCTCGTTGTCCTATATCGAACACCAAACGGGAAACGGGGAATTGTTGAAAATACTTATAGACACAGGCTCGAACAAAAATTTTATACACCCTCGACTAATACAAAATCCCATGACGAAAATCGCACGCCTTTATTAATGTCCTTACTCCTGAAATTCCAAAAATAAAGTTTTATATCCTACCCAACTTAACACTTTTCGACGGTATATTAGGGAATGACACTATGAGAGAACTGAACGTTACAATTCACACGGATAAAAACTACCTGGAACTCATAAATAACTCCACATGTCGCAAATTGCCCGGACCATGAAACATTGATAAGTTTGAATGGGGAGGCAATGCAAGCGTTCATGCAATTAAAAAAATGCCTTGATTTCTGAGGTAATGTTAAATTACCCAGATTTCGACAAAGACTTCGAATTGACAACGGACGCATCCAACTATGCCATCGGAGCGGTACTATCGCAAAATAAGAGACCGATCACCTTCTTATCTAGGACACTGACAGTAGCTGAAGAATCCTATGCAACAAATGAAAAGGAGTTGCTGGCAATCGTTTGGTCCCTCACTAATCTGAGAAATTACTTGTACGGAGCGAAGCGAGTCGTAATCTATACTGATCACCAGCCGCTTACATATGCGCTCAGTAACAAGAACTCTAATAGTAAATTGAAACGCTGGAAAGTGATTATTGAGGAATACAATTACGAATTGAAGTATAAGCCGGGCCACACAAATGTGGTGGCTGACACATTATCTAGACTAACACCTAATTCACAAGTTAATACCTTATCCATAACCCAATTAAGCACTAAAAGCTCTTCGCGCAACCACATCCAATGCGTCACTGCACCTATAAACGCATTTCGCAATCAAATAATACTAGTAACCAACTCCAAAGAAGATTATGAACTGAAAAAGCCCTTTCCAAATTATACGAGACACACCATAACTCAAGAAAATTTTACTGAGAACGATTTAAAAACTATTCTGAAAAAATATCTAAATCCAAATATGCTAAACGCAATCAAAGCAGACGAAAGCTATATGTGTTGCATTCAAAAATTTTACCAAGAACATTTCGAAAACTATAAAATTAGATTCACGAGTACAATCGTTAAAGATGTCCCAGACGAAACTGAACAGAAGGAAATTATAATCACGACACATAGACGAGCTCATAGAAACGCTAAAGAGAATGCGGCTCAAATCACGCGCGAATATTACTTCCCACAGATGAGAAAAAAATCACGGACTTAGTAAAAATCTGCACTATATGCAGAGAAAATAAATACGACAGACATCCGAACAGACCAGAGATTCAAGCTACACCAATTCCGAGTTTCCCTGGACACGCCCTACATATCGATATTTTTTCAACAGAGTCTAAGTTGGCAATTACAGCAATAAGTAAATTGACCAAATTTGCACAGGCAAGGGTAATAAAGAGTAGGTCAATCGAAGACATTAGACTTGCGTTGAGAGATATATTGTTCTATTACGGAATTCCAGAATGGGTAGTGATGGACAATGGAAAGGCCTTTAATTCGGTCTCCATTGAAGCAATGATGGAAGACGAAATGAAGATCAAAGTTTTTACGGTTCAAAGTTTTAGAAAGATTTCATTATACGTTATCGGAAATCATGCGCTGCTCAAAAGCTGAAGAGGGAACAAAAGATTTTGAGGGACTACTACAAATGGCGGTAAACAAATATAATTACACGATCCATACAGTTACAAATAAGTGTCCCATAGAACTCTTTCTAGGCAGAATCCCTAACATCACACCCGAGGAATACGAAAAAACTCGGCTCTCTAACATCGAAAAATTGAAAGAACAACAACTAAAAGACCTAAAAGCACACAACAAGAAAAGGAGGCCGGTAAAACAATATCAAATAGGTGAAGTAGTTTATGTGAAACATAATAAACGTTTAGGGTCTAAACTCACCTTCAGATATAAGAAAGAAATAGTCGCGAAAAATAACAATACGACAATCCTTACGAAATCTGGTAGGATAGTCCATAAATCAAATATAAAATCCTAAACAATACTGATATTTTGCCACTTGATTATTTTATTACATGTAACATTTCTTCTGAATTTTTCAACTTTTAATAATAATATTGCTTATCCTTATAACATTTCTTTTACATTTTACAACCCTTGCACATTTTAGATTACTTATAAGGGAAAGCTTAGCAGAGGTACAAATTTTGGACTATACCGGATCCTACATGACTGCAATTCAGGTCGGACAAGCAAAAATAGAAGAGGGGACATACTGACTAATACATGTAACGAACTTGAACGACTTACAAACAATACTAACTCAGCTAGAAACAGTGAGAAAATATAAAGACCCATCCATTATATCCTTATTTTCGACAGGAAGTTGAACAAATACACGACCTGTTGGACGAATTCAAACCGACCCGAATAGCAAAAAGATCTCTAAATTTCTAAGGTACTACTTGGAAGTGGATAGCTGGTTCACCTGACCATGATGATCTTGTCATGATCAAAAGAAAGATGAATAATATCCTAGAAAACAACAACAGACAGACTATTATAAATAAAACATTTCAAGACAGGATTAACAACATAACACTACTGACAAACCAAGTACTAGAAAGCATAAAAAAAGAAAACAAACTTAATGACTACCAGGCTCTAAAAATTCAATTCAAACTAAGGATCCTCAAAGAGGAAGTAGTGAACATTAAATACGCCGTTCATTGGGCTAAAACAAACACAGTAAATCCCTTCTTACTTTCAAAATCAGAAATAAACACTCTCACACAAGTACTCCAAAAAGAAAACTTTCCTTACAATAAGCCTGAGGAAGCATTAGATCTTGCAAATATTAAAATCATAACTAACAATTCTTGTTTATTTTATCTTTTAGAAATACCACTCACAAGTAAAAATGTTTATAGTAAATTGTTATTAAAACCTGTAAAAACAGGAGAAAATATTGTTAAAATAGATACGCAAAATGTTTTATCAGATAAATCAGATTTGTATGGTTTAAAAAACAATTGTAAGAACTTAGGAAATATATTTATATGTAAAAAAACAAAATATTGTACATTTAAATGACTCTACCTGTGAAAAAAAAGCTGCTGAAGGGAGAAAACTCTACCTGCGTCCTGTTCAACAATTACCACATCCCCTCAGTGGAAGAGATTGCTGATGACTTACTGCTCCTAAATCAATTTCAAGGAATAATTGAGATAAACGGAGAACCACGCTTACTAAATGGAACTTACCTTGTTAGATACTTCAATGCAACTATCAAGATTGGCTACCAAAAATTCGAAACAAGAGGAACATCATCAATCAAAATTTTGCCAGCTATCTTACAGCCACAACCCGTGAAGGAAGAAAAACACCATCAATTTTCACTCGAACTACTCAAGGAGATTAACATAAATAACACCAAGGAAATCAAATTGTTAAAAACCGAAAAACTAATAGGGAACATCATAAACTATGGACCACTAATAGTAATGGTAACAGGTTCGTTAGTTATATGCGTTCTCATCAAGTCAAAACAACATGCCAAACTAATAATCAACAACACTCCAGAAGCAAAGGCTGATGTGAAAGAAGAAGTCGTCAAAAAAACTGAAGATAAAGCTTCGCCATCAAACTTTGGTTTTAGCGAGAAACAAAGAATCTATAGCACAATTTCATCAGAGTTAGCGAAGCCGAACGTAAAACAAAAACACTCTGACTTCTGCACCCAAATGAGGACATTTGGTCATAAGGGGGGAAGAGTTAACGACCTAAAATAAAAAGTTAACACATGCCGCCGAATCAGCAATTTTGTTGAGAAATATTTTGAAACGAAAGTTAACAACCTAAAAAATAATAATTTAACACATGCCGCCGAGTCAGCAATTTTGTTGGGAACGAATTTTGGAACGAATTCCCATGCAGCACAATATCACGTTGAAAGTAACAAAATATCACGTTGCACAGGTAGAGTCAAATACAAAAATTATAAAAATAATAATTCAATTGTAATTAATAATTAAAACAGATCGGACGCAATAAAAATTAATAAACCAAATTTTGTGCGTTTTCATTTATTCATTTCATTAATAAAAAATATTAAGTGAAAAGGTTTTGCGTTCTTTTTAAGTGAAAAGGTTGCGAGTTCTTTTTATTTTTTTTTTAAATAAAGAAGGCCCAGGTAAATTAACTTATATATAATAATGTAAAATAGGATGGTTTTTGAACAGTTATACGAAATATGAATAAAATATAGAACTATAAAGGGAAATTCAAGGTACTGTGTAACCTGGTGGGTAGAGTGGTAGGCTCATAACCAGAAGGTTATTAGATCTATGCTTGCCTGGGATGTTGTTGTATTTTTCTTTTTTTGGATTATTTAAAAAAAATTTTTTTTCTTTTTAAAGTTTTTGTTTTTTTTTTTTAATATATAACAGGTAAATATTATTATAAAAGTTTAAAGAAAATTTCCAAAAAAATATTGTTATAATAGTTAAGTTCATAAATATGTATGTACGTAATTTTTTTTAAAGCTTCGTAACTAATTTTTTTAAGCTTTCTTTATGAATTGAATGTTATTCAAAACTGTGGTTTGGCATAGAGAAACACATAATTATTAAATCATAAATTTTTCAAATAAAGAAAAGGTTTAGGCATAAATAAAATAATATTTTTATTCAAATATATGTATGTACATGAATATATTAGAATTGAACATTTTAAAATTTTTTGCTCAAAAAATTAGAAGTAAAATTTTAATGACAAACATACGTAACTATGAATGTATACCTATTTTTTTAAAACTGCGGGCGAACATATAGAAATCAATTTTTCAAATAAAGAAAATGTTTGGGCAAAAATAAAATAATAAGTGTATTCAAATATACATATGTATATACATATAAATGTAATTTTTAAAATAAAGAAAAGGTTTAGGCAAAAACAATATAATAATTTTATTCAAATATATGTATGGACATATGAATGTATTAAAATTTAGCATTTTACAGTTTTTCGCTCGAACAATAAAAATAAAATTTTAGGTAGATACATACATATGTACATAAATTGTGCATGTATATTTTTTTAAAGCTTGCTGACGAAACATAATATTCAAAACAATAACAAATGAAGCATTAATATTCAGTTGCCACAAAACATCTGATGTCTTTTATAAAACCTGACATTTATTTAATTAAGTTATTTTGAGTTAGGAAAAATAATTATATTTTTTAATGTCATGGAATTTGCCGTTAATTTTTTGCGTTTATAGAAATTTGAAAAAGCTTGCGGTTTCGGAAATATGGGGTGTCAAAAATTCAAATTTTACAAAATTCAAGGGGCGATAACTTGAGAGAGGGTGGGGACGGAAAAAAATTTCTTCTAACGAAATGGACTATTTTTTAATGTCTTAAATCCCTAAAATTTCAAGCTTCTTCAGGCTGGGGTCTAGAAGAAAAACGACATTAAAAATTTGAAAAAAAAGGGGTTTAGATAACGGTAATTTGAACGGCCATTTTGTTTTCTAAAGTTTAACTATAGTATACCGCGGTAGGGGAAGCAAGCCACAGCCTTTCTGCGTTTGCAAAATTTCAAAAATACTTATGGTTTCATTGCAACAAATAGTTAAAAAAGGCCATTTTTAAGGTTTTGTATGGGTATAACTTCTAGAGGGGGGGAGATAAGTAAAAATTTTGTTCTACGGAAGTTTCTAGTAAAGATCTATGTACATATAAAATTTCGGCTTTCTATCTTCAAGGATTTATAAGTTTTGTAAACAAAAAAAGTGTCCACGGACGGACGGACGGACAGACAGAGTGAAACTAATAAGCACTTTTTGTTAAAAAATTTTTGGAAAAGTGCTAAAAAGAATTATTTTATTTGTTGGTACCTGAGAAGTAGCTATATATATATATATAATGTAAAACAGGATTGTTTTTGAAGAGTTATACCAAATATGAATGAAATATATAGAACTATAAAGGGAAATTCAAGGTACTGCGTAGCCTGGTGGGTAGGGTGGTAGTCTCATAACCAGAAGGTTTATTAGATCGACGCTTGCCCGGGATGTTGTTGTATTTTTCTTTTTGTGGATTATTTAAAAAAATTTTTTTTTCTTTTTAAATTTTTTGTTTTATTTTTTTTAATATATAACAGGTAAATATTATTATAAAAGTTTAAAGAAAATTTCCAAAAAAATATTGTTATAATAGTTAAGTACATAAATATGTATGTACGTAATTTTTTTAAAGCTTCGTAACTAATTTTTTTTAAGCTTTCTTTATGAATTGAATAATATTCAAAACTGTGGTTTGGCATATAGAAACACATAATTATTAAATCATAAATTTTTCAAATAAAGAAAAGGTTTAGGCATAAATATTATAATATTTTTATTCAAATATATGTATGTACATGAATATATTAGAATTGAACATTTTAAAATTTTTTGCTCAAAAAATTAGAAGTAAAATTTTAATCATAAACGTACGTAACTATGAATGTGTAAATATTTTTTTAAAACTGCGTCTGAACATATAGCAATCAATTTTTCAAATAAAGAAAATGTTTGGGCAAAAATAAAAAAAATAAGTGTATTCAAATATACATATGTATATACATATAAATGTAATTTTTAAAATAAAGAAAAGGGTTAGGTAAAAACAAAATAATAATTTTATTCAAATATATGTATGTACATAGGAATATATTAAAATTTAGCATTTTACAGTTTTTCGCTCGAACAATAAAAATAAAATTTTAGGTAGATACATACATATGTACATAAATTGTGCATGTATATTTTTTTAAAGCTTGCTGATGAAACATAATATTCAAAACAATAACAAATGAAACATTAATATTCAGTTGACACAAAACATCTGATGTCTTTTATAAAATCTGACATATATGTTATTTAAGTTTATTTCGATTTTTCTAGATTGTAGATTGTAGATTCTAAGGGAACTGAGTGGGGACAGGAGCATCCCCCCAAGCCACCGCAGCCATTTTTGACTTATTGTAGCCACCCCACTCTCCCGTCTATAATATCCCCGTCCCAATCACAAAGCCGGAGATATCCCTAAGGGAGTTGGACAATAGTTCCCGAACACTTAGGGACCCATGTCCAAGACAATTGCGGCGCCGAACAGCCAGTGCCGGACAGTCGCAGAGAATGTGCACGGCGGTCTCATCGCCACCCCCACAAAATCTGCACAGGGGGGAGCCCGACTTCCCCAGCCTGTGCAGGTGGTATTTCACCGGGCAGTGCCCCGTGAAGAAATTCGCAATAGTGCGAACCCGGCTCCTGCTCATCCCCAGCAACTCCGCAGCGAATCCGCCGGAGCACGCCGGAACAAACACCTTCGCATGACGGCACCCTTTCGTGTCCCGCCAGTGACGACTGCATTCCGCCGCGAGTAGGCAGGCAAGCCTGGCCCCCACGGCGGAAGAAGGCAGACCACAGAAAGGCAGCGGCTGCACAAAGGCAGCCCCAGATCCCCTCCGTGCCAACTCATCGGCAACTTCGTTGCCCGCATGGCCACTATGGCCCGGCACCCAAATGAGCATCACTCTGTTTTCCGATGCCAATTCCATAAGTGCAGCAAGGCAGCTCCAGACCAGCTTGGATGTAACCTGAGCTGAACGGAGCGCCAGCAGTGCAGCCCTGCTGTCTGAGAACACATAGATGGTGCGGTTTCTATACCCCCTTTCCAAATTGATTCTCAGACAGATCTCTATTGCATGTATTTCGGCCTGGAACACTGTGCAATACGGGTCAAGGGTTGCATATACACGCGTGTCCGGGCGGACACCGTATACGCCCGAGCCCACACCCGATCGATTTTTCTAACTTTAAATATATGTGAGATCATTATATTTTCGAATATTATTTATTTCTCGTTCTCGGTTTGTGTTTCTAATATAAAAAAAAAGTATTATTTTATTTGTTGGTTTGCGTTTCTAGTAATATAAAGTATAAAAGAAAAAGGTGCTTTTGTTATACAAAAATTTTTTCAGAAAATCTTAAAATAGAGCTATTTCGGGGCTAAAAACTTCCAATGTCAGATTTTTCTGGGACCCTAAAGGCAAAACTCTACCTAATGCCTTTTGTCCCATGTCTCTAGCACTTCCAGAAGTACCCGTACTTTTTACCACCTGAGAAGTAGCTATGTATATATAAAATGTAAAATATGATGGTTTTTGATGAGTTATACGAAATATAAATAAAATATAGAATTATTAAAGGAAATTCAAGGTACTGCGTAGCCTAGTGGTTAGCGTGGTAGTCTCATAGCCAGAAGGTTATTGGATCAATGCTTGCCTGGATGTTGTCGTATTTTTATTTTTTTGGATTATTTTAAAAAAATTTTTTTTTATTTTGTTTAAATTTTGTGTTTTAATTTTTTTTAATATATAACATATAAATGTTATTATAAAAGTTTAAAGAAAATTTCCAAAAAAATATTCTTATAATAGTTTGGAAAAATTCGCAAAAAATTTATGTACATAAATATGTATGTATGTATATTTTTTTTAAAGCTTCCTGAGTAATTTTTTTAAGCTTTCTATATGAATTTAATAATATTCAAAACTGTAGAATATATAGAAATAAATTTTAAACGCATAATTATTATATCATGGGGGTAAACTTACAAAAATTAATTCCTCAAATAAAGAAAAGGTTTAGTCAAAAACAAAATAATAATTTTATTCAAATATGTATGTATGTATATATGAATATATGTATGTATGTATACATGAAAGTTTTAGAATTGAAGATTTTAATATTTTTCGTTCCAACATAAGAACGTATGTACATATGAATGTATTAGAATGGAAAATTTTGAAATTTTGCTGTTGGAAAAATTAAAAATAAAATTATTAATACAAACACACGTTATTATGAATGTATACCTAGTTTTTTTAAAACTGCGGGTGAACATATAGAAATAAATTTCTCAAATAAAGAAAAGGTTTAGGCAAAAACAAAATAATAATTTTATTCAAATATGTGTATGTACATATAAATGTACTAAAATTTAGCATTTTACAGTTTTCCGGTTGGAACAATAAAAATAAAATTCTAACTACATACGTACATACATATATTCTGTATGTGCATATATTTTTTTAAAGCTTGCTGACGAAACGTAATGTTCAAAACAATAACAAATGAAATATTAATATTCAGATGTCACAAAACATCTGATGTCTGATAAAAGCTGACATTTATTTACGTTAAGATTAATTCGATTATCCGAACCAAAAATATGTGAGATCATTATATTTTCAAATATTATTTATTTCTCGGTTTGAGTTTCTAATAATAAAAATAACGTAAAACATATCATTTCTTTTTTTTGTTTCTAAATGTTGATGAAGGGTATTCAATTCCGAATAGTAACAACGAAGAAATTGAAATCGATGATTGTGAAAATCTCTTAGCAAATAGGATGCTTTCAGATTTAACAGATTAACAGACTGTATCATTTACTGTAAATGATACAATTGAAGAATTGAATGATTTAGAATTTGATTATTTTGATATCAAGGGTCAACCTTAATTATCTAAATAATCTATTGACGCTGGCAAATGATGTAGAATTAGATTCAAATATAAAAAAGAAATTTTTCCGCTGCAAAATATTTTTTAAAATACGAATAGATAATTCTGAAATATCAGCAAACAGTCGAAAAAGAAAAGTAAATAAAATTTTAACATAATGTTAGTTTATTTTCAAAAGTTTTAAATAAAAAATACTAAAAAATTATAATTTAAAAGTTAAAAAATATGTTTAATATAATTGACATTGAATAAGAATTAAAATTTCAAAAAAACTAAAATAGCTTCATCTTTTATTTTTTCAAAAACAAAATAGGTCTTTTATGAGAAACTCATATTTTCCTATTAAACAATGTAATTGTACATAACCTAAAAAAATTTCTACCATGCAGATGACGTAGATGCGCAGAAAATACAAAAATTGAAACTCTGAATATACTACCATTTTTTCTTTATACCTTGATATTTTTTTTGTTTTTTTGCTTTACTACCATAAACAAAAATAAAAAGCAAAAGGAAGCGAAATATTTTAAATGAGTTAAGTAAGAGTAAAATAATTTTTTGTTGTTGTATTTAGCATGGAATGGAATTAAAAAAAATAAAACTAAAAATTGTGAGAGATATAAGAACACGAATAACGTTACGTTACGTACTAAGGCAATTATTCTTCGTGTGCTTGCGAAATTTCAATTGAGGAAGTAGCCAAGCCAGGTCTGTATAAAGAAAAGAGGCATTGATTTTTTATTAGTTCACATTCACTTTGGTTTTAAAGTTTAGCGTGAAAGGTTCTATTTCCTTTCCTTTTAATTTTGTTCGGCATCAGTTCCCCATCCGTCTTGCATATGCCATGACTATAAATAAGTCCCAAGGGCAAACTTTTGAAAAGGTTGGCCCCTATCTCCCCTAGCGGTGCTTTTCGCATGGGCAATCATACACAGCCTGTTCAAGAGCCATAGACTCCAATTCTTTAAAAATTCAAGTCAAAGATACGGTTCGTCAGGGAAAAATCGATGATGAAAATATTTTAACAGATAACGTTGTTTATAAGGAAATTTTTCGTTCTTAATTGTTAACTAATTCTTAAATTGAATTTTAATCATATCTATGTAATTAACAGTGACACATATTACATCTTAAAATTTATTAAATTAAAAATATTTCCATTACTTTTATTTATCATTAATCTTCAAACCAATATGATATTTATGCATATACAAGTATATACCTGCATATGTATGCCATAATATGTACAAATTTTTCTAAACTTATTTTAAAATTGATTGCCACAATCCTGTTTTTACAACAGATAATGCTGCTTATAAACAAACCACAGGGGCCCCTAGTCTATATTATATTTTACAAGATTTTTCCAGTTCATGAACAGGTATACATATAATCTAATAAATAACAAAAACAAAAAAATGAAAATTGCAAAAGAGAATGCTGGGTAGAAACATTACTCAATTGATTATACATACTGTAAAACAAAAACAAAAAATGAAAAGCGAAAAGCGAAAGAGAATAAAAAAAGAGTAGTAATATTTTTTTTGTTATTTTGCTTTACTATCATAAACAAAAATAAAAAGCAAAAGGAAGCGAAATATTTTAAATGAGTAAAGTAAGAGTAAAATAATTTTTTGTTGTTGTATTTAACATGGAATGGAATAAAAAAAATAAAACTAAAAATTGTGAGAGATATAAGAACACGAATAACGTTACGTTACGTACTTATCTAGATAACATTGTTTAGAAGGAAATTTTTCGTTCTTAATTGTTGACTAATTCTTAAATTGAATTTTAATCATATCTATGTAATTAACAGTGACACATATTACATCTTAAAATTTATTAAATTAAAAATATTTCCATTACTTTTATTTATCATTAGTATTCAAACCAATATGATATTTATGCATATGCAAGTATATACCTGCATATGTATGCCATAATATGTACAAATTTTTCTAAAGTTATTTTAAAATTGATTGCCACAATCCTGTTTTTACAACAGATAATACTGCTTATAAGCAAACCACAGGGGCCCCTAGTATGAATAAAATATAGAATTATTAAGGGAAATTCAAGGTACTGCGTAGCGTAGTGGTTAGCGTGGTAGTCTCATAGCCAGAAGGTTATTGAATCAATGCTTGCCTTGGATGTTGTCGTATTTTTATTTTTTTAGATTATTTTAAAAAAAAAATTTTTTATTTTGTTTAAATAGTGTGTTTTATTTTTTTTAATATATAACATATAAATCCTATAATAAAAGTTTAAAGAAAATTTCCAAACAAATATTCTTATAATAGTTTGGAAAAATTCACAAAAATTTTAAGTACATAAATATGTATGTATGTATATTTTTTTTTAAAGCTTCCTGAGTAATTTTTTTAAGCTTTCTATATGAATTTAATAATATTCAAAACTGTAGAATATTATAGAAATAAATTTTAAACGCATAATTATTATATCATGGGGTAAACTTACAAAAATTAATTTCTCAAATAAAGAAAAGGTTTAGTCAAAAACAAAATAATAATTTTATTCAAAAATGTATGTATGTGTATATGAATATATGTATGTATGTATATATGAAAGTTTTAGAATTGAAGATTTTAATATTTTTCGTTCCAACATATGAACGTAGTATGTACATATGAATGTTTTAGAATGGAAAATTTTGAAATTTTGCTGTTAGGACAATTAGAAATAAAATTATTAATACAAACACACATTATTATGAATGTATACCTAGTTTTTTTAAAACTGCGGGTGAACTTATAGAAATAAATTTCACAAATAAAGAAAAGGTTTAGGTTAAAATTAAATAATAATTGTATTCAAATATATATATGTACATATGAATGTAATTTTTCAAATAAAGAAAAGGTTTAGGCAAAAACAAAATAATAATTTTATTCAAATATGTTTATGTACATATAAATGTATTAAAATTTAGCATTTTACAGTTTTCCGGTTGGAACAATAAAAATAAAATTCTAACTACATACGTACATACATATATTCTGTATGTACATATATTTTTTTAAAGCTTGCTGACGAAACGTAATGTTCAAAGCAATAACAAATGAAATATTAATATTCAGATGTCACAAAACATCTGATGTCTGATAAAAGCTGACATTTATTTACGTTAAGATTAATTCAATTATCCGAACCAAAAATATGTGAGATCATTATATTTTCAAATATTATTTATTTCTCGGTTTGTGTTTCTAATAATAAAAATAACGTAAAACGTATCATTTATTTCTTGGTTTGTGTTTCTAATTATAAAAAGTATGAAAGAAAAACGTGCTTTTGTTATACAAAATTTTTTTCGGAAAATCTTAAAATAGAGCTATTTCGGGGCTAAAAAGTTCCAATGTCAGATTTTTCTGGGACCCTAAGCGCAAAGTTCTACCTAATGCCTTTTGTCCCATGTCTCTAGCCCTTCTAGAAGTACCCGTACTTTTTTCCACCTGAGAAGTAGCTATATATATATATAATGTAAAATATGATGGTTTTTGATGAGTTATACGAAATATAAATAAAATATAGAATTATTAAAGGAAATTCAAGGTACTGCGTAGCCTAGTGGTTAGCGTGGTAGTCTCATAGCCAGAAGGTTATTGGATCAATGCTTGCCTGGATGTTGTCGTATTTTTATTTTTTTGGATTATTTTAAAAAAATTTTTTTTTATTTTGTTTAAATTTTGTGTTTTAATTTTTTTTAATATATAACATATAAATGTTATTATAAAAGTTTAAAGAAAATTTCCAAAAAAATATTCTTATAATAGTTTGGAAAAATTCGCAAAAAATTTATGTACATAAATATGTATGTATGTATATTTTTTTTAAAGCTTCCTGAGTAATTTTTTTAAGCTTTCTATATGAATTTAATAATATTCAAAACTGTAGAATATATAGAAATAAATTTTAAACGCATAATTATTATATCATGGGGGTAAACTTACAAAAATTAATTCCTCAAATAAAGAAAAGGTTTAGTCAAAAACAAAATAATAATTTTATTCAAATATGTATGTATGTATATATGAATATATGTATGTATGTATACATGAAAGTTTTAGAATTGAAGATTTTAATATTTTTCGTTCCAACATAAGAACGTATGTACATATGAATGTATTAGAATGGAAAATTTTGAAATTTTGCTGTTGGAAAAATTAAAAATAAAATTATTAATACAAACACACGTTATTATGAATGTATACCTAGTTTTTTTAAAACTGCGGGTGAACATATAGAAATAAATTTCTCAAATAAAGAAAAGGTTTAGGCAAAAACAAAATAATAATTTTATTCAAATATGTGTATGTACATATAAATGTACTAAAATTTAGCATTTTACAGTTTTCCGGTTGGAACAATAAAAATAAAATTCTAACTACATACGTACATACATATATTCTGTATGTGCATATATTTTTTTAAAGCTTGCTGACGAAACGTAATGTTCAAAACAATAACAAATGAAATATTAATATTCAGATGTCACAAAACATCTGATGTCTGATAAAAGCTGACATTTATTTACGTTAAGATTAATTCGATTATCCGAACCAAAAATATGTGAGATCATTATATTTTCAAATATTATTTATTTCTCGGTTTGAGTTTCTAATAATAAAAATAACGTAAAACATATCATTTCTTTTTTTTGTTTCTAAATGTTGATGAAGGGTATTCAATTCCGAATAGTAACAACGAAGAAATTGAAATCGATGATTGTGAAAATCTCTTAGCAAATAGGATGCTTTCAGATTTAACAGACTAACAGACTGTATCATTTACTGTAAATGATACAATTGAAGAATTGAATGATTTAGAATTTGATTATTTTGATATCAAGGGTCAACCTTAATTATCTAAATAATCTATTGACGCTGGCAAATGATGTAGAATTAGATTCAAATATAAAAAAGAAATTTTTCCGCTGCAAAATATTTTTTAAAATACGAATAGATAATTCTGAAATATCAGCAAACAGTCGAAAAAGAAAAGTAAATAAAATTTTAACATAATGTTAGTTTATTTTCAAAAGTTTTAAATAAAAAATACTAAAAAATTATAATTTAAAAGTTAAAAAATATGTTTAATATAATTGACATTGAATAAGAATTAAAATTTCAAAAAAACTAAAATAGCTTCATCTTTTATTTTTTCAAAAACAAAATAGGTCTTTTATGAGAAACTCATATTTTCCTATTAAACAATGTAATTGTACATAACCTAAAAAAATTTCTACCATGCAGATGACGTAGATGCGCAGAAAATACAAAAATTGAAACTCTGAATATACTACCATTTTTTCTTTATACCTTGATATTTTTTTTGTTTTTTTGCTTTACTACCATAAACAAAAATAAAAAGCAAAAGGAAGCGAAATATTTTAAATGAGTTAAGTAAGAGTAAAATAATTTTTTGTTG
Source organism: Condylostylus longicornis (assembly GCF_029603195.1). NCBI lineage: Eukaryota > Metazoa > Arthropoda > Insecta > Diptera > Dolichopodidae > Condylostylus > Condylostylus longicornis. Next base: position 341,353 of record NW_026578021.1, on the reverse strand, counting down.
TTGTATTTAGCATGGAATGGAATTAAAAAAAATAAAACTAAAAATTGTGAGAGATATAAGAACACGAATAACGTTACGTTACGTACTAAGGCAATTATTCTTCGTGTGCTTGCGAAATTTCAATTGAGGAAGTAGCCAAGCCAGGTCTGTATAAAGAAAAGAGGCATTGATTTTTTATTAGTTCACATTCACTTTGGTTTTAAAGTTTAGCGTGAAAGGTTCTATTTCCTTTCCTTTTAATTTTGTTCGGCATCAGTTCCCCATCCGTCTTGCATATGCCATGACTATAAATAAGTCCCAAGGGCAAACTTTTGAAAAGGTTGGCCCCTATCTCCCCTAGCGGTGCTTTTCGCATGGGCAATCATACACAGCCTGTTCAAGAGCCATAGACTCCAATTCTTTAAAAATTCAAGTCAAAGATACGGTTCGTCAGGGAAAAATCGATGATGAAAATATTTTAACAGATAACGTTGTTTATAAGGAAATTTTTCGTTCTTAATTGTTAACTAATTCTTAAATTGAATTTTAATCATATCTATGTAATTAACAGTGACACATATTACATCTTAAAATTTATTAAATTAAAAATATTTCCATTACTTTTATTTATCATTAATCTTCAAACCAATATGATATTTATGCATATACAAGTATATACCTGCATATGTATGCCATAATATGTACAAATTTTTCTAAACTTATTTTAAAATTGATTGCCACAATCCTGTTTTTACAACAGATAATGCTGCTTATAAGCAAACCACAGGGGCCCCTAGTCTATATTATATTTTACAAGATTTTTCCAGTTCATGAACAGGTATACATATAATCTAATAAATAACAAAAACAAAAAAATGAAAATTGCAAAAGAGAATGCTGGGTAGAAACATTACTCAATTGATTATACATACTGTAAAACAAAAACAAAAAATGAAAAGCGAAAAGCGAAAGAGAATAAAAAAAGAGTAGTAATATTTTTTTTGTTATTTTGCTTTACTATCATAAACAAAAATAAAAAGCAAAAGGAAGCGAAATATTTTAAATGAGTAAAGTAAGAGTAAAATAATTTTTTGTTGTTGTATTTAACATGGAATGGAATAAAAAAAATAAAACTAAAAATTGTGAGAGATATAAGAACACGAATAACGTTACGTTACGTACTTATCTAGATAACATTGTTTAGAAGGAAATTTTTCGTTCTTAATTGTTGACTAATTCTTAAATTGAATTTTAATCATATCTATGTAATTAACAGTGACACATATTACATCTTAAAATTTATTAAATTAAAAATATTTCCATTACTTTTATTTATCATTAGTATTCAAACCAATATGATATTTATGCATATGCAAGTATATACCTGCATATGTATGCCATAATATGTACAAATTTTTCTAAAGTTATTTTAAAATTGATTGCCACAATCCTGTTTTTACAACAGATAATACTGCTTATAAGCAAACCACAGGGGCCCCTAGTATGAATAAAATATAGAATTATTAAGGGAAATTCAAGGTACTGCGTAGCCTAGTGGTTAGCGTGGTAGTCTCATAGCCAGAAGGTTATTGAATCAATGCTTGCCTTGGATGTTGTCGTATTTTTATTTTTTTAGATTATTTTAAAAAAAAAATTTTTTATTTTGTTTAAATAGTGTGTTTTATTTTTTTTAATATATAACATATAAATCCTATAATAAAAGTTTAAAGAAAATTTCCAAACAAATATTCTTATAATAGTTTGGAAAAATTCACAAAAATTTTAAGTACATAAATATGTATGTATGTATATTTTTTTTTAAAGCTTCCTGAGTAATTTTTTTAAGCTTTCTATATGAATTTAATAATATTCAAAACTGTAGAATATTATAGAAATAAATTTTAAACGCATAATTATTATATCATGGGGTAAACTTACAAAAATTTATTTCTCAAATAAAGAAAAGGTTTAGTCAAAAACAAAATAATAATTTTATTCAAAAATGTATGTATGTGTATATGAATATATGTATGTATGTATATATGAAAGTTTTAGAATTGAAGATTTTAATATTTTTCGTTCCAACATATGAACGTAGTATGTACATATGAATGTTTTAGAATGGAAAATTTTGAAATTTTGCTGTTAGGACAATTAGAAATAAAATTATTAATACAAACACACATTATTATGAATGTATACCTAGTTTTTTTAAAACTGCGGGTGAACTTATAGAAATAAATTTCACAAATAAAGAAAAGGTTTAGGTTAAAATTAAATAATAATTGTATTCAAATATATATATGTACATATGAATGTAACTTTTCAAATAAAGAAAAGGTTTAGGCAAAAACAAAATAATAATTTTATTCAAATATGTTTATGTACATATAAATGTATTAAAATTTAGCATTTTACAGTTTTCCGGTTGGAACAATAAAAATAAAATTCTAACTACATACGTACATACATATATTCTGTATGTACATATATTTTTTTAAAGCTTGCTGACGAAACGTAATGTTCAAAGCAATAACAAATGAAATATTAATATTCAGATGTCACAAAACATCTGATGTCTGATAAAAGCTGACATTTATTTACGTTAAGATTAATTCAATTATCCGAACCAAAAATATGTGAGATCATTATATTTTCAAATATTATTTATTTCTCGGTTTGTGTTTCTAATAATAAAAATAACGTAAAACGTATCATTTATTTCTTGGTTTGTGTTTCTAATTATAAAAAGTATGAAAGAAAAACGTGCTTTTGTTATACAAAATTTTTTTCGGAAAATCTTAAAATAGAGCTATTTCGGGGCTAAAAAGTTCCAATGTCAGATTTTTCTGGGACCCTAAGCGCAAAGTTCTACCTAATGCCTTTTGTCCCATGTCTCTAACCCTTCTAGAAGTACCCGTACTTTTTTCCACCTGAGAAGTAGCTATATATATATATAATGTAAAATATGATGGTTTTTGATGAGTTATACGAAATATAAATAAAATATAGAATTATTAAAGGAAATTCAAGGTACTGCGTAGCCTAGTGGTTAGCGTGGTAGTCTCATAGCCAGAAGGTTATTGGATCAATGCTTGCCTGGATGTTGTCGTATTTTTATTTTTTTGGATTATTTTAAAAAAATTTTTTTTTATTTTGTTTAAATTTTGTGTTTTAATTTTTTTTAATATATAACATATAAATGTTATTATAAAAGTTTAAAGAAAATTTCCAAAAAAATATTCTTATAATAGTTTGGAAAAATTCGCAAAAAATTTATGTACATAAATATGTATGTATGTATATTTTTTTTAAAGCTTCCTGAGTAATTTTTTTAAGCTTTCTATATGAATTTAATAATATTCAAAACTGTAGAATATATAGAAATAAATTTTAAACGCATAATTATTATATCATGGGGGTAAACTTACAAAAATTAATTCCTCAAATAAAGAAAAGGTTTAGTCAAAAACAAAATAATAATTTTATTCAAATATGTATGTATGTATATATGAATATATGTATGTATGTATACATGAAAGTTTTAGAATTGAAGATTTTAATATTTTTCGTTCCAACATAAGAACGTATGTACATATGAATGTATTAGAATGGAAAATTTTGAAATTTTGCTGTTGGAAAAATTAAAAATAAAATTATTAATACAAACACACGTTATTATGAATGTATACCTAGTTTTTTTAAAACTGCGGGTGAACATATAGAAATAAATTTCTCAAATAAAGAAAAGGTTTAGGCAAAAACAAAATAATAATTTTATTCAAATATGTGTATGTACATATAAATGTACTAAAATTTAGCATTTTACAGTTTTCCGGTTGGAACAATAAAAATAAAATTCTAACTACATACGTACATACATATATTCTGTATGTGCATATATTTTTTTAAAGCTTGCTGACGAAACGTAATGTTCAAAACAATAACAAATGAAATATTAATATTCAGATGTCACAAAACATCTGATGTCTGATAAAAGCTGACATTTATTTACGTTAAGATTAATTCGATTATCCGAACCAAAAATATGTGAGATCATTATATTTTCAAATATTATTTATTTCTCGGTTTGAGTTTCTAATAATAAAAATAACGTAAAACATATCATTTCTTTTTTTTTTATTTATTAATTATAATCTCAGAAAAGAGCGTTAACTCATAAAGAGTTAATACAAAAAAGAAAAATTTTGTTAATTGCAGCGAATGTTAATACAAGCATATTTAACATTTTTCAAAAATTATTGTGTTAGTTTAATACATATGAGATGAATTTAATTTTTAAAACAGAAAGAAAAAAAAGAAGGAATACAAATTTGATTTTTAATTTAAGCTAATACATTTTGATATTTTTTTTTGAATGTTTTATAATTTTTTTCTTTAATAGCTGGTGGTACTTCATTGAAGACTTTTATGGAGTTACTATATATGTTAGATATTCCGCTAGAAGTTCTAAATTCTTCGGCATTTCTAGTGTTGTACTGATGTATATCAGTTCCTTGGCGCAGTGTTGAATTAGTTATGATTAAATTGTTTACTATTTTGTATATATGACTAGCTTGTAACACTTTATGTTGTTTGTCTATATTCATAATATTATAATCTTTGTACACACTATCTGTTGGGATCCTTATATCCAGATTATACAGGTTCTTTATGGCTTTGTTTTGCAAAATCTGTAATTTTTTTATATTTTGCCTTGTTGTTGATCCTCATACAATTTGACCATATATAATATTGCTATGAAACAGGCTGTAATAAATTGATCTTTTCTCCTTCATTGGAATGATACTTGATATTTTTATAAATATTCCAGCAACTCTTCTACAGCTTTTATGGATTTCATTTACATGCAGATTCCAATTAAGTTCTTGATCGATTGTGATTCCCAGATATTTATAATTATCAACCTTTGCTATTTTTCTATTGTTATAAATTATATTTAAATTTATATGTTCAGGAGCTTTGATGATCATATATTTGGTTTTTTCTAGATTAATTGTTAATTTGTACTTTGTTATTATATTTAATATATTTTCGTTGTCTAAATTTATTTTTTTTTCTAGTTCGATAAAATCATCTTCAGCCTAAACAATGGCCAGATCATCAGCATACATAAATATCCTACCATAAGTTTGTAAGTTAGCTCTTTCGTTTGCATAAATAAGAAATAAGGTGGGACCTAATGAGCTGCCTTGGACTACTCCAAAGTCCACGTTTTGAATTCACTTTTTAAGCTTTCCATCTCTGTAAATTGGGTTCTATTCGTTAAGTAACTTCTCAACCATTTATGTGAGTTCCCCTTTACACCGATGCCATATAAAACTTTTAATAAGATATTCCTATTAACTGAATCAAAGGCTTTGGTTAAGTCATAGAATACTGTTACTACTTTTTTCTTTATAAGTATTTTTTCTTGTATTAAACTTACTAAGTCAAATAGAGCAGTTTCAGTGTTTGATTGTTTACGAAACCCATACTGCCTTGTGCTTATAATATTGAATTTTTCTAAATAATCAGTAAGCTGACCGTTTAAAAGTGTTTCAATGATTTTGCTAAATATGGATGATATTGCTATTGGTCTGAAATTGCTCACGTTGTCAACATCTCCCTTTTTAAAAATAGGCACAATTTTACTGGTCTTAAGGTTTTGTGGAAATGTCGAAGTTTCCAGCGAAGAGTTTATTAAAAATCTTAAATAGGATACTAATTCATTCTTACATGTTTTTATTGTTCTGGTGTTTATATTATCATAGCCAGTCGAATTTGAATTTTTTAGTTTGTTTATACAATTTATAACATCCCTAGATGTAACATTCTTCAATTTGAATTGGTGGTTAGCTTTTACTATTGAAAAAAATGTGTTTGTTATTATTTTATTAGCTAGAGTCTCTCCTATTGTGCAATAATATTGATTAAAGTTATTCAATTTGTCAATTTTATCAGAATCTGTCATACTTTCATTAATAAATTTATTAGCTGATCTACTATTCTTGTTCATAACTACTGCTTTTATGACTTGCCAGGTTTTTCTAGAATCGTTATTACAATTATTAAATTATAAAATTCTCTCTTTTTTGTTTGTTTTAATTTCGTAAATTTATTTAACCAATGTTTATAGGTATTTTTTATTTGTATGTTATCATAATTTTTTGTTAATTTCCGATACCAGTAATTTTTGGTCTTAATTAAATCAATAACTTCATTATCGATCCATTCTTTAGAAAATTTGACGCTATTTTTAATATACACCTTTTTAGTTTCAATCCAGTTATTCAATCCAGTATTTATATTATCAACTAGAATATTATATTTTTAATCAGATGTTAAATTATATTCCAAATCAAAAAATTGAGATTTTCCTAATATTTCTCTGAGTGTATTGTAATTAATTTTCTCATGTGTTATTATATTATTTTTGTTTATTTGTTTACTATTACTGAGAGAATTTTTACCGTTAGTAAGAGAATCTATTTCGATGAACAATAGATCATGATCCGAGATATCGTAATTTAATTGAGTAATTTGTATATTTTGATTGATAAAATTTGTTAGTACGTGATCTATGCATGTGCCGGCAGCATGTCTCGTTGCAGTTTTATTATAGAAAAAAAAAGCATTAGTGTATATGACATTCTTATATTCTTCAACGCATTTATCTTTTTGTGCTAATATATTATAATTAAAATCTCCAACAATTAAAGTGTTATCATTTTGATTAAATTTGCTAAAATTAATATATAGTTTGTTAAGAAATTTGTGATTAAAATCTCTGTTTTGTATGGGAGGTCTATAATATTGAGTTTATTATTGGGATTAAATGTTATTTTTATTGTAATAATACTAGTGTAATCATCGCTAAAAGTTTCAATTACTCTGAAGTTAATATTTTCACGTACAAATATGCCAACTCCGCCACCTTTTCTAGTAGATCTACAAGCAAGTACCTTTTCATAGCCAGGAATATGGACAGTATCTATTTCATCAATGTTGACCCACGTTTCAGTAAAAACAATAATATGGAAAATATATTTTGTATTATCTAGTAAGTAAAGTATTTCTTCTGTTTTGTTTTTTAAACTTCTAATATTAGCATACATAATTTTTAAGTTTTTGTAATTAGAAAAAGTTAAATTCTCAAATTCATTTATATGCAGATTTCTTGGGTAAAACGGCAAACGATAATCATTATTTAGGTTAGTTAGTGACGTCATTGAAAGACATTAAATCAATTATTCTGACAACCTTACTGTTGTCCTCCTTCCTCACAAAAATCTTGCCATCACTTACCCAAGCACATATAACTTTCTTTTCTCTTTTAAGATTTCTAGCTTTTTTTTAAAGATAATTAAAATGTTTTGTAAGTTTATCATTTATAAAAATGTATGAATCTGTCGTATTAGATGGAATATCCCTAATTAAAGAGGAAAGTTTAATTTGTTTATTTTTCTTTGCTAACATTATTTTCGATTTTATGTCAGAATTTTTAAAATCAATTATGATAGTTTTTGGGAGTTTTGAATTCTTATTATATTTATTTTCCAGGGATATATTATGTATTTCTCCCTCACTAACATCTATATTCAGCAATTTAAAAACATTTTTGCTTACCTCCATTTTATTTGCTATATTATCTGGTATACCACAAATTTCAATTGTATTTTTAAATTTATCTTGCTTAAGTTCTTCAATACTTGAAATATTTTTGTTTATTTTTTCCAAGAGTACCATATTTTCGTTACGCAAATTTATATTTTCTTCGATCAATTCATCTACAATGTTGTTAATTTTATTTAGATTATTATTCAAATCATTGAAACACGTATCGTGGTATTCTAATTTTTCAAGAATTTTGTTAATTTTCTCATCTAGAGACATATTCTCGAAAATACTTGTATCTCTGCTACTTATTTCACTAGATGTTTAAGGAGTACTAAGGTGATTGTTCATTGTCAAGGTTGAACGACGATGAATTTTACATCCTTTACAAAACCAAGACATCCCATCATCTTTCATCAATTTCTTGTAATCTTCAACACCCAAATTTATACATGAGATGTGGAAGCGATTGTTACAAATTCCATCACATAGAATATTTTTTTCATTTTTTTTTATATATTTTGAGCAGGAGCCACAATTTTTAACTTTTACTACATTCGCCATCTTTAATTTTTTTGTTAATTTATTTTTTGGTTTTTGTTTCTAATTATAAAAAGTATAAAAGAAAAACGTGCTTTTGTTATACAAAAATTTTATCAGAAAATCTTAAAATAGGGCTATTTCAGGGCTAAAAAGTTCCAATGTCAGATTTTTCTGTGACCCTAAGCGCAAAACTCTACCTAATGCCTTTTGTCCCATGTCACTAGCCCTTCTAGAAGTACCCGTACTTTTTACCACATGAGAAGTAGTTATATATATATAATGTAAAATATGATGGTTTTTGATGAGTTATACGAAATATGAATAAAACATAGAATTATTAAGGGAAATTCAAGGTACTGCGTAGCCTAGTGGTTAGCGTGGTAGTCTCATAGCCAGAAGGTTATTGGATCAATGCTTGCCTGGATGTTGTCGCATTTTTATTTTTTTGGATTATTTCAAAAAAAAATTTTTTTACTTTGTTTACATTTTTTGTTTTATTTTTTTTTAATATCTAACAGATAAATGTTATTATAAAAGTTTAAAGAAAATTTCCAAAAAAATATTCTTATAATAGTTTGGAAAAATTCGCAAAAATTTTAAGTACATTAATATGTATGGAGGTATATTTTTATTTAAAGCTTCCTGAGTAATTTTTTTAAGCTTTCTATATGAATTTAATAATATTCAAAACTGTAGAATATATAGAAAAAAATTTTAAACGCATAATTATTATATCATGGGGGTAAACTTACAAAAATTAATTTCTCAAATAAAGAAAAGGTTTAGTCAAAAACAAAATAATAATTTTATTCAAATATGTATGTATGTACATATGAATGTATTAAAATTTAGCATTTTACAGTTTTTCGTTTGGAACAATAAAAATAAAATTCTAACTACATACGTACATACATATATTCTGTATGTACATATATTTTTTTAAGCTTGCTGACGAAACGTAATGTTCAAAACAATAACAAATGAAATATTAATATTCAGATGTCACAAAACATGTGATGTCCGATAAAAGCTGACATTTATTTACGTTAAGATTAATTCAATTATCCGAACCAAAAATATGTGAGATCATTATATTTTCACATAATATTTATTTCTCGGTTTGTGTTTCTAATAATAAAAATAACGTAAAACGTATCATTTATTTCTTGGTTTGTGTTTCTAATTATAAAAAGTATAAGAGAAAAACGTGCTTTTGTTATACAAAAATTTTTTCAGAAAATCTTAAAATAGAGCTATTTCGTTGCTAAAAAGTTCCAATGTCAGATTTTTCTGGGACCCTAGAGGCAAAACTCTATCTAATGCCCTTTGTCCCATGTCTCTAGCCCTTCTAGAAGTATCCCTACTTTTTACCACCTGAGAAGTAGCTATATATATATAATGTAAAATAGGATGGTTTTTGAAGAGTTATACGAAATATGAATAAAATATAGAGTTATAAAGGGAAATTCAAGGTACTGCGTAGCCTGGGGAGTAGCGTGGTAGTCTCATAACCAGAAGGTTATTAGATCAATGCTTGCCTGGATGTTGTTGTATTTTTTTTTTTTTTGGATTATTTAAAGAATTTTTTTTTCTTTTTAAAGTCTTTGTTTTATTTTTTTTTTAATATATAACAGGTAAATATTATTATAAAAGTTTAAAGAAAATTTCCAAAAAAATATTCTTATAATAGTTTGGAAAAATTCGCAAAAATTTGAAGTACATAAATATGTATGAACGTATATTTTTTTTTAAAGCTTCCTGAGTAATTTTTTTTAAGCTTTCTATATGAATTTAATAATATTCAAAACTGTAGAATATATAGAAATAAATTTTAAACGCATAATTATTAAATCATGGGAGTAAACATACAAAAATTAATTTTTCAAATAGAGAAAAGGTTTAGTCAAAAACAAAATAATAATTTATGTATGTAAAAATATATGTATGTATGAATATATGAATATATGTGTGTATGTATATATTAATGGATTAGAATTGAAGATTTTAAAATTTTTCGTTCCAACATATGAAGGTATGCACATATGAATGTATTAGAATCGAAAATTAAAAAAGAAACAAAAACAAAATAATAATTTATGTATGTAAAAATATATGTGTGTATGTATATATGAATACATGTGTGTATGTATATATGAATGGATTAGAATTGAAGATTTTAAAATTTTTCGTTCCAACATATGAACGTATGTACATATGAATGTATTAGAATCGAAAATTTTGAAATTTTGCTGTTGGAAAAATTAGAAATAAAATTATTAACACAAGCACACGTTATTATGAATGTATACCTAGTTTTTTTAAAACTGCGGGTGAACATATAGAAATAAATTTCTCAAATAAAGAAGAGGTTTAGGTTAAAATAAAATAATAATTGTATTCAAATATATACATATATGTACATATGAATGTAATTTTTTTAAATAAAGAAAAGGTTTAGGCAAAAACAAAATAATAATTTTATTCAAATATATGTATGTACATATGAATGTATTAAAATTTAGCATTTTACAGTTTTTCGCTCGAACAATTAAAATAAAATTTTAGGTAGATACATGTAGCACTTTGACAATTTGCTGGCAACGTATTAATTACCTGCAACAATGTTATTTTGAATTTAGTTAAAACTGGTTTTGTTTTTTTTGCTTTTTCTATTTCTTTTTCTCTTAAATTTTTATATGATAATAATTAACGAAAAGTACAGTCGATTAAGTACCTACAACAAGTTAAGTTGAAAAGTTGTAATTTGAAATCTTTATTTTGCTCAACATAAAATTTGAAGAATTTTAAAGCTGATTAAATTAAAATTTAAAAAATTATAAATTTGTGAAGAATTACGAAAATTTGTAAATTAATTGTAAATTAATTTTTTAATATATGTAATATAATATGTAATTGTTCCGTCGTGACGTCATAGGCACAGATCATTTCCTAAAAGAAAAAAAAACAACAACAACAAAGAATACAAAGTGCACAACAATAACCTGATTGTACTTATCTGATGAATTCAATATGCATCCAATTGCGCAAGTTTTCATCTCAACCTAAAATTGAAGCTAATTAAAGCATATAACATACATATATTTGATCAAATATAAAAGAAACTTCAACTTACCTGTTGAATAAATTGCAGGTTTGCAATCGCTTTAGTCCTGGGTATTTTGGTCCAGCACAGTCAGTCCTACTTTCGTGGTTGATCTCGTGTTTATTTCATATTAATTTTATAATATTTGCGGAACTTTTGTTTCATAATTTTTTCTAATTTTTTGAAAGAAAATAAATCAACAAAAAGTAAAAACACTACACCACATTTCACTTGTTTATTTTTTATAAGTCAAATATTGACATTTGCAGACAAAAAAAGATTCGTTCAATAGCTTTCGTTCAGTTTGATCGATGTTGCCGCATGGCAACAATCATATCAGCTATTTGTCAAGTGTGATGGAGTGAAATAAAAAAGAACGAGCGAATGAAATGAAAAATATGAAAAGGGGGAATATTGTATATATATAATACAGAGAAATATATATAATATATATAATATTGTATATTATACATATAAACAGAACTGCGTCATCTGTTTTATATACAAGAAAACGTTATCAACACTGGATCTATAAATAGAATGGAAAATTTCAGACCAAGAACGCAGTATTAGAAAAACCGTCGCATCGAACTTTTCCTTTTTGAATTTATATTGAAATTATAATATACTTAGTTTATATAAAGTTACAGTAAAAGAAAATTAAATTTTGTTAATGAATTCAATAAATTGTTAGTACATGAATTGCAAAGAAGAAACAAAAATGAAGTTGTTTTTCTTATAATTATTCTATATAAAAAAGGGAAAAATAATAATTGCGTTGAAAAGAAGCAATAATAAAATTTTAGTGGTTTTGGTAGTTCTTGTATAAAATGTTAGCGCAAATTGGCGCCTATTATTTTTTGGTCCTTCGAGCCGGATTATATTGAAAATTCGTGGCATTAAAAAAAAAGAAAAGAAATACAAAAAATTTGGATTTAAAACAAAAAACTAGAATATAGGGTAGTGTAGTGTACAAAAAAAAGAAAACTAAGTTTTTATAAAAGAACGAATTTAGTGAAACAAACTGAAGAACACATAACAAATTGCAAAATTATTGGTGCGAAATTAGAAAAGTGTATGAGACTAGTGGTGAAATTTCTTTGTGGTACAAAAGAAAGAAATAAAAGAAGACTATAATATATTTAGTGTAGAACCCAAAAAAAAAACTTTGAACAATTTTTATTTTGTAGTGTAGAGGTGAAAAGCGATTTCGGTATCGGTCTGGCGACTCACGCCAATTGGAATCAAGGATTGGACTTAAAAAAGAGGAAGAGAGAAATTATGGTGAGTTCGTTCCATTTTTTTTTTTAAATTGCATACAAAGTAATTGGAGATTTTGAATATAAGGATTTCTTTTTTTATGAAAATATTTTGCATAAATGGTTTAAATTTTTTGAAACAAATTTTACTGGCGGATTTAACTGGATCTTTCTAAAATAATTTTGGCAGTTTAAATAGGAAACATTTTTTTTAATGCGTTTTGCCCTCTTCTTGAATGCTTGGAAAAAAAAGAATAATTTTTCGGGACAAAATTTTTATTTTTTTTTTTGGACATAATGAAGCATTATTAATAAATTTTAGTGAAAAAAAGAGAAAATATATATTAAAATTTTTTTTTTTTTTATGAACAGATTGAATTAAATTAATATTTAAAGGAACTATTTGACACTAGTTGTAATTAATTAATAAAATAGTTGTAATTTCAATAAAACTAAACAAAAAATATATAAATATATATATATAGTTGAAAATAAAGATATTATTTTGAGTGTTCAAATTGTTTAATTGATTTGCTTGGGATCTAGTTGGTACGGAGGTGATCTGGGTATTTGGAACCTTATAAATAAATAGATTAAATACATAGGGATTAACATGGACAAGTTAATTAAGTTGCAATTGGCGGAAAAATTCCTGATAGAGGAGATAGTAACTCATTTTTCTAAGGACAAAAGAGAAAATAAACTAAAGGGATGTTATGAGGAAGTTTTGAACGACATAGAGACCCTTTACAATGAGATAAAAAAGCGTCATCGACAGATTTTGGTGGACTCTTACACAGATAGGAGTGCGGAGAGCGCGAAGTGCCCGTGCCTAGAGAAAAGCATGTTTAATGAAATAAAAACGCTCTTCCAAACTAGTCATCAGTCCAGAGATGCTGAAATGGTCGACAGGTTTCCTAATAAGGAGGCGGACTTGAAGGTGGATCCGAACCATAGCATAAGCATAAGAAAGGAGGTTTCAAGTGCGGCGATAAACCTGCCAAAGATAACGCTGGCAAAATTTGATTGTGACTACCAGAAATGGCCTTCCTTTTACGACCTTTTTAGGTCCCTGGTCCACAATAATGAAACTCTTCCGGCAGTACAAAAGTTACAATATCTAAAGTTGCATCTTACTGGGGAGCCCAAACAATTGCGAAGAGCTTTTCAGGTAACAGAGGCCAACTATATGGGTGCACTCAACATCCTAAAGGAGCGTTACGACAACAAGCGGGTGCTAGTCAACACGCTATTGAAATGGCTTCTTGGCCAGGCGATCGTGCACCAGAAATTAGCCACTGCTGTAAGGAAGCTTTTAGACACATCAAATGAATGCTTACAAGCTACAAATTGATGTGGAAGGCTGGGATCCAATTACAGTGTACCTCATAGTCCAGAAGCTACCAATGGAAACGCATCAGCTTTGGGAACAAAGCATCAGCGTCGAAAAGCACCTACCAACTTGGCGACAGCTTGAAAATTTTTTAGAAACAAGGTTCCGCACATTGGACGCCATAGCAGCTAGAAAATTATTTGCAGGTTCAAGAAGTACAGAACGACTCAAACCGAAATAGGGGCAGCACTTCATTTCATGTTGCTACATCTGGGTCAACGAGTAATGGTGCTTCATGTCCGTTTTGTCGAGCCGCACATACGATAAAAAAGTGTAAAGTCTTTTCAAGATTGGGTCAAAGTAAGCGATTGGAGGCAGTAAAAACTAAGGGGCTTTGCATAAATTGCCCAAGCCAGCAGAGCTGCTACAGCTGTCATAAACGTCACCATACATTATTACACTGAGAGGATGAAGGAGAGCGAACCTCATCGCAAGTTACAACTATACCACAAGTACATGCGCATCACACCGCACATACTCCACAGCAAGCAGCAGCGGTGGCGCCAGACTTGTCCACTTTGGCACAAGTCTTTGTACCCGGCAGTCATAACGTTCACACATGTGGCACGGCTGTTAATTCCAGACAACAGGTCTTGCTAGCTACAGCGTATATCAGAGTTGTTTCACCTACTACGGGCCGATATCAAAGAGCTAGGGCGCTGATTGATCCCGGCTCACAAAGTTCCTTTATAACAAAGTCACTGGTGCAAGGCTTAAGTTTAAAGAAGGAGAGAATAGTCGCTGACATACACGGTGTATCACAAACAAATATTGACCAATCATTGGCTAGGGTCAGAGTAATAATTGAAAGTGCAAGTGGCTCCATAGGAGTACAGGTATCGGGTTTAGTGCTTAAAAGATTGGCGAACTTGTTACCAGAGCGAGACATCTTCGTGCAAGAACACACCTGAATGGATTAACTTTAGCTGAACCCAAATACTTCAAGATGGGAAAAATAGACATACTCATCAGTGTTGACCTTTTTCAGCCAAATAATATTGGACGGTTTAAGGAAGGGTCCGTTTGGCGCACCGATTGCCCAGAACAAGATTTTCGACTGGATCCTGTCCGGAACTGTAAAGCTACAGGATGTTCCAACAATAATGAGAAACAACTTCCACATGCAGTCGGATTTAAATGAAACTCTAAAAAGGTTCTGGGAACTTGAAGAAATACCAGAAAATAAAATAATGACTGAAGAGGAGCTAGCATGTGAGAAACATTTTTGCAGTACACATTCAAGGGCTGCAGATGGACGATACCAGGTGGAGCTACCATTCATAGAAGAAGACCCAATAGAGATTGGAAGTTAGAGACACATTGCAGTTGTCAGACTCTTTGGTATGGAAAAACAGTTTTGCAAAAATTGTAACTCCAAGAGGATTATATCAAGTGCATTAATGAGTATAGCAACATGAATCATATGCAAAAGGTGGAACCAATCGAGTTGCGAAATGAAAATCAAAAGGTTATTTCCAATTATTTACCGCATCACGGTGTCATCAAGGAGATTAGCTCCACCACGAAATTAAGAGTTGTTTTCGATGCGTCGCGACCCACATCCAACGGCTCATCCTTGAATGACAAGATGATGAAGGGCCCAGTCATCCAAGACGACTTGGCCACTCTTTTGCTGCGATTTCGAAAATATAAAGTTGCCTTTACAGCCGATCTCGAAAAAATGTATAAACAAATCAAATTTGCACCTAAACACACCGATTACCAGCGAATAGTTTGGCGAGAATCACCTAGACAACTTATTTGTGATTATAAATTAACTACCGTTACTTTTGGCACTAAATCCGCACCCTTTTTAGCTACGCGAGTGTTAAAGCAGCTGGCTACAGATAAAAGGATTAGGTATCCTTTGGCATCGCAGGCAACATTAGAGTCCTTTTATGTTGGCGATTTGCTATCTGGCGCATATTCACTTGAAGAAGCACTACAACTTCAAAAACAACTCATCAATTTGATGGCTTCGGGTGGATTTTCATTACGTAAGTAGTCATCAAATGCGGCACCATTACTGCAGGCGGTTCCTAAGGAGCACCAAGAAATTGAATGGCCTTTGCAAATAGAGGATGCAGAAACGGTAAAGACGCTAGGAGTGCAATGGGACCCAGCCAATGACTACTTCTCGTATAGAAGGCTCAGCAGGCGGGTGTGCGGGCCAAGCTGGAAAAGCTACAGAGGCTGGCCTGCCTGGGAGTGACCGGGGCGATGCGGACGGCTCCCACCGCTTCATTGGAGGTGATGATCGGATTGCCGCCACTGCACCTCCATATATTGAAGGAAGCTCGGCTGGTGACTTACCGACTTCTCTCTGGCGAGGACGGGGTAGGGCTAAAGTTGGCCCACAGAACTCACAGAGACTTCATTGAGGGCGATCCGATTCCAAGGATAACCATGTCAGATACCTGTCTGCCGCGGTACAACTTCGACCACAAGTACAGGGTTCTGTTTCCTGATCGATGGACGTGGGATCGGGGTGGTCCGGTACTTAGGTCGGGTTCGAGCGTGTGGTATGCGGACGGGTCCAAAACGGAGTCGGGTGTGAGTTCGGGCGTAACGGTGTCCGCCCGGCCACGCGTGTATATGCAACCCTTGACCCGTATTGCACAGTGTTCCAGGCCGAAATACATGCAATAGAAATCTGTCTGAGAATCAATTTGGAAAGGGGGTATAGAAACCGCACCATCTATGTGTTCTCAGACAGCAGGGCTGCACTGCTGGCGCTCCGTTCAGCTCAGGTTACATCCAAGCTGGTCTGGAGCTGCCTTGCTGCACTTATGGAATTGGCATCGGAAAACAGAGTGATGCTCATTTGGGTGCCGGGCCATAGTGGCCATGCGGGCAACGAAGTTGCCGATGAGTTGGCGCGGAGGGAATCTGGGGCTGCCTTTGTGCAGCCGCTGCCTTTCTGTGGTCTGCCTTCTTCCGCCGTGGGGGCCAGGCTTGCCTGCCTACTCGCGGCGGAATGCGGTCGTCACTGGCGGGACACGAAAGGGTGCCGTCATGCGAAAGTGTTTATTCCGGCGTGCTCCGGCGGATTCGCCGCGGAGTTGCTGGGGATGAGCAGGAGCCGGGTTCGCAATAGCCACTTGCATAGGCTGGGGAAGTCGAGCTCCCACCTGTGCAGATTTTGTGGGGGTGGCGATGAGACCGCCGTGCACATTCTCTGCGACTGTCCGGCACTGAACTTATGAAGAATTTACAACTGTTCTAGCTCAAATTGAAGCCTGTCTAAACTCTAAGCTTTTAAGCCAGGCTCTAACACCTGGGAATTTTTTGATTGGCGACGTAATTGTCACTCCACCTGAACCTTCAATCTTAGATCTTGCTGAAAATCGACCGAACAGAAGGCAACTGCTTCAAAAGCTGTATTTTGATACAGATGGTTCTTTTGGACCCGTTGGAGCCGCGAATATTTGTGCAGATTATAACAACGTCCAAAATGGACTAAAAGGCATGACAACATGCAATTACGAGACTTGGTCCTCCTAAAAGATGAAAATTTACCACCAAGCAGATGGCTGATGGGTCGCATCATCGAGACTCATCCCGGCCCAGATGGACTAGTTCGAGTAGTTACCATCAAGACGAAGAATGGGACACTAAAACGTTCAATAGTGATGATTTGCTTACTACCAATACATTCCAGGTCGAACGAAACCGAAACATCGCATTGATCAATCGAGAATGATTGATCGTACGCAAAAAAAAAATTCGCGAACGTAAACTATGCACCTACACTTTATTGAAATTATGTACCTATGCTATATCGAAATTATACACCTACGCTATATCAGAATTATACACCTACACTATATCAGAATTATGCACCTACACTATATCAAATTTGCGGGCCTACACTTAATACTAGGAGAACACCTAATACAAAATTTTGCGAATCTACACTTAATACTAGAAGATGCACCTAATACAATATTTTCGAATCTACACTTACATATATCTATATATATATGTAATTTTAATTAATTAAATTTTTTGATTTGATCAAAAATTTCCAATTATTAATTTATTTTTTTTTCTCTCCTTCCCCAAATCCACATCCTGGATTTCCGGAAAGCGAGCTCAGGCTCTATAACCTTCCATCCTTTTACGTTCTCTATTTACAGATGTTAGAACCTAACAACCTAAAAGGTTGTTTGGTTTTGGTGGTTCTTGTATAAAATGTTAGCGCAAATCGCCGCCTATCAGTAATATAATAATATATGTAATATGTAATATATGAATTGCATTACAAAGTTGGTCATTTTATGATATGAATGTTGAAGAATTGAATAAATTGACGGCGAAAGAATTGCAAGCGGAATTAAGAAATTTGAATTTAGATAATACAGGAATAAAGTCAGTTTTGGTTGATAGATTATTCCAAGCACGTGGAAATTCTGATTTGCAGAGCACCAGTACTTTTAACAAGGAAGAAAATAAAGCTTATGCCAAAAATGTGGTGACGAAGGTTCAAATTAAGGATATAGAATATTTAATAGAGGAATTTTCTGGTGAGGAAAATGAAATACCAATTGAAATGTGGTTCGCTGATTTTGAAAATGTGGCAGCATCGGTGGATTTAAACGATATTGAAAAACTGGTACTATTAAAAAAGAAATTAACTAAAGTAGCAAAAATTTTTTCTAGAACAGTAGCGTGTAGAACATTTGATGAACTAAAATCTGAGCTGATAAAATAATTTAAAGTAGAAATATGTAAAGCGGATATATACAATAAATTACAAAATAAAAAAATCTAATGTGGTCAGCACATAACCGACCGCATTGTGTATTGTCTAGTTAAATGAAAGTGTTACAGAATATTATAAAAATGTCTGTAAATACTTCTTTCCAATTTTTAGGACATTAGTAAGCTTATAGTTAACATACTTAGAAAAATGCAAATTTGGCTCTTAGTAGAGTTTCGCTTTGTGCTACCCGAATTCCCTGAAATGCTCGCCAGTTAGTTTCGGTAACAACCAGAACTCAAATATCAAATTTCAAGAAATTCCATCAATTTGTTCTGTGGATATGGTGAAAAATGTAAAATCGGCCCGCAAATCAGTTCTCGAGCCCTGATCTTTCCAAAAAAGTTATATGTTCATTGTTTTAATATGAGAAATTCATATATTAAATTTCAATGAAATCGGTTGTTTATTTCTCTTTATATACACAAAAATGTATATTTGGCACGTAGTAAACGTCTAGTTGCCGAAGCCTGATTTCTTCCAAAACATACGAATTTTTGCGGCCGGTCGAGTTGAGCTTATATATAAAATTTCAAGTAAATCGGTTGAATATTTTCTTCAAAATGTTCAAAAATGTAAAACAGGCCCGCTAAAAAGTGCAGTTCCCAAGGCCTGATATATACCAAAAGTTGATCGATCCGTGCCATGGTGGAAACAAACTTACATATAAAATTTCATCAAAATCGGTTCACCCGAACTTGAGATACACGCGTGCACACACAGACCGACAGACCGACAGACCGACAGGCCGACAGACCGACAGGTTGCTAAACATAGTTTATTTACACTTCCCTACTATGGAGAAGTACGTTCCCACCGAAAACTCGATATGCAAAATTTGTTGCCATCACATAACCTACCTATTGTTTACACAATACGGTCGGTAAAAATGAATAAAGGCGAATCATTTCGAGAATATGTATATAATATGATGGTATATATAACGTGAAGAGCACAAGGTTATGTTATATGGCGCGAAATCGATAAACGAATTAAAAGAAAAATACGAACAGTACGATAAATTTTTAACAGCATGGAATAAAAAGAATTTTCAAAATAATAGATATTTTTCTAAAATAAAACAGCCTCAGAAAACGGACATGTATTGTTATAATTGTGGATCAAAAGATCATCTTAGAAAAAATTGCAAAAAGTTACCAAAGTGCTTTAAATGCAACCAAAAAGGGCATCGACAAATTGTCAAAAAAATATTATAAATATAATCAAACCAATTGCAAGAATATACACATTAATGACAAAATATTTTTAGCTCTTATTGATAGCGGGCACACATTTCATTAATTACAGAGAAAGCTGCTAAACGTTTAAGTGGAATAAATCTGGTCGAAAGAAGAATCGAACTTTGTGGTCTAGATGATATGAAAACTTATACTATAGGAAGTATTAAGGTAACATTTGAAATCGATAATATAAATTTTGTTGAATATAATGATTGTACCAGATAATGTAATTAAATAAGATGCCATTATAGGATAGGTAGCGATATTATGAAAAATTTTAGGGTAATATTTGAGCACGGAATTCCAAAGTTTAATAAAATTCAAGAAGAAGAAAATATTATAATGAATATTTTGATCGATAATCAACCCAATATTGATGTACCCGATAAATTTGAAAACGCAGTAAGGGATGTTATTTGCAATTACAAAGTACAAAATGTAAAAAAATGTCCTTTTGAAATGGAAATAATAGTAGAAGACGATAAACCAATATTCTGTCAGCCAAGAAGATTGTCATTAACCGAAAGAAAAGTAGTGAAAGAACAAATAGAAAAGTGGCTTGATAAGCATATAATTAGGCGTTCAAATTCTCCGTTCGCAGCGTAAGTAGTCGTTGTAAGGAAAAAAGATGGTTCGGCTAGAGTTTGCGTTGATTATCGTAAAATAAATGAACATAAAAACTTATTAAAGGAAGATTTCCTGTACCGTTAATTGACCAGATACTAGATAACTTACAAGACGCAAAAATTTTTCAACCCTAGATTTGAAAAATGGGTATTTTCACGTCCTCATAAAAGAAGATTGTAAAAAATATACCGCCTTTGTAACGCCAGAAGGGCAATTTGAATTTAATGTAGCACCTTTTGGACTAGCAACATCACCCTCGGTGTTTTTACGATACATAAACAATATATTCAGAGAATTAAAAACGAAAAAGTAATGGATACATATTATATGGATGATATAATAATTTCGGCGGAATCAGTAGATGAAAATATTGAAAAATTAAAAAAAGTTTTAAAAATAGGATGCGAATATGGTTTGGAGTTCAATTGGAAAAATGTAAATTTCTAAAGCATGAAGTACAATTTTTGGGTCATGTGATATGCAATGGCAAGCTGAGTCCATCAGAAGAAAAGATTAAAGCTGTCAAAAATTTTCCACAACCAAAGAACATAAAGAATATTCAGGCTTTTTTAGGATTAACTGGTTTTTTCAGGAGATTTATAAATTCATATTCAATAATAGCACATCCACTTACAGATTTATTGAAAAAGAAAATAGTAACAAATTCGTTTTTGCTACAAAAGAAAAAGAAGCTTTTGAAATATTAAAAAATGCATTAGTGCAACAACCAGTTCTTTCAATATTTAATCAAAACTTACCTGTAGAAATTCACACGGACGCATCGAAAATAGGTATTGCAGCTATACTTTCAAAAAGGACATGATCAAAAGCTTCACCCTGTACAATATTACAGTAAGAAAAATAGTCCAGCCGAAGAACAGTATCATAGTTTTGTTTTAGAAGCTCATGCTGTATATAAAGCCTTACAAAAATTTAGAATATATATTTTAGGCACAAAATTCAAAGAAGTTGCAGACTGCGCCGCATTTAAACAAACCATAAATAAAAAAGATTTACCAAATTCGGTACAGCGCTGGGTAATGTACATACAAAAATATGATTTTATGGTTGAACACAGACCAGCAAAGAAAATGAGTCACGTGGACGCGCTCGGTAGAAGTCCTGTAATATATAATATCGAAAATGAAAGCGAAATTTTAGTGAAAATTAAAAAAGGAGAAACTGAAGACCAATATATATCTTACTTAATTTTTGCGTAAAAAATGGAATTTTAATGAAAGAATACAATGGTTTTGACTTACTGGTTGTACCAGAAAGCATGCAAAATGAAATAATAAAAACAAAGCATAACGAAGGACATTTTGCAGCAAAAAAAATTATACATCAAATTAATCAGCAATTTTTTATTCCTAAGTTAAACGAAAAAGTACAAAAATGTTTAGAAAATTGTGTAGTATGCATTTTAGCCAACAGAAAAAGTGGCAAAAAAGAAGGATTTCTAAATTGCCTTAATAAAGGTGAAAAACCTTTAGAAATTTATCATCTAGACCACATAGGCCCGATGGAAAAAACCGCAAAGCAATATAAATATATTTTAACTGTAGTAGATGCATCTTCAAAGTGCGTGTGGCTTTACCCAACTAAGACCCTGTCGAGCGAGGTAGTTATAATGAAATTAAAACAACAACAAGAATGTTTCGGGAATCCGAAAAAAATAGTTACCGATAACCACGGTGCATTAAATCAGAAATATTTCAGAAATTTTGTGAACAAGAATCAATTGATAACAGTTGGTTTGCCAAGGGCCAATGGTCAAGCCGAAATAACTAATAAAATAATCACAGACGTCTTGAGAAGATTGTCAATCGAATCACCAGCAAAATGGTATCAGCAAGTCAGTAGAGTTCAAAAAGTCATAAACAGAACATTTCAACGAGCAATTCAAACAACACCTTTCGAAGTTTTGTTTGGGGTTAAAATGAGAAAAAAAGAAGATGTAAAGGTACAAGATATCATTAGCCAAGAAATTTTGAAGCAATTTAATGAAGGAAGAGAAGAAATTAGATTAAATGTGAAACAATAAATAGCGAAAATTCAAGATGAGAACAAAAAATCATACAATTTGCGCAGAAAACAAGAAAATTTTTACATACCAGGCGATCTGGTGGCAATCAAAAAGACACAGTTTGCTAACGATAAACTTTCGTCTTTATTTTTGGGCATAAATAAAATAATATTTTTATTCAAATATATACGTATGTACATGAATATATTGGAATTGAACATTTTCAAATTTTTTGCTCAAAAAATTAGAAGTAAAATTTTAAGCACAAACATACGTAACTATGAATGTATATCTATTTTTTTAAAACTGCGGGTGCACATATAGAAATCAATTTTTCAAATAAAGAAAATGTTTGTACATTTATATGTACATATGTGTGTACATATAAATGTAATTTTTAAAATAAAGAAAAGGTTTAGGCAAAAACAAAATAATAATTTTGTTGAAATATATGTATGTACATATGAATGTATTAAAATTTAGCATTTTACTGTTTTTCGCTCGAACAATAAAAATAAAATTTTAGGTAGTTACATACGTACATACATTGTGTATGTATATTTTTTTAAAGCTTGCTGACGAAACATAATATTCAAAACAATAACAAATGAAGCATTAATATTCAGTTGCCACAAAACATCTGATATCTTTTATAAAACCTAACATTTATTTAAGTTTATTTCGATTTTTCGAACTTAAAATATATGTGACATCATTATATTTTCCAATATTATTTGTTTCTCGTTCTCGGTTTGTGTTTCTAATAACAATAAAGTTGGGTCAAGCCAATGGTTTGTATTATAGCACTTTTACCTTCAACAAGTAAAAATTCTGCTTTTAAATACAGTCTATGTATACCTATCACACTATTAAAATTATTTTCATTCATATACAAAACTATTTCTAGGATTGCATATATTTAGGATGAACGATTTATGCAGTCTTTGAAATAAAGCAAAAATTAATATAAGCAGGGGTTAACATAATGCTCAATTTTAAGGGTTACTTGTGTGAGCTAAGAAAAATAATTATATTTTTTAATATCATGGAATTTACCGTTAACTTTTTGCGTTTATAGAAATTTGAAAAAGCTTGCGGTTTCGGAAATATAAGGTGTCAAAAATTCAAATTTTACAAATTTCAAGAGGTGATAACTTGAGAGGGGGTGGAGATGAAAAAAAATTTTCTTCTAACGAAATGAACTAAATGTTAATGTCTAAAAGCCTCTAAAATTTCAAGCTTCTACAGGCTGGGGTCAAGAAGAAAAACGACATCAAAAATTTGGTAAAAAAGGACTGTAGATAACGGTAAATTTGAATGGCCATTTTGTTTTTCTAAAGTTTAACTATAGTATACCGCGGTAGGGGAAGCAAGCCACAGCCTTTGTGCGTTTGCAAAATTTCAAAAATGCTTAAGGTTTCATTGCAACAAATAGTTTAAATAGGCCATTTTTAGTGCTTTGGGGGGGTATAACTTCTAGAGGGGGGGAGATAGGTAAAAATTTTGTTCTACAAAAATAAGTTTCTAGTAAAGATCTATGCACGTTTTAAATTTCAGCTTTCTATCTTTAAAAATGTAGAAGTTTTGTAAACAGACACCCGGACAGACGGACGGACGGACGGACGGACGGACGGACGGTCGGACGGACGGACGGACGGACGGACGGACGGTCGGACGGACGGACGGACGGACGGACGGACGGACGGTCGGACGGACGGACGGACGGACGGACGGACAGAGTGAAACTAATAAGCACTTTTTTTCAAAAAATTTTTGGAAAAGTGCTAAAAAGTATTATTTTATTTGTTGGTTTGCGTTTCTAGTAATATGTATAAAGTATAAAAGAAAAAGGTACTTTTGTTATACAAAAATTTTTTCAGAAAATCTTAAAATAGGGCTATTTCGGGGCTAAAAAGTTCCAATGTCAGATTTTTCTGGGACCCTGGAGGCACAACCCTATCTAATGCCTTTCGTCCCATGTCTCTAGCCCTTCTAGAAGTACCAGTACTTTTTGGTACCTGAGAAGTAGCTATATATATATAGTGTATTTAAATATTAAAATTACTTTGTATTTTATAGTATTATATAAGAATACTATTTTGTTAGTATTATATAAGAAATGTATTAAATATAAAATATAAATCACATAAGATTGTTGAAAAATATTGCACTGTGTTTTGTCGTAAATCTTTTTGTTTTCAGATGAAGCAATTACATCGCGTAAGCTTTAAAAGAGAAAAAAAGTTCTTCATAAATAACATAGTCTAAACTAATCTTTTGTTTTCAGGAAGCAAATACACCTCGTAACCTAGTGCTGTGTTATCAATATTTAAAACGAGAAAAAAAATAGAGTTGACCTTGTCAACTCTGTGATACCCGTACGAATTTGTTATCCTATGTGCAAATAAAGATGCCATAACTGACTAAGGGACACATTAATTTATGCAAAATTTCAATACTGTCTGTTTTTCAAAATACTGTGTGTGGCAAACTACTATTTAAGTTGTATGGCAGCTACCAGAAAAAGCTAAGAAATTTTAACAAATTTTATCAAACACATTGGCCCTAGTAATATATTCGCTTGTGTGAAATTTCAATACCACAACTTTTATAGTTTCTGAGATATAGCCAAATAAATTTTGAAGTTGTATGGCAGCTACCCGAACCGGTACCCCGATCATGTCCAATTTAAATAGGGTTCTGGCACTTACTACAATAAATCATTTATGAAAATTTGGTGAACTTAGCTCAATTAGTTTTTGAGTTATCGTTGGGACGGACGGACGGACGGACGTACGGACAGACAAAGCTAAATCAACTCAGAATTTGACGCTGATCAAAAACATACACTTGAGTCTATATCTAAGACCGTTATTTCTTAGCGTTACAAACGGTAAGGCAAATTTAGTATACCCTTCGAACATACGTTCGTACGGGTATAAAAATAATTTTAACCAGTATCAAAAAACTAATTCTAAACCTAACCTTTGTTTTCAGGAAGCAATTACGCCTTGTACCGTGGTGTTGTGTTACCAATATTATTATTTATGTCATTTAATTATAGTTATGTAGAACTTAATTTTTTTAATTCATAAGTGAGTGAGGAAATATAACTGTTATTAATATAACTGTAATTTGTTTCAGGAATAATTAAAATCTTTATACTTTTTATATTAACAACGCATGCTCTTGAAGAATATTACACATAATTGATCTCTCAAAATATGAAGAAATTATCACTAAATTAGAAACTAACATAATTAAACTGCATGAAAATACTTACACTTTTAACCTCTTAAATCATATATTAACAAAACTAAAATCAGAGTTTAACAGCAGAGTCCCCCATCATATAAGCAAGCGAAGCCTAATTAATATAGCGGGCAATGCATTAAAATTTCTAACTGGCACTATGGATAATAAAGGTAGGTGAGAAATAGAAAATCATCTCGCGAACGGCAAAATAATTGAAAATCTTAATAGTCAAGTTAGTATTAATAAAGAAATTTCAAAGCAGTTTGAAAAGGTAACATCTCATATTAATGTAACACAAGAAAATATAACCAATGTAATTAATAAATTTCAAAATAATATTCACCAAATAAATGAAGAAATTAATCTATTTCATGTATAATTTGAAATAAACGAAAATATTAATTTGCTACAAAACCAAATATCTAATATAAAGGACATAATTCTATCTAATAAATTAGAAATATTGTCAAGAAATATCCTAACAGATGAGGAAACAACAAAATATAATATAACCATTGAAATGTTTCCGTATATAAAAAATTGTGTTTTATTTTATAAAAATACTATCTGCTATCTGTAACATTTATGTATGTAGATAAATAAGATATTTTAAAAAAGGATTTAATATCTTTTGATAATAATTGTACATCCAATTTATTAAGCAATAACCACATGCAACGCAATTTTCATAAGAAACTCTCAACAGAAATAAAACCATTACCTGATTCTGTTGTTATAACAAAAAATTTAAATGAAACTCTACTGTTTAATAATTGTGGAAAAAATCCACACCCTATTAAAATTAAATGCAGCAACATAATCAAATTTTCCAACTGTAAAATTTTAATAAATAAATTTCGTCAAGAAAATTTTGAAGAAGAATATAGTGAAATAGTACACCTTTTTAAACGCAACATAAGTGTTTTAAATGTCGTTGATAAAATTTATTTAACAGATTTATAGTACAACCATTTCAATAATACTAAACACATAGAAGAAGTAAAATATGAAAATACTCAGAGATGGTATACAAATTTGACTGTTAATTCACTGATACTTAGTCTTGTTTTTATTGGCTTGTTCATGTTGTTTTATTTTCATTATAAAATAAAATCAACATCTCTCAAATCAAAAGTGATATTAAAATGTGTTCGCCACGAGTCGAATCATAAGGAGGGAGGAGTTATAACATTAACATCAAATGATGATAATATTCTGAAAGATTATCCTCTTGAAATAATCAACTAAAATATTATTTCAATACAATAAGTTAATCAAAACAAACGACACTTTTATTTTTTAATTTTTCTCTTTTATTTTTACAAATTCTTTTTTATCGTAAATATTTTTTGTACTTATCATATTTCAAAACAAATAAAATCAATTACAATTTTAACTTAACTAAACTGACCTATGTTTTTATTAAAACATAATGTGAACGAACGACCCACTTAAAAATGTTTATATTGCATTTTTTTCTTATGTTGAATTATTCATTTATTTTCGTTTAACGTATTATTACAACGTTAATATGGTAAAATGGTAATTAGCACTTTTCCAAAAATTTTTTGAAAAAAAGTGCTTATTAGTTTCACTCTGTCCGTCCGTCCGTCCGTCCGTCCGTCCGTCCGTCCGTCCGTCCGTCCGTCCGTCCGTCTGTCCGTCCGTCCGTCCGTCCGTCTGTCCGTCCGTCCGTCCGTCCGTCCGTCCGTCCGTCCGTCCGTCCGTGTGTCTGTTTACAAAACTTCTACATTCTTAAAGATAGAAAGCTGAAATTTAATACGTACATAGATCTTTACTAGAAACTTATTTTCGTAGAACAAAATTTTTATTTGTCTCCCCCCCTCTAGAAGTTATACCCCCCCAAAGCACTAAAAATGGCCTATTTTAACTATTTGTTGCAATGAAACGACAAGCATTTTTGAAATTTTGCAAACGCAGAAAGGCAGTGGCTTGCTTCCCCTATCGCGGTATATTATAGTTAAACTTTAGAAAAACAAAATGGCCGTTCAAATTTACCGTTATCTAAAGTCCTTTTTTTCCAAATTTTTGATGTCGTTTTTCTTCTAGACCCCAGCCTGTAGAAGCCTGAAATTTTAGGGGCTTTTAGACATTAACAAGTAGTTCATTTCGTTAGAAGAAAATTTTTTTCCATCTCCACCCCCTCTCAAGTTATGACCTCTTGAAATTTGTAAAATTTGCATTTTTGACGCCTTATATTTCTGAAACCGCAAGTTTTTTCAAATTTTTATAAACGCAAAAAGTTAACGGTAAATTCTATGACATTAAAAAATATAATTATTTTTCTTAACTCAAACAATTAACCCTTAAAATCGAGGATTATGTTAACCCCTGTTTATATTAAATTTTGCTTTATTTCAAAGACTGCATAAATGGTTCATCCTAAATATATGCAATCCTAGAAATAGTTTCGTTTATAAATGAAAATAATTTTAATAGTGTGGTGGATATACATACATAGACTGTTTTTAAAAGCAGTATTTTCACCTGTTAAAGGGAAAAGTGCTACAATACAAACCATTGGTTTGACCCAACTTTATTTTGTAATAAGCATGTGGCTTGCAAATTGAGAATCGATTTTTTTTTTAAAGAAATTATTGTAAGTAATTATAAGATAAGCAAATTTAATGATAATTTTGTAATGTGTCCCAAATTGCATTGTGTTACAATTTGTGTATTTTGCAAAATTAATAGAAGTCAGTTCATTTGTTACCAATAAAGGTGTTTAATTCAATTTTATGATTAAAGTCGCCCTTGAACGTATAAGTATATAAAATCATTTTATGTTGCTTATGAAAAATTTTTCATGTACAGCTAATGATAATGATGTTTACGCATCGATGTTTGAACTTTAAATGTTAAAATCTTCCTTCAACATCTAATGCATATTAACACATGATTTTTCTTCAATTGCTCTCTTTTATGTGCTTTTTTGATTTTTAGCACTTTTCCAAAAATTTTTTGAAAAAAAGTGCTTACTAGTTTCACTCTGTCCGTCCGTCCGTCCGTCCGTCCTTCCGTCCGTCCGTCCGTCCGTCCGTCCGTCTGTCCGTGTGTCTGTTTACAAAACTTCTACATTTTTAAAGATAGAAAGCTGAAATTTAATACGTACATAGATCTTTACTAGAAACTTATTTTTGTAGAACAAAATTTTTACCTATCTCCCCCCCTATAGAAGTTATACCCCCCCAAAGCACTAAAAATGGCCTATTTTAACTATTTGTTGCAATGAAACCATAAGCATTTTTGAAATTTTGCAAACGCAGAAAGGCTGTGGCTTGCTTCCCCTACCACGGTATACTATAGTTAATTTTTAGAAAAACAAAATGGCCATTCAAATTTACCGTTATCTACAGTCCTTTTTTACCAAATTTTTGATGTCGTTTTTCTTTTAGACACCAGCCTGTAGAAGCTTGAAATTTTAGGGGCTTTTAGACATTAACATGTTGTTCATTTCGTTAGAAGAAAATTTTTTTCCATCTCCACCCTCTCTCAAGTTATACCTCTCTCTCTTAAAATTTGTAAAATTTGCATTTTCTACACCTTATATTTCTGAAACCGCAAGCTTTTTCAAATTTCTATAAATGCAAAAAGTTAACAGTAAATTCCATGATATTAAAAAATATAATTATTTTTCTTAGCTCACACAAGTAACCCTTAAAATCGAGCATTATGTTAACCCCTGCTTATATTAATTTTTGCTTTATTTCAAAGACTGCATAAATCGTTCATCCTAAATATATGCAATCCTAGAAATAGTTTTGTATATGAATGAAAAAAATTTTAATAGTGTGATAGGTATACATACTCGTAGACTGTATTTAAAAGCAGAATTTTTACTTGTTGAAGGGAAAAGTGCTACAATACAAACCATTGGTTTGACCCAACTTTTTTCTATTAACACGATCACGCGATCCGGTTGTAATAGGAACTTTTTAATCAAATCACCAAACTTGGCTTTATTATTTTCAGAGTTATATAAATCCTCTATAGAAATCAAGAAATCTACAGAGCTTTCAAATCTCTCTTTATAATGATCTGTAATCTTCTTCATTTGTGTTATGCACTTTTTCATTCATAGGGCAAGTGTATTTCACCTTCGTTCTGTTGTCTTCCCGTTTTCATCAAATAGTATATCCACAAATAGAATTTTTGAATAAAATGGCGAACATGTCCTGTTCATATGAAGATTAACAACATGCGATTATCGTGCGGGATACCTTCAATTGTCAAAATTCATCTGATTATCTTAAGTTATACTTAAAAACAGATGTTTTATTATTAGCGGATGTTTTCGAAAATTTAAGAAAATTATGCAGAAAAATCTATAACTTAGATCCTGCTAATTTTTACACTGCTCCAGGTCTTTCATGGCAAGCGATGCTTAAATACACCGAAATAGAGTTAGAGCTATTTACAGATATAAACATGTATATTTTTTTAAAGTCAGGAATACGGGGAGGTATTAGTCAATGTTCTTTGCGTCATTCTGTAGCCAGTAACAAATATATGAATGGCAAATTAAATTTTAATGATGTTTCCAAATACATCATTTACCAGGATACAAATAACTTGTACGGTTAGGCCAAGTCCTGAAATTAGTACCCCTCCAAGTGGAAAAGCAAGAAAAATTATTAACTAATTTAAACAATATGAAAAATTATGTAATCCTTTATAGGAATCTTAAGCAGTGTCTTGAAAATAGATTAATTCTGAAAAAAGTACATAGAATTTTACAATTCAAACAGAGTAATTGGTTAAAAAAATACATTGATTTAAATACTAAATATGGAATAAATACTCAAAATTGTTAAAAGAAAGACCTTTTCAAATTAATGAATAATTCCGTGTTTCGTAAAACAATGGAAAATATTGATAACAGAAGAGTAGTCTATATTGCTGATTTATGGGAAAGCAAAAGAGAACACTTAGGACTTAGAGCTCTAATAACAAGACCTAATTTTAACAGCGTTTAAATTTTCAGATCTAATCTAGCAGCAGCAGAATTGAATAAAGCAAAAGCAAAATTACAATAAACCAATCTATATAGGTTTACAACTTTATATCAATCGAAATTTGTAATGTGTAACTTTCGGTATAATTCTATGAAACCAAGGTTTCAAAATAATTTAATGCTTAAATATATAGACATTGATTAAATTTTCTGCTAGTAAATAACAAAGTATTAGGTCTGTTTAAAGATGTAATGAGTGGGAAAATTATAACTGAATTTATAGGTTTAAGATCGGAAATGTATTTCATTAAAACTCTATAAAATAAAAATAAAAATAAAAGGAATTAAGAGATATATAGTTAATGATTTTAATTTAGAAGATTAGAAATCCGCTTTACTAAATAATTTAATATTATATAGAAATATAAAAGTTTTCACATCTAAGCTACACACTATTTATACTCAAAATCTTAATAAGGTAGCTTTAAGTAATGCAGATGAAAAAAGATATATTTTAAGTGGTAAAGTAAATACATATATGCTTGGGGGCATTATGTATTAGAAAATTAAATGTAGAAATTACTTTATAGGAAATGTATTTAAATATAAAAATTACTTTGTAAGAAATGTATTAAATATGAAATATAAATCACATAAGATTGTTGAAAAATATTGCATTGTGTTTTGTCATAAATCTTTTTGTTTTCAGATGAAGCAATTACATCGCGTAAGCTTTAAAAAAGAAAAAAAGTTCTTCATAAATAACATAGTCTAAACTAATCTTTTGTTTTCAGGAAGCAAATACACCTCGTAACGTAGTACTGTGTTATCAATATTTAAAAAAAATAATTTTAAACTGTGTTACCAGTATCAAAAAACTAATTCTAAACCTAACCTTTGTTTTCAGGAAGCAATTACGCCTCGTACCGCGGTGTTGTGTTATCAATATTATTATTTATGTGACTTCCTTTTACATTAAATCATAGATATATTGTGATTTAATTATAGTTATGTAGAATTTAATTTTTTTAATTCATAAATGAGTGAGGAAATATTAACCTAACCTCTTGCTTTCAGGATGCAGCTACGCCTTTTAACGTGATGCAGTGTTATCAATATATAAAAAAATAATTCTAAATTCACCTTTCAAGCTTTAAGAACTTTTTTAAATTTAAAAAGATCTTAAATTTAACGATTATCCATAATATTTTAAATTTAACGGTTTTCCGTTACCTCCCAATACAAAAAACTTACTTTTAAATTTAAAAAATATTAAATTTAACAGCTTTCCTTTTACCCAAGATAAATAGCTTAAAATATTACATCAAGTTTTCCAAATTTTAAGAAGATGTGTTCTTTTTAAAAGCTTAAAACTGTACCTACTTTTAACCAAGACAACAATTCCTCCACTAATATTACATATATCTCATTCTAAATATTGCATACTTTAACCCAATAAAACAATCATATTAATCATTGCATACTCCTACGGTCACACTTCCGCTTACTTTTACACAAAACGACAGCCATATTACCCAAGACAACAACCATATTACATCATTGCTTATTCCTAGGATGACACTTTCGGTCTAGAGCCCCCATATTCTAACTATACTTATACACGAGTCGGTCATTGATCCACTTTCCTGGTGTAACGAGCTTTTTGCATTACCTTAAGGAGATTGACTTTTGTTATCTCCTTCAGATTTTCTTCCTTTATAACCTTCTATGGTTTGTTGTCTTCAGCTCTTGCCAAACGATTATTATCATCCATTAATTTCGTTAAATAATTTTTTTTGTCATTGATGACTTTTCGAGGTCATTGATGAGTTTTCGGTTCCTATGCCTACAAATATGCTGTAGTTTGGAAGATAATAATAGGAAAATTTTTGTAAAATTCAGGAAGGCACTGTGGATGAAGCTGTAATTGTCTTTTCGTCTTCGTTGCTTCAAAAAGGATAAGCATATATCTTTCTTATTCAACTTAAATCTCTAAAGTGTCTCTATATAACTAGTTCAACAAGAAAGTAAGAAATGGATGTAAATATATAACATAGTGGCTTGAGATAGAATGCAGCGATTAAGATCCTTGCAAAGACATTAAGTATAAATATACAGGGTGATTCAGAAAGGTAAACGACAATATATACCATTGGTTAGAGGGTCGATTTAAAACTTCTGTTCCGGAGTAGGTGTGAAATCTCAAGGGTTCTCGAGATACAGGGATTTTAACGAATTTTCACGAAATTTTTAGTTATCTAAGCTTTTTTGATTATAACTTCCGTTTAGAAAAAGATAGAGGCTTCAAACAAGCAGTTTCTGAAAGGTCTAGTGAGGGGCTTAAAGTATATACATCTTGCTTGGTTATGTATTTTGTGTACTTTCGGAATACCAATCGTTCGAACTTTAGGATAAATCTAATTTTTCCCCTTTTTTATTTTTTCAGTTTTTTCTAACCAGGTAATTTCGTTCGAAAATTTTTTGAAACTTTGAATTTTTTACAGAATTTTGGCCACTTCACTAGACCTTCCAGAAACTGTTTGCTTCAAGCCTCTATCTTTTTCGGAACGGAAGTTATAATCAAAAAAGTTTAGATAACTAAAAATTTCGTGAAAATTTGTTAAAATCCCTGTATCTCGAAAACCCTTGAGATTTCACACCTACTCCGGAACAAAAATTTTACTCATTTTCGACCCTCTAACCAATGGTATATGTTGTTGTATACCTTTCTGAAACACCCTGTATAATACATAGATACAAAAAAATATAAAATAAAATTTCGAATATGCACCTAATAAAAACCAAATTAAAAAATTAATTGAAGAGCTGTGCTGAAAATTCTGTTTGAAGTTTATTACAAAAGAGGATTGTGAGAACTTTATAAAATTAGACACTTGTTTCTTACAACTTCTTTTTGAAAGAATCTTCAAACAAAATTTTTAGTACAACTTTTCAATCTAATTTTTTAAATTTGTTTTTATGTTACGTATATTCGAAATTTATTTTTAAGTGCATTTTATGTACAAAGATTGTTTTTTAAATACTTTTTTTTTTTGAATTTTACGCTAGCTTCGATAGATTTTTATCGAGCACATACAAAATTTAAACTGCTATCACAACGCTAGAATCACCCACATTTCTACTTTTTATAACATTTCATATCATCAGATTCCTAATACATAAATTTTACTTTATTTTTTATTTTTTTGAGCAATGTTATACCTGAGTTATTTTTGCAGAAAGATGAAAAGAGAAAGCATATTTATAACACCTTTTTCGCAAATTTTCCGCAAAAGAAAAAAAAATTGAACTGCAAACAGTAATTTCACTTACCTGAGTTAAAACCACATCGCTAAGAAGTAGCTCAGTTTCCTCTTGCGCTCTTACGATATCCGCATTTTGATTTAATCCAAAAAAAAATGCTGGGGTAGCTGCAGGCAAATTTTCTGCATATTCGACGTATTTTTCATGCTTTTGTTCATTTGGTAAAAAATATATATCACTTTTATCATAGTAGAAAATTTTTCTTTCATCCAATATTTCTGGGGCACAAAATTTTTTTAACAAAGTTTTCAAAGTTCGTCTATCCCAGTCGTCTGTTACACGTCCGCCATAATTACATTCTCCGATTATGTAATATAAAGCTTCAAGGTTAATTTTACCATGCTCATCAAAAAACAATTTCAGTTCAACCAAACTTATTTCTAAATCCTTTTCGTTGAATTCATATGGAATGTTCCACCCTATCGGTCCATAATTTCTTCTTTCTTGCACAACGGCATGGAAAATACACAAACTGAACAGAAGTTTATTGAAGCTGGTAGAACTATTACTGAATTCGTTTAAATCCAAATCACAATGTGATTTATTATTTAAAGAGCGTAAAATGTTCAGTCGCAAGTGTTTTGGGGGTTCGTCAACCATTTTGATTCCATTTTGCAAAACCGATATTGGAAAATATGTTGAGGTGCAAGATGTTAACCATAATCGAAAGTCGGGATGTATTGAATCTGGCTTTAAATTGTCACAAACTTTTTCTAATGTTGGCATGAAACTTGTAGCAAGGTGGCAATTTTGCAAAAGAATCCAACTTCCTAACTTGGAAGCATCTTCAATTAGCTTAAGTGCTACGGGTGTTTGACCTTGGCCAAGCGACAAAACTAAAAATTTGCTTTTTTCAAACCCTTGTTCATCCGCAAATGCTAATAAAGTAGCTGTGGGATCTGTTCCAGGTGTCGTCATGAATATTAGAGGTGTACTACAAGTTGAGTCTCCAAAAGAAGCCTTTAAACTAAACGGCGGTGGTTCAATAAAGTTTTTTCCAAGTTCTCCTAAAGAAGTGTGTGGGATATTTTAA
This sequence comes from Condylostylus longicornis, assembly GCF_029603195.1. Taxonomy (NCBI): domain Eukaryota; kingdom Metazoa; phylum Arthropoda; class Insecta; order Diptera; family Dolichopodidae; genus Condylostylus; species Condylostylus longicornis. The sequence goes on along the minus strand of NW_026578021.1, from coordinate 306,216 downwards.
GTATTGAAAGTATTGCTAAAATATATTTACAGCAAATTACCTGCAATAAACGTTCGTATGTAGGGTATTAATTTATCTGGATGAAATGCTCGTATTAGCAGCAGCTTTTGAAATTTTCCTAAATTTCCCCAAGGATCCGGAAGTGTTTCTATATTTGGATCAGTAGATTCGAAAAATGCTTTCCACTCCTCTGGTCGTTCTTGAAAATCCTTTGCTAAATTTGAGAAATCTTGAAGAGATGATAAGCGAACTATTTCATCCCATTTATGCTCAGGAAACCAATTAGTCGGATTACAAATCTCATTATGCAATCCAACATTACCAGTTAATAAGAACATCCACTCATTTATTCTAACTTCATTTTTGGCTTTCGACAAATTTATGTAAAGTGTCAACGAAAACAGTAGCTTGTCCTGTAAAAAGTTCCTTTTTAAATAAAATGATTTGTAACTGCATAAATTATATATTATATAACTGATATGGTTAATATTCATAAGACAAAGTAATACATATTCAATAACCTTAACAAAACTACGTGTCCACAAAAGTATATACAATGGATAAAACTACATAAACTAAAACTGCATACCAAGGCAAAATTTCATATTAAAAATTTTTCCTTTAATATTAATAGATTTTTAGCGACCATATCGGTTATTGACCGCATTGTTTAACGAAGACAATATGATGAAATTTGGTACGTGGACCTTTTAGGGATGGTAAGTAAACTTGTTTTAGCTAGATGTCGGTCTGCCAGTCTATTTGTGAACTCGAATGAATGATTTTTAGAAGAATTTTTAGGAAAAATTCACTTCTAATTCAGTTTTAATTACAGCAGTTGCATTATAACCGCTTACTGTATATAAATGCTTAATGTATATAAATAAGAAAACAACGCACAATATTTTGTTCTTGCTTATTTAAATAATAATGTGAAACTTTCAATTTTTTGCGGTATTCAAGGTTTACAAAGAAGAAAACTGTTTTTATTTAAACGTTACTCGGTTTTGAAAAGGCATCTGACGGCAGCATTTTATCTTAATCTTAAGCAAAATTTTAGTTTTTCAAATATGTATAAAATTTCAATATAAAATGAAAAAGATATTCAGATACTGATTAAAAGTTGCTTATTTTCCTAAAGCTAGCTTAAATTTAAAAAAAAAGGAAGAGGTATGAAAACGCAACAATCATTTTCCGTTGTTAAGATATATTCTTCATCTAAATGTTGCCTGTTTTATCTTATAATCGAAATGTTGTCTGTTTTATGTCAATATTCGACAATGGATAAAATTGACGTAAGCGCGAGTTTTATACTAGATTTATGAATTCAGTTGCAGGAGCCATTCTTTTTTTATCGACCACATTGTATACAGTGAGGTTATGTGATGGCACTAAATTTTAAATGTCGAATTTTCGGTGGGAACGCATTTCTCCATAGTAGGGAAGTGCTTATAAACTACTTTTCGAGAGATGATGGTTTGTATCTCAAGGTTGACTGAATCGATTTTGATGAAATTTTATATGTAATTTTATTGTGGCTGTTGAATGGATCAATGAACTTTAGGGATATATAAGACCTCGGGAACTGGACGTTTTTACGGGCTCAGAAACAGAACTGCGAACCGATCTCACATTTTTTACAATATCTACGAAATGGATTGATGGGGGGAATTAAGGTGGCACAAAGCGAAACTGTAAGAAGGGGCAAATTTACATTTTTCTAGGTACGTTAGCTAAAAGCTTGCTAACTTCCTAAAAATTGAAAGTAAGTGTTTAAAGCGCATTTTCATAATTCTCTGCAACACTTCCAGTAACCAGGCATTATACATTGCGGTCAGTTATGTGGTGACCACATTAGAGTTTCATTTAATTTTTTTTTTTGTTTTTATTTAAAATGAAAAGAAGAAAACTTACTCTTGAAAATTAATATCAACGAGTTTCCGCCCCTAAATGTTTCTTTAAAAATACCCTATTTGTAGAAGTTTATCGCAATAAAATAACATTTTGCTATTAAATTTTGTCTTAAAAATATATCGTTTATATCGTCTTAAAAATTTATTTTAGAGTAAGTGCGGTACTCGTGGATCACCTATTTGGGTTATGCAGTATTCTCCATTATCTTAAATCTTTTCAACCCGGACAAGAGCCACAGTCATAAATTCTATTTACAAACAATTACAGTTAAACAATTTTGTTGAAAATTCATTTTAAGTACCAAAATTGAAATTTATAAAGTTTTAAAATGGATGAGAAATTTGGACCACACGTGCGGGACCATGGTTCATTTACCAGGATAAAAAAAACTACATGGAAAGAATTTAAAAAGTGAAATTAATTAAGAATCAAATTTTAATCAATAAAACTAAAATGCATGTAAAAATGTATGCCAAAATACTCGAAGCATAGTGTTCCACAACAAACGGAATCTCGATCTTTGAAAAGAATATAAATATTATAATCAAAATAAATGCTCACATCAAATTGTTTTAAACAGAATTTTTGTATGGCAAAAAACACTTCTTTAGCAGGAACTTGTTTTATCATTACGCTACACAAAACTACAAAACACAAAAAAATGCTGTCATTAAGAATTTACAATGTTTTCTTGTAAAAACACTTCAGATACTGAAAGCTACAGTCGAGTCACGAAAGAATACATTAGTAAATGCGTACGTACATACCCAAGTAACAACTTTCAAGAGTAATACCCTAAAAAATTGACCAAAGCTCTCATAAAACTCTCATACCACACTCCAATACTCTCATAATATTTTTTTCTTTTTTTGTTTTTATGCAATTCTCATAAGATTCTTATAATAAGACTTAGCACTTGTAGTGTTAAAAAGTCTGCTACTCTCATAGCAAAACTACTTTCAGCAAGCCAAAAAAAAATTTTAATTCTCATAAAGTATTTTTTATAAGATGTCAACTCTTATAGAATTTTGTGCTTAAAAGAATTTCTTTATAAGTCCAGTTGTTAGGCACGGCCATTTTAGTATTGTCATTTTTGCTTTTCTAAATTTTAACCCTAATGAGACTGAGAATTCTTTTTTTTGGAAAGGAGTCCGATAAATATTTATTGTACAGAAACTATTAAATTAAAACTAATGAAATGCAAAATTATAGTCTTGTTTGAATATAATATAGCTTTAGTTGGAATTAATGCACATTAGTATATTTATTTTTTGTTTAACAATTCTTAAATTTTAAAATATTATAGGGTTAAAAAATATGTATATTCTTTTAAATTTTAATTATTTTTAGTTGGTGTTGTTTTTTTTTGAAGTACAATATCAACTTTTATCAATAAAATCTTAATGCCAGCAACTTTTTGATTTATAATCATGGCAAAAAAATTAGTTTAATTTCCCATATTTATAATTTTATGATAATAAGTTTTTGAATACAAAAATGTATTGATTACATTTACGTAAACTTACATATGTATAGTTTGTTACAGTTTTGTTAAAAAATAATTATTAAAAGCGGAATAGAGATATTTTTTATAAAGTTCGAAGTAAGACCGATATACTTATTCTACAATGTATTGCTTTCTCTTTCTAGTAACACTATTATAATAAATGGCTTGTGAGAGTTTTCGTATATCAAAACTAGTGTGAGAGTTATGTGCTTTAAAAACTCTTTTAATGGGAGCTTAACTCCCATTACCGCACCGCACCTTTTAATGTTGTATAGCAATTACTCAAACCTGTGAAACCATTCTATAGAAATTTCACGGATATGTCTGACCCATTATTGGACTCACAACTGCCAAGTTTCATGAATCTGACTTTATTATTTTTCCAAATATTTAAAATAAGCTTTTTGAGTTGTATGGCAGGTACCCGAACCTGTCAAGCAATTCCACTAAAACTTCGCAGGTATATCTGATCTATAATTAGACACACAACTGCCAAGTTTCATGAATCTAACTTTATTACTTTTCCAAATATTTAAAATAAGCTTTTGGACTTGTATGGGAGCCACTCGAACCTGTCAGGCAATTCCACCAGAACTTCAGAAATATCTTTTACCTATAATTGGACACGCAACTGCCAAATTTCATGAATCTGACTTTATTTTTTTTGCCGAATATAAAAAATTTGCTTTTGGAGTTGTATGGCAGCCACCCGAACCGGTACAGCTATCCCATTGAAATTTTTAGAGCATAATGTGGAATATAATTGGACACATGTGTACAAAATTTTATATTTATACCTTTATTAGTTTTTGAAATATTTAAAATAAACTCTTTGAGTTGTATGGCAGCTACCCGAACCTTGTTTTCGAATCAGACTAGTTACAATAGGGATGGTCCTTGGCACAAAAGAAACAACTTGTGAAAGTTTGGTGTCGATTTCTTTGCTTATTTTTGAGATATCGTGCGATCGGATAGACGGACAGACGGACATGTGTAAACCAACGCAGAATTTTACGCTGAGGAAGAATTTTAATTTTAACGAAAAAAATCACTCCCGTAAGATATAATAAAATTTTATAAAAAACGGTCAAAAAACATCTTGAGGATGGGTGAGGGAGCAATAGGGGGGTGGCAGAATTTTTGCTTTTCTGGGACCCTAGCTAATGCCTTCTGTGCTCGATATATATGCTATAATGTCAAATAAGATGGTTTTTGAAGAGTTATTCAAAATATGGATAATGTAAAGAATTAGAATAGTATATCCAAAGAACTGCGTAAGCTATAGGGTAGACTACTTTCGCCGGAATGTAGTCGTACTTTCCTTTTTTTTTGAATTATTTTAAATTTTTTTTTATTTTATTTTGTTTATATTGTTTTGTTTTATTTTCTTTTAATATACTAATTATTTTCTTTATTTTCTTGTAATACCTAAATAGAGAAATAAATTTTTCAAATAAATAAAAGGTGCCTGAAGTTATTGTATATATTACAATATTTTTCAAAAAGTAGGTTTCGTGCATTACCTACATGTGTATGTACATGTCAAAACGCATTGAGCTTGAGATGAACACACATTTATATATCAGCGGCCTCAAGCACAAACGACTTAAGTCTGTTTTAGTGATTTCGAGATAAACGCATTTTAAACTTTAAATTTAATTTTGAAAAAAGTTATGAAGTTTTTTGAACCAATTTTTTTTTGATCGAAAGATAATTAAAAAAGGAAGCGATTAACTCATAATCTGAAGTAAAACAACTAATAGTGTTCTCATAATTATGAAAAAATCTGGTGTGGTCAGCACATAACCGACCGCAATGTGTATTGTCTAGTTAAGTGAAAGTGTTACAGAATATTATAAAAATGTCTGTTAAATACTTCTTTCCAATTTTTAGGACATTAGTAAGCTTATAGTTAGCATACCTAGAAAAATGTAAATTTGGCTCTTAGTAGAGTTTCGCTTTGTGCTACCCGAATTCCCTGAAATGCTCGCCAGTTAGTTTCGGTAACAACCAGAATTCAAATATCAAATTTCAAGAAACTCTACAATTCGTTCCGTAGATATGGTGAAAAATGTAAAATCGGCCTGCAGATCAGTTTTCGAGCCCTGATCTTTCCAAAAAATTTACATGTTCATTGTTTTAATACAAGCAATTCAAATATTAAATTTCAATGAAATCGGTTGATTATTTCTCTTTATATACACAAAAGTGTATGTTTGGCCCGTAGTAAACGTCTAGTTGCCGATGCTTGATCTTTCCAAAAAATTTACATGTTCATTGTTTTAATACGAGGAACTCAAATATTAAATTTCAATGAAATCGGTTGATTATTTCTCTTTGCATACACAAAAATGTATATTTGGCCCGTTATAAACGTCCAGTTGCCGATACCTGATTTGTTCCAAAAGCTAGGAATTTTCACGGACGGTCAAACAAAGCTCATATATGAAATTTCAAGTAAATCGGTTGAATATTTTCTTCAAAATGGTGAAAAATGTAAAATCGGCCCGCAAATCAGTTTTCGAGCCCTGATCTTTCCAAAAAATTTATATGTTCATAGTTTTCATACGAGGAATTTATGTATTAAATTTCAATGAAATCGGTTGATTATTTCTCTTTATATGTATACACAAAAATGTATATTTGAAAATTTGTATAAAAATGCAAAACAGGCCCGCTAAAAAGTGCAGTTCCCGAGGCCTGATATATATACCAAAAGTTGATCGATCCGTGCCATGGTGGAAATAAACTTATATATAAAATTTCATCAAAATCGGTTCAGCCGAACTTGAGATACACGCGTGCACACACAGACCGACAGACGGACAGACCGACAGACCGACAGACCGACAGACCGACAGACCGACAGGTTGCTAAAAATAGTTTATTTACACTTCCCTACTATGGAGAAGTACGTTCCCATCGAAAACTCGATATGCAAAATTTGTTGCCATCACATAACCTACCTATTGTTTACACAATACGGTCGGTAAAAAGAGAGATAGGCGGTTATACAAAATTTATAAAAAGCATTTTGCAAAGCACATCTCGAGTTAGGCGATTTGTGAAAAATTACTTTTGTATTTTCGTCAAACTTAAGTCGACTTAAGCTGTTGTTGCAAAACTGAAGATATGGTTTTAGGTAATATTATTCACTTCACATATTCACTAAAATAAAATGCTGGAAGCATCTTATTACATTTTTTTGTTTCTTTTTATACCTAGTTAGTTAGGTAAACGTTGTCTAAAAAGAAATTGTGTTAAAATTTGAAATCCTTTTAAGTACCTACATAAATATCATAAACAAAGTTATTGCATACAAACAACAGAATAAATTTTAATACTGTAATATAAATATAAAACATAGAATATAAAACTACCTGAGTTTTGCATATGTTACTCTGTAAAACTTAGGATTGTGAGATTCCTGTGTATATCCGCATTACAGACATACGAGGTAACGTTCGCAATGCCTCGTCTTATTTTGAAATCTTTGAATAAATTTAATATGAGTGTGCGCAGCCCAGCCCAGTAATTGAATACTGTCAGCCCAGATAGGCTTAAATATGTTATTATATATCAAAACTTTGTTGTATATTGACAACGAAGGACACCTTCCAAAAGGGTTTTCAAACTTTCTGTATTCCTCCTCGAATTGGGATCTCTCTTTCTTTATGTGCTCCTTCCATCTGAGCTTTGCGTCCAACGTCATTCCCAAATACTTCGACGTGTATGCAGACGTAGTGAAGACGCCATTTACCCGAATCGAAAAGGAATTGTCAATTTTCCTATTAATGAAATTCACGTGTACTGATGTCACGCCGTTATGTGTTATATTCCTCTTTCTAGTCCATGAGATCACTTGCCTTTTGTAATTTTTGTATAGATTCATTTTCATTTTATCCTATTGCGATAACTGCTGTATCTTCAGCAAATGTAGCTGTTGTCACTCCTTCCGGTTATGGAATAAATAATAGGAATTGTTATACACGTGTATAAAAAGTATAATGGGCCCAATATACTCCCTTGTGGTACCCTCGACCTGATATCCATAAGCGAAAAGTACTCCTCTTCCTGTTTGACTCAAAATTTCCTATTAGTCAGGTAAGATTCGAGAAGGCTAACATACTGCCTTGGTAGTAATTGCCTAAGTTGTTTTATTAATCCACAATGCCAAACCTTATCGCAGACCTGGGATGCGTCCAAAAATATGATGCAACATATCTTTTTTTCTTCCAGTGAATTTTCTATTAGGTCAGTTAATTGATGAATCTGATCTATGATTGAGTGGTTCCGACGAAAGCCAAATTGATGATTCGGGATTAACTTTTTACTTTCAATTATGTACTGTAGCGCCTCGATAAAAGGTTTGAAATCATCGACAGCAATGAGATGTAACTTTCTCAAGCATCGTTATACCCCATTTGGATAATTTTTTCAAAATATTAACCGTTATTAGGTCAAAGTTCGGAGCATTTTTAGATTTAAAAGTCCTCATTGCCTCTATAACATCTCTTTCCTTACAAAGCAGATCTCTCATTTTCATGCACACCCTGACTGTCATGCGGTCAGAATATACGGTCAAATGATCAACAAAAGCATTTGCCTTGTCTTTCTCAGTTTTCGCCCACTTTCCATCTTGTTTTTAATAGGAGTGAGACGTTTGATAGGTTGCTTCGTTTTCTTTGTTGTATTTTCTAATACAGCGTCTTATTTGCTATAATTCACGATTATATCTAGCTTTATCAATAGCACCACGCGTTTGCTGTTACCACTTTCTCGCCCCCTGCTTTGTAGGTTTAGTTTTATTGAATAATCTTCTTCAAAATTTTCTTGACGGAAATTATTTATTAAAATTTTACAGTTGGAAAATTCGATTATGTCGTTGCCATTAATTTTAATTGGATATAGATTTTTTCCACAATTTTTAAACAACAGAGTTTCATTTAGGTTTTTTGTTATAACATTAGAATCGGATAATGATTTTATTTCTGTTGAGAGGTTCTTATGAATTATCATTAAAAGATATTAAATCCTTTTTTAAAATATCCTTTTTATTTACATACTTATAAACGTTTTCTTTACAAGTTATAATTTTATTTACATTAGTATCCAGTTCTAAAAATTGATCTTTATTTGGTATTTTCTCTAGAATAGTCTTGAAACATGTTTCTTTAGTAAAAATTGGTACAGATATTACAAAGACATTAGTATTTTTATTAAACAAAACACAATTTTTTATAAAAGGAAATATTTCAATTGTTACACTATATTTTGTTGTTTCCTCATCTGTTAGGATATTTCTTGACAACATTCTTAATTTACTATATAAAATTATGTATTTTATATTAGATATTTGATTTTGTAGCAAATTAATATTTTCATTTATTTCAAATTTTATACTAAATACATTAATTTCTTCGTTTCTTTCGTGAACATTATTTTGGAATTTATTTATTACATTGGTTATATTCTGCTGTGCTACATTAATATGAGATGTTACCTTTTCAAACTGCTTTGAAATTTCTTTATTAATACTAACTTGACTATTAAGATTTTCAATTATTTTGCCGTTCGCGAGATGATTTTCTATTTCTCACCTACCTTTATTATCCATAGTGCCAGTTAGAAATTTTAATGCATTGCCCGCTATATTAATTAGGCTTCGCTTGCTTATATGATTGGGGGCTATGCTATTAAATTCTGATTTTAATTTTGTTAATTTATGACTTAAAAGATTAAAAGTGTTAGTATTTTCGTGCAGTTTAATTATGTTAGTTTCTAATTTAGCAATAGTTTCTTCATATTTCGACAGATCAATTCTTCTATAACTATGTGTATTCACGAAGTAATATATAGCCATTGCCTTTAAATTCTTCATTGAGGTCTATTGTGGATTTAGCAAGAGCATGGCTTGTTAATATTAATAGTATAAAGATTTTGATTATTAAAAAAATCCTAAAAAAATTATAGTTCTAAGAATGAAATAAGAAATTTGATGTTGAAGTTTCTTTTTAAATTGGCTTTTATACCTGAGTAAAGTAACTTTATCTGTTTAGCTTTAAATAATCAGAGGGTTTTTCAATTCTTTTCTTGAGGTTAAATTTATTAATTGCTTTTTCTTTCGTTTCACTAATTTTTCTTGATATTAAAGAAAAAATCCTCTGGTTTTATTAAACCACTAGCAAAATCTATGGGTCTTTTTCCCGTAGATGAATGAATTGTCTCATTATAAGTTTTGACTACCATAATTATTGGGTCGAAAACATGGGTAATACATTTCCAGTTCCATCAATTTAGTAAAACCTCTTTCTCTATCAGTGACGATCTTTTTCGGTTTACTACAGGACGAGATATGCTGCATTAAAGCAGTTCTTAAATCATTCCAGTTTCGTGAACTTAAGGTGATTATTTTCGCATAAACCAAATATCCATATGTACAATTTGTAGAGCTTTTTTAGCTGTTTCTGTAATTTTTAACGATAGTTTTAACGGATGTCCTGCACATTTCGCGAAATTACGAATATGAGAGTTATTTATTACTTTTTGTAGTTGGATTTTTAATTTAGGAAAACAAATTTCGCCTTTAAGGTTTAAATACATACCATTAATACCTCTATGCTTTATTTTAATGTGTTGGTTCAGTATTATTTCTTTAAACATCTGTTTATTCTTAAATTTTTATTTTTTGAAAAATACTATAAATAAATGTTTTGAAAAACATTATAAGCTACAATATTATCGATCACTCCCACGATTCCTTAGTTGGAATGTGTTTTTTAAATACATCAATAAAAAAGTTTTCGTCCGGATTTGTAGAAACAATTGTTTTTCTTGTTCTACCATTACATTTTTACCGTATTTTTACCATTACGACCGTATTGTGAATACAATAGGTAGATTATGTGATGGCAACAAATTTTGCATATCGAGTTTTCGTTGGGAATGCAGTTCTCCATGGTAGGGAAGTGTAAATAAACTACTTTTAGCAACCTGTCGCTCTGTGTGCGCATGCGTATATCTCAAGTTCGATTGAACCGATTTAGATGAAATTTTATATGTATGTTTATTTCGACCATGGCAACGATAGATCAACTTTTCGGATATATCAGGGCTGGGGAACTGCACTTTTCAGCGGGCCTGTTTAATGTTTTTGATTATTTTTAAGAAAACATTTAACCGATTTATTAATTTCATATGTAAGCTTCGCTTGATAGTCTGCAAAATCACCTAACTTTTGGAAGAAATCAGGCATCACCAACTTTACGTTTACTACGGGCGAAATATACATTTTTGCGTATATAAAAAGATATAATTAACCGATTTCATTCAAATTTCATTTTTAAATTCCTCGTACTAAAACAATGAACATATAAATTTTTTGGAGAGATCAAGGCTCGAAAACTGATATGCGGGCCGATTTTACATTTTTCACAATATCTACAGAACGACTTTATGGAATTTCTTGAAATTTGACATTTGAGTTGTGGTTGTTATCCAAACTAGCTGACGAGCATTTCAGGGAATTCGGATAGCTGGAAGCGAAATTCAACTAAGAGCCAAATTTACATTTTTCTAGATATGTTTACTAAAAGCTTACTAATGTCCTAAAAATTGGAAAGAAGTATTTTGCAGACGTTTTTAAAATATTCTGTAACACTTTTACTACATAAGATTTGATTACATCAGATTTTTTTATGTGCAACGAATTAGAGTTACCGGCACTAATAATGATTTGTGTTTTAAAAAAGTTAAGTGGGGAAAATGAAATTGGGATGTATTCAGAATTATCTTCATCAGCAGAATATATAATGGCATCAAATGATCGTATTTCATTATCGTTTAGAATAGAAGAATCATTATCTTTTGAATTCGAATTGCATAATGCATTTTCATTTAAAATAATTTTTGCGCGTGAAAGTGCGTCTGCCACTTTGTTTTCTCTACCACTCAAATATTCGAGGTAAAAATGAAATTTTTCTAGTTTAATTTTCCATATTTGTAGTTTCGAATTTTGTTCTTTTAAATTATGCAGCCTCTGAAGTGGTTTGGGATCGGTCCTTATAAAAAAGTTACGACTAAAAAGATATAAGCGAAAGTATTTCGTTGCCCACTTATTCTAGCCGAAAATGAATCCGAACTAGGTATCGTTATGCAAAAGCTAACAACAATAAGTAGCAGATATGGTTTAGAAATTAACGTAGGAAAAACAAAAGTAATGATTATAGATAGAGCGCTAAATAATCAACCAAATATGACTGTGGCCGCTGGGTATGAAGTCGTAAGTAAGTTCAACTACTTGGGCTCCGTAATTTCAAACAAGGGGAGCTGCTCAGACGAAATAAAGCGGAGGCTTACAATAGCAAGAACACAAACAGTCAAGTTAACGAAGATTTGGAAAGACAGAAACATATGTAAAAATACAAAGTGTCGACTAGTAAATGCTCTGATATTCCCCATAGCAACTTATGCCGCAGAAACATGGACTATAAAGAAAAGCGACAGGAAAAAAATCGAGAGCTTTGAGCTGTGGGTATACCGAAGAGTGCTTAGAATACCATATACAGAACACCGCACTAACAATTCGGTATTGCAAGAGCTAAATGTTAACCATAGACTGATGAAGAAGATTAGCGAGTCATATTTGAGATATTTTGGCCATATTGCTAGGCGTAATGGAAAAATGGAAAAATTGATTGTTGAGGGAAAAGTTGATGGAAAAAGAGCTAGGGGTCGATCACCTAATAGATGGATAGACCAAGTACGAAAACTAACACACAAAACTGCTGCAGAATCAACTCACCTTGCGCAAGATCGGAATGCTTGGAAGGAGTATCTAAAACATAACATCGAAGATTAAACACATAGTGCCACCACGCCCTGAACAGGGTAAAAGGAAGCAGAGAGAGAGATTTCGTTGCCCAAACTATTGCTAATAATTTTTTTCGATTCTAGAGTATTTACATTCTTGCTCATTCAGTATGCTATATACAGGGTGACTATTTTGAGATAATACAGCACCTATAGCGAAATCACTGGCATTTGTTGTTAAGAAAAACGTTTTAGAAAAATCAGGATAAATAAGAATAGAATCAGTTGGTATTAAGAATTTCTATTTGTTAAATGCTTCTTTATAATCATCATTATTGACTGCAATGCGTTTCCCCTTTTTTAAACAGAGTGTAATTGGTTTGGGAATTTTGGCGAAGTCTTAAATGAATTTTCTATAATACCCAACTAGTCCTTAAAAAGCTTTTAATTTGTTTTGGAGTCCTGAGTATTGGAAACCTATTATAAGAGGAAAGGATAGGGTGGGGTGTTTGCACTTTCCAGCCCTTCAAGGTGTAGGGAGTGGATGGGATTTCACTAGCACTTCTGCAACGGGAGCTGGAGCCAATATTGGTACGGGTGCGAGGGTATTTGGGCCAAGAACCAAATTTTCCGAACCTATGGGAACTTTTCCGAGCGTGTTTCGGGCTGAGTTGCACGCCATTGAAATGTACTGAATTCCGGCTGAACCGCACGTTCAGCTTGGGAAGGGGATATCGGGTACAGGAGATAATGATTGTGTCGGATAGCCGGACTGCGATCGGAGCGCTGATGTACTTGCAAGGAAGGGGGCAAACACACCTTTTCTTCGGCCGAAGCCCTTCTGCGGAATCGGACCAAATACTATGGGAGCTCCTGGGAGATTATGAGCAGAAGCGACTTAAGAAAATTATAGGGATGGGCATGAACTAGGTGAGAGTCCTCATCGATATATTGACGGGTCACTGCAGGCTTAGGGGACACCTCAGTCGGTTGGGCCTGGAAAATGATATTTGCAGATTCTGTGGGGAGTATGGAGAGACCTCGGTGCACCTCCGGAGGGAGTGTGATGCCCCGCACTTGGATGGAGGCGCACAATAGATCCTTATACTTGGCTGCGGTGCACTGTTGCTTCCGTTGTACAAATCTACAAATCTACTACGTTTAAAATTTCTATTATTACTATTGCGATCATTACGCATAAAATTATTATTATAACCGGTAAGTATTTTGGGAATTTTGAAGGGATTATGTTCAACAGAGTTCCCCTCATAAAATATGTGTATTGCCTCTCCTAAAGAACTAGAATTGCAGCAAAACTTTATAGAACGGATTGGTTTGTAAAGTTTTGCTTTGAAAACTCGTGAGCCCGTTAAAATATTGGCTTGAATTATGACAGGTGTATTAGGTAGCTCTTTTACTTATTTATTCAACCGGCGTGAAATTTGCTTAATCTGGTTGCATAAATTTTCTTAACCCGGATTGGGCAGCAGGTTGAGTAGCTGATGAGGATTGACCGGTTAGTGTTTTCAATTGTGCCACAGACGTGTGTCTGTTTACAAAACTTCTACACCTTTGAAGATAGAAAGCTGTAATTTTATGTGTACATAGATCTTTACTAGAAACTTATTTCTGTAGAAGAAAATTTTAACGTATCTCCCCACTAAAGAAGTTATACCTCCCCAAAACTCTAAAAATGCCATTTTTTAACTATTTATTGTAGTGAAACCATAAGAATTTTTGAAATTTTGTAAACGTAGAAAGGTAGTGGCTTGCTTCTCCTATCGCGGCATACTACAATTAATTTAAAAAAAAAAAAACAAATTGGCCGTTCAAATTTATCTAAAATCCGTTTTTTTCAAATTGTCGTTTTTCATTTAGACCCCCGGTTGTTACTAAATAGTTTATTTCGTTAGAAAAACTTTTTTTCATCTCCACCCCCTCTCAAGTCATCGCGTCCTGAAATTTATAAAATTTTAATTTTTAACGCCTTATATTTTCGAAACCGCATGCTTTTACAAATTTCTATAAACACAAGAAGCTAACGGCAAATTTCATGACATTAAAATTATGATTATTTTTTTTAACTCACACAATTAACTCTTAAAATCGAGCATTATGTTAACCCCTCTTTATATTAATTTTTGCTCTATTTCAAAGAGTGCATAAATCGTTCATCTTGAATTTATGCAATCCTAGAAATAGTTTCGTTTATCAATGAAAATAATTTTAATAGTGTAGTAGGTATACAAAGACTGTATTTGAAAGCAGTATTTTGACTTGTTTAAGTGTTACAATACAAACCGTTGGTTTGACTCAACTTTATTCAAATTTTATAAATAGCACATAAAATTAATTTTTCTTTTGAGTCCGGTTTTTTATTTTTCACTAGTTATTTGCCATTTACTTCTACTTTTCAATCCACCTTTTTTTTTAAATCCTACCTGAACTGCGCCACTTGGCGAACAAGGGCGACTTTTGTAAAGATTTAGAAAAAAACATTAGTTTTGGTTTTTTATTCAATCGACTGATCGCTTTATTATTACAAAGTGAACTGATTTTTATTAATTTTACAAAATATTCTTAAAATTACAAAATTGTATTAAAAAAATTCCTTTTCTTAATTTGGGACAATTACAAAATTATCACTAAATTTGCTTATCTTATAAATACTTACAATAATTTCTTTTCAAAGTAATAATTTTAAATTATCAATATGCAAGCCACATATTCATTACAAAATTACAATTATACCATACTAACGTTAAGCGAAAATAAATGAACAATATAAACATTTTCAAGTGGGTCGTTCGTTCACACTATGTTTTAATAAAAATAAAAAATTAAAAAAGTCGTTTGGTTTTATTAAATTATTAAATTGAAATAATCATTTTAGTTGATTATTTCGAGAGAATCATTTTTCAAAATGTTATCATCATTTTATGTTGATATCAACTTTATATTTCCGAAACTGCAAGCTCTTTCAAATTTTTATAAAAGCAGAAAGCCAACGATAATTACATGCCATGAAAAATATAATTGTTTTTTCTTAATTCATGCAACTAATTTTTAAAATCAAGCATTATGTTAACATCTCTTTAAATTTATTTTTGCTTTATTTCAGAGACTGCATAAATCGATCAACCAAAACTTATGCAATCGCTAACATAGTTTCGTATATGAATGAAAGTAATTTTTATAACGTCGTAGGAATATGTACATAGATTGTTTTTAAAAGAAATATTTTCACTTGTTGAAGGGAAAATGCTATATAACAAACTATTGGTTTGATCCATCTTTATTACAAATAAATCTGAGTTACCTGCAAAAAAACTATGAAAAAATGTTACATAAAAGAAAGTGTAATAAATTTACATAATATTATATGTTATGTAATATTATTAGTTAATGGTATTACAATTAGTCTATCACTTTAACATGAGAAATATCACAAGAAGCTCAAATAAGGAATGATAAGAAATGATTAAGTCACTAAAAAAACTAAACGTCTTCTTGACTTAAGAAAACTAAACGCAACAAGGCAAAACATCTTAAGTGGACTTAAGATGATTTGCATTTTTTACTATTGATGTGTTTTGAAAGAAATTTCAAGTGCATTTCATCTTAAGTCCATTTAAGAAAGTAAAATATCACTGCTTTGCAATAGGTGTAACATCTTATGTCGACTTAAGTTGTTTTCCCTTGTGGATAGCGATCTATGAATGTATATTTTTTTAAATCTTTCTTACAAGATTTAATATTCAAAACAATAACAAATAAAGCATAATAGGAACAATAGGAGAGGAATCTCGAAAATAAAAACAATATTACAAATTCAAATAAAATTGTATGAATAGCAACGGAATGTCAGCAATCGCCACAGTAAAAAAAAAATCTGATGTGATCAGCACATAACCGTGTGCATGGTCTAGTTAAGTGAAAGTGTTACAGAATATTATAGAAATGTCTGTTAAATACTTCTCTAGACATATATGTATTGTCTAGACACATTATGCTCGGTTATTTAAAGTTATCAAATTTTTTATTATTTAAAGTTATTTAAAGTTATCAAATTTTTATGAATTTGTTTATGACCTCATATCTTTAATAGAAAGTAAGGTAGTAATATTTTAGTTTTTATAATGTGTTAGGTATTATCAAAAGTATAAATGATCGAATTAATTATAATATATAAAATCCATATCTCGTATATAATATTATCACAAGATTGCTCTTTAGTTTGTGCAATACAGAAATAAGTCAGATGCATTTTCTAACTCTTATTTAAGCTTAACAGAAAATTAGAGTAGTTTTACAAAAGTTGTTACACACATATTTATTCTTTAAATTGTTCATATTATTTCCCTTATTATGTATGTTCTATGTTAATATTTTCATTCTGAGATTAATGAAGAACTAAACTCCACGAAGAGCTTTATATCTTATTAATGAATTTTGCCAAATAATTCAAATATAACAAAAAAAATTTCAAAATACAGCCCTTATCTGAGTTATATATCCGACCAGAATATCTTATATAAAATATATATATATTTTATCCAGAATAATAGAACTAAACTCTATTAGTCCTAAAAGTAATAAAATATACAAATTATTACATGATTCTTAAAATTTCAACTTAAAGAATTTTATGACTTATTTAAATTCAAACATAAGAATCATAATTTCTGATTTCTTCTTTTTTATTATTCTTATTATTATTTCTTAAGTACTTGACCCATCCTAATTTTGAACAAACAATTAAAATATAAAAAACTAAATTCCAACACATTTATTTTTCAAGTTCATTAACTGAAATATTAAATTACATTAAAACGCAAACTTGAAATTATTTTTTTTCGTTCATTAAAATTGAAGGATTATATTACAAAACGGCAAAAGAAAAATTTGTTTCACAATTTCCTTTTCAAGTGCAACAAACAAAATTTATTGCATTTGAAAAGAAGAATATTACGTAAATTATATTTTTTTTTCTTGTTTTAATAAATTAATGTTACTATGTAAAAAATTGAACAAAAATCGATTTGATTTTTGAATACTTTTATAATAAGATTTTAATAAAGTAAAAAGTTTAGTTTAAGTTATGGTTTCAAAGAGTTTAGTAATAAAAGATTAAATAAAAGAATAAAATATTTTCTTTTTTTTTTCTTTTTCTAATACTTAAAAAAGTAACATACAAAACTGGCGCAATAATCGGTAGGATTGCCAACTGATGCCAATCGCGAATTTTTAAAAGTTATTTAAAGCACAATGCGATTAAAAAACGCTAATTTCAACTATTGTGAAAAGTGCAATAGATTTCAATAATGTTAACTCATATAACTATTGTGAAAAGTGCAATAGATTTCAATAAACAATTTAACTCTTATATACCTATTGTGAAAAAGTGCAATAGATTTATAAAAAAAAATTTTTTTTATTGAACATTTTCATTGGTTTAACACCAGATCCAGCGGTGAAATCGTATCTACTCAGTATACTATTGTCAAAAATACAAGGACCAGCGGCAGTTAGTATAAGACGTTTGGAAAGTGCAACTTGGGATGTCATCAAACAGCAACTAAAAAGTCATTCGGGGTTCAAGAATCCTATCTTAAGTTAAAAGAATAAGTCGATTCAGTAAAATTTTTCAATGAAAGTCAATTTTATAATGATCTATCAAATATTCTAGATAAACTTAATCTTAAATATAAGTTAGATCCCACTAGTCCTTTAGAATTTAGTCCCAGTAATAACGAAAAAAGTATATTAGAAAACTTTCTCAATAAACTAAATAGGTCAGATAATATGTATTTAAGATATTATCTGATAATAGTCAGATAATATGTAGAATTAAAAATGTTAAATCTTTAGAAGAAGCCTGTTACGAGCTTCTAGAAACTGGTGTTCCCAATAATACAAATAATTATAATAGTAATAATAGTAATAATAGTAATAATAGTAGATATATAATAATATAATAGTAACATATAATAATCGTAGTAATAATTATTATTATACTCCCAACAACAACAATCATTCTAATTTTCGAAACAATCATAATAATAAAAATTCTTTTTCTAATAATAATTTTAATAGTAACGACCATTACCGTTATAATAATAACCCAAGTAGAGGATCAAATTATCTTTACCAGGGTAGCAGCAATAATCGAAACCAAAATTTTAACAATAATCAAAATCATAACTACCAACATCCAGAAACGATGGATGTTGATATTAATTACTTTGAAGGAAAGAATTCTTCAGAAAATACTAAAGAATTATTAGAGCAAATACAAAAAATTAGGGAACACAATACTATGCTACAAAATGAGCTAAAACAAAAAAATAATTATATAAATGAATTACAACAAACTACAAATTATTCTCATCAGGGATTTGAGAATGAAAATTTTCAATTAGAACCTCGGAAAACCCTCTACCAATAGCTACATTTACTATTAATAATTAAAGAATAAAATGTTTGATTGATACAATGTCTACTACCTCTGTTATTAGCGATAAACTATTTCCTGAAATAAAAAGAACAAAATTAAAAGAACCTTTAAAGATATCTACATTATTTGGTACTAATAAAATTTTCTATACATTAATTACGCAATTTTGGGACAGAACATGTTAAAAGCAATAGGTGCAAAAATAAATTTGGGATTAGAAACGATAGAAATTATGGGAAGGAAAACAAAATTTCAAAATTCCTGCCCATATAACGATATAGTAGAACTAAACCCTATAAATTTAAAATCTTGTAGCATTCTTAATTATATAAAAACAAATCACCTCAACAACAAAGAATATAAAATATTGAAAAAAATTATATATTCAAATAAAAATTTATTTTATCAGGATGGTCAGAAACTAACTAATATAAATTGTATAAAACACGAAATTATTACTACAAGCAAACTGCCTATCTATTCAAAAATATATAGGTTTCCCAAAATTCACTAGCAAGAGGTAGAAACTCAGGTAAAAGAGGTGCTATTTCAAGGTATCATTAAACATAGTAATTCTCCTTACAACTATTTGGGTTATACCATAAAAATTAGATCAGTCTGGTAGCCAAAAGTGGAGAATCGTTGTCGATTATAGAAAATTAAATGACATAACTATTGAAGATAAATTCCCTATTCCGAACATTGAGTCACTTTTTGATAAGTTAGGCAAAGCCCAATATTTCACCACTCTTGATCTCGCTAAAGGATTTCATCAGATCCTTGTAGACGAAAAAGATCAACAAAAAAAGCCATCTCAACTCCCCAAGGCCGCTACGAATTTGTTAGGATGCCATTCGGATTAAAGAATACTCCTGCAACATTTCAAAGAATGATTAAGCATGTTTTACGCGATTTCATAAACGTTAACTGTGTTGTATATCTTGACGATATATTAATATTTAGTACTTCTCTTCAAGAACATGAAAACGCTATTACAAAAATTTTTGAGAGGCTTAGAAGTTTTAATTTAAAAATTCAAATAGATAAATGTCTATTTTTTTCCAAGGAGTCGGAATATTTAGGACATCTTCTCACCGATAAAGGAATTAAACCTAATCCGAAAAAAATTGAAATTAATAAAAATCTTAAATTACCTAATACTAGTAAATCAATAACAAGTTTTCTAGGCATTACGGGGTATTATCGTAAATTTATACAGGATTATGCAAAAATTGCTCAACCCTTAACTTATTGCTTAAAAAAGAAAAATAAAATTGAAATTCATAATCCGAAGTACATCGCTGCCTTCGAAAAATTAAAGCAAATTATTACAAACCATCCAATATTAAAATATCCCAATTTTAACCAAAGGTTTACGTTGACAACTGATAAAAGCGACTTTGCTATTGGGTCTGTTTTATCGCAAAACGGACATCCTATATCGTTTGCAAGTAGAACGTTAAACGATCATGAAACACGCTATAGCACTATCGAGAAAGAGCTATTAGCGATCGTCTGGACTACGAAATATTTTAGACCCTATATTTATGGCGTTAAATTTACAATAAAATAAGACCATAGGCCCCTAGTTTGGTTAAACTCTTTAAAAGAACCCAACCCCAAATTACAAAGATGGAGAATAAAATTAAATGAATTCAATTTCGATATAGAATACGTGGAGAGCAAAGATAATAAAGTTGCCGATTTTCTAAGTAGAATTAACTCTGAAAAAAATGAAATTAATATATTGCAACACTCTGAAAAAAATGAAATTAATATATTGCTACCTAATGATGAGTTGGAAATTGAGACCGATATAGCTACAATTTATAGTGGCGTCGAAGATTTGGATGGCCACATTCCGATTTTAGAAAATATCGTTAATAAATATTTAAAACAGATTCACCTTGTAAAATATAAAACCAGCGAAATAATAGTGAAATATAATAAATATTATAAAATTTTTATATCTGAACAAGAGTTATGCAATGTAAATTACTTAAACGATATTTTGAGGAAAAAAATAAAAGAAGGTATAACTGCAATTTACTCCGAATTAGATTATAGTAAATTTAATATTTTACAGAAAAAATTAATTGAATTGTTTGGTAATAATAGAAAAATTAAATTAATTAAATGTACTAAATTAGCTCAAGATGTCGAAAATGAGGATAATCTCATTAATATTATAAAAGATTTTCATGAAAAAACTAATCATCGTGGAATATTAGAAAATTTTAATGAAGTCAAACATCGTTATTTCTATCCAAAATTAAAAGGTTTTATTTATAAGTTCAGTGGCCTCAAACACAAACCGAATTCTCCGTTTTGAGTTTCATATGCTCACAAAATTTGGTGGTTCTACGACTGTTGTAGCCGGAGTTATTGTCGAATTCACACATGACCTAACTCGAAATGGTAACCAGACTGATCTAATTTTTATGGTATAACCCAAATAGTTGTAAGGAGAATTACTATGTTTAATGATACCTTGAAATGTGCACTTGCACTAATCGCCTAAATCGAGTTAAAAGCAGAAAACATCTTTTTTTTGTTTTTGACAAACCACTTATTTCGAGATAGGCTTTTGTTGCAAATCAATATTAGTGACATTTTTTTTTTCATGTATGAACTTTTATAACCGCTTATCTCGAGTTAAGCTTTTGTTGCAAAATTAATTTTGAGTTTTTTTAAATACTAACTCGACATAAGCGATTTGTGTAAAATAATAATTGGCGGTTTTTTAAACTCATCTCAAGTTAGGCGATTATTGCAAATGCAATTATATTCCAAAAGGCTTCTTAAGTTGAGTTAGGTTTTTTTAACGCGTGCAAGTAAGAACAAAACATCAAAATTAAGCGTTTAGTGTTCAAAATAATACATGATCAGTATAGAATATTTTTTAGTTTTTTATAATAAAAAATATTTTATAACGCTTAACATATTATTTTATGTGATATATAGTGTAGGTACTTTATGTCCATGGTTTAAAACTTATTCACTATAGTTAAAATTAAATCTTACATTCAGGGACAAGTAAGATAGTTGTATTTTTTAAACCCAAAATATAAAACATGTACACAAGTTACCTGCTTTTTTAATGCTCTAATTACCCAAATATTCCATGTTTAAGATTTGAATTTTTTTATTTTACAAATAATCTTGTAGGTCATTTCGTGTTTTACCTGCGACAAATGTTTTTTTCAATTGACGGAGTTCCCATGTTAAAATGACACGTGGCTAGCTACCTGATGGTAGATTGTTTTGCCTTTGTGGTCTAATTGTATTATTAAACAAAGTGTTGTTTTATTACGCCCTTGTAATACACATGTTATTAGGAAGATTAGATTATTGTACTACAAAGCAATATTTTTATTATAAACTAGTAAAACATATTTTGTTAGGAAATTCAAATTTTTATAATTTGCAAGGGTTTTCAATAAATAAAATTGGTGCATCTGGGAATAACAATATTTTGTTATACTTTTTATTACTCATTTCCGTAAGATCAAATTTCTTCGATTTTCAAATATTTATTATATTTTTGTTATTTCGAAGGAAGTATTTTTTACAAAGACAGTTATTTATTATTGTTTTTAAATGTGCTTATGTTGGAAATTGTTAAATAATGTAAAAATTATCCAATATAAACTTTATCCACGCTTAATTAATGTACGTTAAAAATTTTGGAAGTTGCTAGGCGAGCTGAAATGATTATGGTGGATATTAGATGTATTGCAATATATTTGAAATTAACATAACGGATTCAAAGTGTTTTTAAGCGTAGAAATTAGCGAAACTGGTTCTATAATAAATAAATAAGTATCAACAGATCTTACTTTGAAAACCGAAGTAAATACAGTTTTGAAAACCGTAATTGACTTTGGTCGTGGTGACTGTATTAATGATCCTGATTTTAAAATTTCTAAAAAAAAATTCTTCAGGATCCGACGTAAATGACGGGCTCATTGAAATAAAATAAAGTAGAAAAAGATATTCAAAAAAATACAGAAAATTCGGTTTCAAAGCAAAACAAATTAAAGAAATATTCAAGAGAAAGGGCTTTAAACGATAGGAATTTGGGAAATGAATATAAAAATTGACAAGGCAAGTAAGTTTCTTTTGTCGTAAAAACTACAGATGTAAGATTTTCAATAACATTCAAAAGCAAATTTTCTAGTCCTATCGGGCACGAGAACATATCTGTAGATAACTGTATACATATGTGGTTTTATTAATGAACATATCTGAAACAAAAATATCAGCAATTTCAGAGTACGTAAATATCACACATAATGGTCTTCTTTACACAATGCCTTGACGAAACTTGTTTCCAAAAAAAGGTTTTAAACAAAAACGAATAGATACTACATATAAATATCTTTATGCTACAACTTTATTTATTTGCTTTGTCAGATCCGTTGCACAATGAAGCGTTTTTGTAATTGAAATACTTTTTGAAACTCTCTTAAGTGGAAAGAGCCACCCCACAGATTTTAAAAAATTGACTTCCAAAACATATTTTACAAAAACAGTTTATACAAACAACGGTTTCTTATACTTTAAGACGAGGTGTTAATTAGTTAGATTTTCAAGATATACTCTGAATTGAAGAAGAAGAGAAAATTAGTCCCAAAAAAGAAAAACTTAGAGTACTTAATGCAATTTATTGATACTTTGGTTCGAAAATTTTACAAAACGATTAAGACTGGAGATTTAGCAGATACTCCTCCGTATTTAGTCGGAGAATCCGAGAGAGAATAAAAGATACTGTCACCTTTCTTAAATTTAATGAAACAATTATTTTAAAGTTTTTAGAAATAATTTTTCCTTGAAGATTATTCATTTCTTACCTCAATTTATGGTTTTTATGACAATGATTTGAAAAAAGAGTGAAAAATCAAATAACCTAAAAATAATATATATATTTCTTCCCTTTTTAGTATGACTTAAGTCACCTAAAACCATATCTTCAGTTTTGCAACAACAGCTTAAGTCGACTTATGTTTGACGAAAATACAAAAGTAATTTTTCACAAATCGCCTAACTCGAGATATGCTTTGCAAAATGCTTTTTATAAATTTTGTATAACCGCCTATCTCTCTTTTTTCATAATTATGAGAATACTATTAGTTGTTTTACTTCAGATTATGAGTTAATCGCTTCCTTTTTTAATTATCTTTCGATCAAAAAAAAAAATTGGTTCAAAAAACTTCATAACTTTTTTCAAAATTAAATTTAAAATTTAAAATGCATTTATCTCGAAATCACTAAAATAGACTTAAGTTGTTTGTGCTTGAGACCACTGAGTTCGTAAATTATTGCGATGTTTGTAATTTAGCTAAATACGATAGAAAACCTATCAAATATAATTTTAATATAACCGAAACACCTTCTGAGCCAAATTAATTAGTATCAAAGTTAAGAGTTCCTTAGCAACAACAAATGATAATAAATTAGTATTTGTTTTAGCAACACCAGTTTTAAGCACCGAAAAGGCTATTAAATACAAAATATTTGGTTTACCAAATACAAACTTTGAACTTTCAAAAATAAAACATATTATCTTACCCAGGAGAGATATTTAAAAAAATTGCAATTAACTTCAAATTGTATTTCAAACCTTTTTATAATTGTCATATGATAATTGTTCTAAAACTACTGAAAAAAGTTACAAGATAGAAGAAATAAATAAAAGTATGATTTTAATAATAAATGCTCAAAACCATACTTTAAAAAGCGATTGTAATGATATAACATATTTACTAAATAAAAATTATATAATTTACTTTAACAATTGTACTATTGAAATAAATAATATTAAAATAAATAATATAAATTTTCAAACAAAAATAAAGAGTTTAAGTATAATATCGCTATTCCGAATTATACCGCAATTAAAAATATTAATAATACAATTAAATTAGAGCCTTTAAATCTAAAGCAATTAGAAAATAAATAAAGTTGGGTCAAACTAATGGTTTGTATTGTAGCACTTTTCCCTTCAACAAGTGAGAATTCTGTTTTTAAATACAGTCTATTTATACCTATCTTACTATTAAAATTTTTTTCATTCACATACAAAACTATTTCTGGGATTGCATATATTTAGGATGACCGATTTATGCAGTATTTGAAATAGAGCAAAAATTAATATAAAGATGGGTTAACATAATGCTCGATTTTAAGGTTTGTATGTGCGAGTTAAGAAAAATAATTATATTTTTTAATGTCATGGAGTTTACCGTTAACTTTTTGCGTTTATAGACATTTGAAAAAGCTTGCGGTTTCTGAAATATAGGGTGTCAAAAATTCAAATTTTACAAATTTCAAGGGGCGATAGCTTGAGAGGGGGCGGAGATGGAAAAAAATTTTCTTCTAACGAAATGAACTATTTGTTAATGTCTAAAAGCTTCTACAGGCTGGGGTCTAGAAAAAAAACGATATCAAAAATTTGAAAAAAAAACGGATTTTATGTAACAGTAAATTTTAACGGCCATTTTGTTTTTTTTTAAGTTCAAGTATAGTATACCACGCTAAGGAAAGCAAGCCGCTGCATTTTTGCGTTTGCAAAATTTCAAAAATGCTTATGGTTTCTTTGCAATAAATAGTTAAAAAAGGCCACTTTTAGGGTTTTGGGGGGGGTATACCTTCTAGAGAGGGGGAGATAGGTAAAAATTTTGTTCTACGGAAATAATATTCTAGTAAAGATCTATGTACGCACAAAATTTCAGCTTTCTATCTTTAAGGGTGTAGAAGTTTTGTAAACAGACACACGGACAGACGGACGGACGGACGGACAGAGTGAAACTAATAAGCATTTTTTTTTCAAAAATGTTTTGGAAAAGTGCTAAAAAGTAATAAAAATTTATAAATTTTTTATAAAAACACACTGGTAATTTTTCCTGAAACTCAAAAATTTGTTCATTATCATTATATATTATATTTTTTGGATTTTTTAGAATTTTTAATACTTGTTTTCCCTTAATGTACGAGGTATCATTCCCAATTATTTTGAATTATAATATGTATTTTGGGAATTAACATTTTTTTAAAATATTACTTTTACGTTGAAGTGTTCTCTTTCATTTTCGGGATCTTCCAAACATTGACTTACGTATCCCAATTTTGTCCTGGAAATTCTACAAGCAAGATATATCCCTTTTTAATGTGATCCAAAGCTAGTGATAAAGTTGACGAGTCCGATGAAGATTGGGAAGAAGAATACACATTATAAAAATTTAATTTTTGCATATTATTTGGATCTAAATCTATTTCAACTTCATTGTCATTGGCGTACTTTTAATTCCAAAGTCAAATTGGGAACATTTATTTTGGCATTTGAAACAACTTAATTTCCTCATATGTAACGTTTAAAATGTTTCACCAGATACGACCTGACGAACTGCAAGTGTTGCTGAAATAAAAATATCAATTAAAAATGATCAAAAATAATAGTGCAACAGTTGCACCATTAAAAGGCTTGATTTTTTTTCGTATGGTTTCTACCTTTTCAATATCTTCTTTGCTAGTTATAAAAAAACATATTGCTTTGCAGTTCGAATTTAAAAATTCCAAAAGAGTTAAAATGTTTGTCACATCCTTCCCGGAAGCAACAACGGTCAGCTGTTCGCTTACAAACACCGCCAATTCGGTCCGGTGTTCCTCTTCCATAGCCAGGCTCTGTTTAGTTCAATGTAAATTTATAATTTCCCAAAAAAATATTTTTTAGATTCTTCGTCGAAAAATAGAACTTGGTATTGGTATTATTACAGAAAGTGAAAAATTGTATAATAGTTCGTTGTAATATGTTTAAAACCTTTAACCGTGCAAAATAAATTTTATTTTCAGTCAAAACACAAAAAAAAATTGTTCTCTTTTATTTATTCAAACAGTTCTTTATTTTTTTTATTTCCTTTATTTAAATAATATTATCTCACAATTTCTTAATTTTAATTATCTCACAATTTCTTAATTTTAACTCACAAGAATTGTTTTTATATATTTTTGTTACTTTACGATTATAAAATTACAAGAACTTAAACTAACAGCGAAACGATTTAATCGATACCAAAATTGTTATAAAACTACCAATCAAAAACTTTCAGGTGTTAAGATATATTTATAGAAAAGGAAATGCTTTATAAGCAAACTTTGTATAACGTTCTCGTGGTAACGAGAATTAAAATATAAAATTTGATTTTAGAATTGAAATATGATATTCTACTTTTTTATTCAAGTTCAATGTTTTTAGTCACGTTGCAATTAAATAACATGTGCCGTTATGATTTAACTGCAACGTTTACTATTTGGAAAGAAATTATATTTTTGGTATTATGGCGTAAGAGAATATATAACTCTCCCCCCGTTAAGCTGGAGGCTCTCCTGAGCTCCATAAGCTGTATTTTCTGTTTTATTATCGTCAATCATATCGTTTGGCTGTTCTTTACATATATTAAATTTTCTTATATGACGTTTAACAGTGAAAATTGCTAAAATAAATATAATAGCAATTGAAACGTTTGATATTATTAAGATGTTATGTTTGTTAATTTCTGATTTGACAAATTCTATTTCGTTATAATTTTCAATTTGCTTTAAATTTATGCTTTCTAAATTTGGTATAAAACTTACATTATAAGGTCCTAGGTAATTTGGTATTATTACATGATTAACAATTTTTCTCTCTAAATTTTTGAAAATAACGTCATCGATTTTTATAGTGCAATTATAGTATGAGATTAGGTTAGTTTTTACTAATTTGTATTGTATATTATTACAAGTATTGTCAAGAATTACATTTTTTGCATTTTTTACTAAAATCATATTAGAAGAAATTTCTGTAATGTTAAAAATTAATATTTTTTCTTTTTGTACAATTCTTAAAACTATTATTCATCAAATTTTTTATGCAACCATTTATTAGCTTAAGTTTTGATTCACAATTTTGTTTCAAATGTCAGTAGATTCAATGCTTATTTCTTCGAAGTTGTTGTTAGGTACTGAAATAATTTTATATCCGATGGCGGGTTCCTTAGCAATATTAGGAATTAGTATAGCAAAAATAATGTTATTATCTAAACTAAGAAGTGAGCTTTTAATTCCCTTATATTTGAAAACGTCAATTTGAAATTCGTCGATTTCTTCGTTGGACAAAATGGAGTGAGTCATGATGCCATGTTTAGCGAAAAGAATGTTTTGTTGAACTTTGTCTATTTCTGAATTTAGTAGGTTAATATTTGTGTAACTAGAAAGAAACTGTAAACTTTTTATATTTTTGCTAAAGGTGTTGTTTTGTTCTCTCAGTGTAATATTTAAAATTTCTTGGTTATCGTTAATTCGTTTCTGTAGAATATTTAGGTTTGTCTGAAATTGGTCGTTTATTTTAATCTGTTTATTTATGGTCTGAATGGAGTTGTAGTTTCCCTGTTCGATAAGTTTTATGTTTTTCATGTTTCACAATTTCATTTTTGTCGTCGTCGTCTAAGTTTCCAAATAACCATTTTAAAACTTTGCCACCTAAATTAATGAGTCCTCGTTTTTGTCTATGTGGTAGTAGTGTTTTAATGTTATGTCGAGTTTTTTCGATTTGTATTTTTAATTGTTTTAATGTGGTATTGTCTTGGTTGAAAATGTTGTAAGTGTTATTTTCAATCCGTGCTAATGTATTTTCTAGTTCACTAACATTTATAAAGTGGAGAATTTTGGAATAGTTTTGAATTATGGGAATTTCTTCCTGTTTAATTAACTGGAATCCGCCCTGATTTTCCAATACCTGAACATCAATTGTTGCAAAAGAATTGTTTGCAATGGAAAGTAAAATTAATACCATTAGCTTAATTTTTTGTTGGTGGTGATTTTGTGGATCCTGCGAAAAATTTAAAATTTCTTTTTATTCTACTGGGGTGAATATTTCTATTCTGATTATCTTTCAATTTACCGTTAGTTGGTTTAGATTTAATATAAGTATATCTCTTTTTATGCTTATATCTTAAGGCTTCAGGATTTTTAACGAGAACTTTATTTCTATCTTTATAATCAAAATCTATTCTATCTTTATTAAGTTTTTCGATTGTTTTAAGCTTATTTTCATCGATTAATTTTTTAATCCTTTCAATGTCGGGTATTTCGTTATTTATAAAACTTATAGACTTAACTTTAGTAACCGAATGGATGGAATTATTATATTTTTCAACTGCAAATAGTACCTTTTCATATGGTGTTAAATTTGATTTTTGTGTATCTAATATACGAAGATGTTCGCTCAGAGTTCCGTGAGCCCTTTCGATTGTAGAATTCCCGGTATGACTTCGGGGAGACGTAAAGTGAGCGTTTATATTTTCAGTTCTAAGAAAGTTTTTAATATTAAGGGTGTCGAACTCGTTATCGAAAACGATCTTATCTGGTTTACCGAATGTTGCAAACCTGTTGCGAAGAGCTTGTATAATAGTCATTGCATTGCGGTCGTTAAGACGTTGGATCATTAAATATTTAGTGAATTAGTCGATTATTGTGAGGAATATTTCTTTGTAGCAAAAGAATAGATCGGAATGCATTATTTTGTTAGGAGAGCTCGGAGTTTCGGATATTTCGAACTTATATTTGTTGGGTTTACGGTCATATTTAGATTGGTTACAAATGTCGCAGTTGTTTATGTATTTGTGAAACCGTTCTTTCAATTTAGGGAAAAAGAACCCATCTTTTACTTCTGTGTAATTTTCAATAATACCTCTATGGTTCGATTCATTATGGGTTTTTTCTATTAATTTTAAAGCCTCTTCTTCATTTTCTATATCGATTGCTTTTTTTGTACATTTTATGAATTTAATTTTATTATTATTAGAAAAGAGTTCTATAAGTTTTTGTTCTATTGTATTGAATCTTTCGTTATTTAATTCTGAACTAGGGGCCCCTGTGGTTTGCTTATAAGCAGCATTATCTGTTGTAAAAACAGGATTGTGGCAATCAATTTTAAAATAAGTTTAGAAAAATTTGTACATATTATGGCATACATATGCAGGTATATACTTGTATATGCATAAATATCATATTGGTTTGAATACTAATGATAAATAAAAGTAATGGAAATATTTTTAATTTAATAAATTTTAAGATGTAATATGTGTCACTGTTAATTACATAGATATGATTAAAATTCAATTTAAGAATTAGTTAACAATTAAGAACGAAATATTTCCTTATAAACAACGTTATCTGTTAAAATATTTCCATCAGGACCAAGATTATGGGGAGTTGGATAAAAGAAATTTGGAGCACTGAAAATAGCTGATTTAAAATGATTGTTTAAAATCCTTCTATGTCGGTTGTTAATAACTCGATCATTAATAACTTGACTGTTTTCATTATAGTTTCTGAATTTATAATTTAGTATATCATTTCGATTTTGCATATAATATTCATGATTCCGAGTTGAAGTCGCTTCTGTATTTTGAATTGCTTCACGATTTGCTGCATAATAAGATTGCATTTGAATTTTAATTTTGCTTGCTTTTTTAAATGCTTTCATATATTCTTTACGTTTGTTTTGTTTGTTATCCATTTTTTAAAAAGAAAAGAATCCGCAATTGGAAATAGTACCTTTCACGTTAAACTTTAAAACCAAAGTGAATGTGAATTAATAAAAAATCAATGCCTCTTTTCTTTATACAGACCTGCAGTGTTCCCAGTCAGTAAAAACAAAATGTATCCAATTTCGAGAAAAAAATGTATCCAAAATGTATCCAGCCTCCGAAAGTAGAATTATTATACTAAATCGTCTTATTTTATACCAATAAACTCGTAAATAATATTAATTTGCTTTATTCAACAATGTCAGTTTCATTATTTGTAGTAAATTCTTTTAGAAATCACACGCAATTTCTATTACATTTTAAAATTTAAGGTCAGAAAATATATGTTCTGTAGTTATTGAACTATGCGGCAAAAACGATTCAGCATGAAAACGGGCAAATTTTATTTAGTCAGCAAATAAAATTTTTTGGAAGATTTTTCACTTAAAAGTTACAGCACTTTAAAAGTTTTCTAATATTTATTTAGTGTTCGAGAAAGAAATGTATCCATATTTCAGCAAAATTTTAAAATGTAGCCAATTTTGACATTTTAGCAGATTTGAGTATCTTTGTATCCAAGCTAAATTTTAAAGCAAAAATGTATTCAAATGGATACAATTGTATCCAAGTGGGAACGCTGCAGACCTGGCTTGGCTACTTACTCAATTGAAATTTCGCAAGCACACGAAGAATAATTGCCTTAGTACGTAACGTAACGTTATTCGTGTTCTTATATCTCTCACAATTTTTAGTTTTATTTTTTTTAATTCCATTCCATGTTAAATACAACAACAAAAAATTATTTTACTCTTACTTAACTCATTTAAAATATTTCGCTTCCTTTTGCTTTTTATTTTTGTTTATGATAGTAAAGCAAAAAAACAAAAAAAATATTACTACTCTTTTTTTATTCTCTTTCGCTTTTCGCTTTTCATTTTTTGTTTTTGTTTTACAGTATGTATAATCAATTGAGTAATGTATCTACCCAGTATTCTCTTTTGCTATTTTCATTTTTTTGTTTTTGTTATTTATTAGATTATATGTATACCTGTTCATGAACTGGAAAAATCTTGTAAAATATAATATAGATAAATAGCTGTTATTCCATTTTTAATAAATCTTCTTAGTATATCGTTTAAATAATGGCTATTATTAATTTCTTCTTCACTAATAAAAATTTGCCTAAATTTTTTATATTTTATGATTACTTCCCTTTCTTTTTCTTTTGTCAAATAGAGCTGTGTCAAATATTTATTAATTATTACATGAGATGTAGGAAATTGATTTTCATGGCGACTATGGTTTGTTGTTATAACCGTAAGGTATTTCATTAGAGTCATCTATATGATTAATTTCATTATTTGTAGAATCCATTCTACTTAAAAAAAAACGATTTTCTTTTCCCTTCACATAGTCTATTTCAAAGTCGTATTCGTTTAATCTGATTCGCCATCTTTGTAATTTGGCATTCGGTTCCTTTAATGAATGCAACCATTTTAAGGGTTGGTGGTCTGTTCTTATTAGGAATTTTGTACCATATAAGTATGGCCGAAAATATTTAGTGGCCCATACCATGGCGAGAAGTTCCTTCTCTATAGTAGAGTAATTGCATTCGTGATTAGTAAGGGTTCTGCTAGCAAAGCAGATTGGATGATTTCCTTGCGAGAGGACTGCTCCAATCGCGAAGTTAGACGCGTCCGTTGTTAATACAAATTTCTTTTTGAAGACAGGGTAACGGAGTATGGGATAACTGGTTATTAATGTTTTTAATTTTTCGAAGGAGTCTTTATATTGTATGTCATTTACATCGATCTTATTGCCTTTTCTCAAATATTTAGTTATTTGCTGGGCTACTTTGGCATAGTCCTTGATGAACTTGCGATAGTAGCTCGTAATGCCCAAGAAACTTTTTATCTGCTTCGGAGTCTTAGGCAGATTGATTTGTTTAATTACATTAATTTTATCTTCGTTTGGTTTTATTCCCTCTGATGTTAGTATGTGTCCTAGATATTCAGTCTCTTTCGAGAAAAATTTGCATTTATCCACTTGTATTTTTAAGTTAAACTCTCTTAGTTTTGAAAATATTTTATTAATTGCTGAAAGGTGCTCTTGCAGTGACGTAGAGAAAATGAGGATGTCATCTAAATAGACAACGCAGATTCGTCCGATAAAGTCCTTTAAGACAAAGTTGATCATCCTTTGAAAAGTCGCCGGAGCATTCTTCAGGCCGAATGGCATCCGTACGAACTCAAAGTGACCCTGCGGTGTGGAGAACGCGGTCTTGAGACGATCTTTTTCATCCACTAATATCTGGTGAAACCCCTTTGCGAGGTCCAGAGTGGTGAAATATTGAGCGCGACCCAATTTATCGAATATAGAATCTATATTCGGTATCGGGAATTTGTCATCAACCGTAATTTCATTTAACTTACGGTAGTCGATGACAATGCGCCATTTTTGTTTGCCTGAGTAGTCCAACTTTTTTGGAACCACCCATATAGGGCTATTATAAGGACTATTGGATGGTTGAATAATATTTTGTTCTAACATTTCTTGCACTTGCCTATTTACTTCCTCTTCATGTATCTTTGGAAACCGATATATTTTACTATATATCGGTCGGGAAGTAGTTGTGATAATTTGGTGCTTTACACTTTTGACACATGTTAGTCGGTCTCCTTCTTTATAGAATAGATCTTTATTGGAATTTAAGATATATTTTAATGTTTTCACTTCTTCTGTATTCATATTTTTATTTAATAGTTTTTCGAATAATTCATTATGGTTAATTTGTAAGGGTTCTATTTGACAAATATTTTTGAAAGGATAAGCTGAATTGAATTTAATTTTGCGATTGTTAATTTCCAACCACCCTTTCGAAAGATTAATGTTTGCTTCTACTGGTTTTAAAATATTTTGGCCTATGAGAGCGTCAAAGTTTCTGTTGCTAAGGTCCATTATTTTCCAAGACATAGTTGAATTTTCATTGAACTCGTCAGGTACTTTTGTAGTTATTTCATATTTAAGGGCTTGGTTTCCTGCGAGTGTTTTTAATTGAATTGGATTTTCTAATTTATTTTGTTTGGATCGATCAAAGATATTGCCGTTTATAATTGAAGTAACTGATCCAGTGTCGATCAGACAGGTCAGTTCCTTGCCTTCTATTGTTAAGTCTACTAAGGGTAATGTCGGACAAGAGGACCACAGTGAAAATTTTCAGTGGAATGCGAATCTACGTCCATTGGAACTGGAATTGACCGATTTTCATTATAAGATGGTCCTGGTGGGTTATTACTAGTACCATCAAACTGTTGGTTGGGTCTAAAATTCCTAAAATTCTCGTTAGCAGTATAGTTTCTGCCTGTTGGTCTGTTTGTGTAAGTGTTTCTTATGTTGTTATTGTAGTTGTTGTTGTTGAAAGGCCTGTTTGTTTTTCTATAGTTATTTCTTGAATTTGTGTTATTAATTCTAAAATTTGAGTTGTGATTATTTCTAAAGTTTGTATTACTATTGTTCCTGTATGAGAAGTTATTGCCAGGAACCCTACTATCGGATATATTTGTTTCTAACAAGCTTCTATAGGCTTCTTCCAATGATTGTACGCCTTTTGTGCGTAAAAACATTGAATCTTCCCTATCCATTTTGTTTAAAAATTTTTCTACTTTTGAGATTTCGTTATTGCTTGGACTGAATTCAACAGGTTTGCTGTCGTCCAAGTCGTATTTCTAGTTTAATAAATTTAATATAGAATTTAGTTTAGTATACAAATCACTTACATTTTTACAGGTTGTGGAGTCAGCTTCTTCTTTCAGTTTTAAGTAGCTCTTTTGAACACCAAATGTTGTCTTTAGTTGTCCTTTCACCTCGTCCCAAGTTCTGGCCTGGATTCTCCTGAATCCTGCGGCCGCTGGACCTTGAATCTTGGAGTACAAGATTTTATATATGTAATTTCTGCCTTCCGCTTTTTGAAAAAGTTCTCCGTCCTTGCTTCAAAACTTTAACACAGTGTTTTTATTTTTTTAAATTTTTTGTTGTTCATTTAAATTGACTTTTAGAAAAAAAATTTGAGTGTTCTTTTTTTTCTCTTGTTTTGATTTTTTTTTGTTTTTGCACAGACGGAGTCGGTATCCTACCGACTGCGCCAATTAAATTTTATTTTCAGCCAAAACACAAAAAAAATTGTTCTCTTTTATTTATTCAAACAGTTCTTTATTTTTTTTATTTCCTTTATTTAAATAATATTATCTCACAATTTCTTAATTTTAATTATCTCACAATTACTTAATTTTAACTCACAAGAATTGTTTTTATATATTTTTATTACTTTACGATTATAAAATTACAAGAACTTAAACTAACAGCGAAACGATTTATTCGATACCAAAATTGTTATAAAACTACCAAGCAAAAACTTTCAGGTGTTAAGATATATTTTTCAAAAAGGAAATGCTTTATAAGCAAACTTTGTATAACGTTCTCGTGGGAACGAGAATTAAAATATAAAATTTGATTTTAGAATTGAAATATGATATTCTACTTTTTTATTTAAGTTCATTGTTTTTAGTCACGTTGCAATTAAATAACATGTGGCGTTATGATTTAATTGCAACGTTTAATATTAAATTAAAGGAAAGAAATTATATTTTTGGTATTATGGCGTAAGAGAATATATAACTTGCACCCAAGTTGCTGAAACATCATGAAATAAGTATGAGTTAAGTGTGCAGAAGTAGTTTTCAACACATTCGCAATTTCCGTTTTAGTTTTAAATAAAGTAGATGTTTTTCTTTTTTTCTTCTTCATTGCATAATATAGCATATTAAGACATAATATAGTAAATATGAAATTCTATTTCATTAAGTATTTTAGTTGGTTTGACATTTAATTTAGCATTTACGTATTTCTTTAAGTTATTTTAGTTAGGAAATTTTAAGCAGGCTTTCAAAGAAGTCATTAGCGTGCCCGCATGTCATTGGCGTGATCACAAATTAGCCAAACTAATGACGCCATTCTAATGACGAATTACAGGTTTTTTTTAAATAAATCGAAAAGTTTGCCCAAAAAATTTAACAATAATTATTTCAAAAATTATTTAAATTATAATAAAAAAAATAAAAACTTTTGAGAAATTTAAAGTAAAATTACTTACCACGAAAATGACAATTTCACTTGTGATACTTAAGTTTTTCTTATTCTATCTTAAAAAAATTCACTTTTCCCATAGAAAAGGTATACACTGACTTTGCACACGTAAGTACTAAATACTTACTTATCTCTATGCATTAACTTTTTAAGGCTCAAAAATTTTATGTCTAGAAAAATTAAGTTTAAGTAAAGAGAGTGTGA
This sequence comes from Condylostylus longicornis, assembly GCF_029603195.1. Taxonomy (NCBI): domain Eukaryota; kingdom Metazoa; phylum Arthropoda; class Insecta; order Diptera; family Dolichopodidae; genus Condylostylus; species Condylostylus longicornis. The sequence continues at coordinate 270,611 of NW_026578021.1, read as the reverse complement.
AATTAAGAAGTCGACAAGTATGGCGACAAGTAGAAAAACAAAAATTGAAGTAAAAACAAAAAGAGCATTGTGAATGCGGCATAAACTTGTTCAATTCTGATTTCATTAGAAATTACTAGAAATCAAAAATCAAATTTGAAATAACGAATTTTTAGATGTTTATTGGATGTAGTAGACTCGGCGACAGCCACGATAATGACAAAATCGTAACTTATCACAACATTTCTGCTAAAACAATAAAAAAATCTTAATATTTTTTTCGTGGTAACGAACTATTAGTCCGCCAGCAAATTTACGAAGTCAAATAAGCACGTTTCTGTAGAATGACCCATATGTAAATAAGAATGTGAACTTCTTCTATAATTACACTTAAGTTACAAAAGGTCCAATTATTCACCAAAAGGACCAAAGCGCCAAATTACATTAAAATTGGAGTGAAAAAGGTTTGAAGATAGCACGGAATAAGATTTGAAATTTGTGTAAATTATAGATACTTATTTTATCGCAATTCATAATTTTACAACAATATCTAAGCTACAATGTTTATGCAATTCTGAAAAATTACGAATTTAGTATTTTATTGATCATAAATATGTTGGAGTTACCTATGGTTTTTCAGAGTATATACCTTTTCAAATAAACTTCGACAAACATTTTTGTATAAGCTGTAAGTAAAATGAGCTTGCAAGTCCTCTATTCTGGAAGTCAAATCTTCTACTTTTTCTGTGTGATCTATAGAGCTAGCATATAGCGTAAAAAACCAACCCAGACTATACTGATACATGGGATTAATATGCGCCAAATCAACTGAAATGAAAATATTTAAGAGAAAAAAAATATTATATTTTGCTTTACCTATTGTGAAAAATAAATTAGATGCATGCCTAGCAATTGAGTTATAAGCTTCTCGAGCGATATTAATTTGCCCCTCAGTCAAAACGGCAAGTCCTTGTTTCTCTTTTATTTCGTTTACTAGAAGTTTTGCTGAGCAAAGGGTTTTTACCGAAGACTCATCTTCTAAAATACTTTCCACCGTAGAAAGAATGTCTAAAATTTTCTTTTCAGAATCAAACAATGATCTGCTACTTTCGTCCTCTTGAATAATTAATGCATTTCTGTCTGCTTCTAAATCAGGTCTTTCCTTAGACACCGTAATAGATAAAAGTTGATCTTGCAATCCGTGTGCTGTAATCATAAAATTTATTAACACAACCCTTGCAGTTGTTTCCGGTAAATAATGGGGATTGCTTAATTTTGTAGTAATGAAAAATCTGAAAAAAAATTTTGTCGTTAACGTTTTATTAGAAAATATATCTAAGTATATTCGTATATGTAATATACATATATATTTATATACTACACAGTGCAAGTATATACATATATATATAATACCCTGCATATAATATATATATCTATATATTGGGTGTATTGGCATATACCTGCACGTCGATCTTCGTTAATACGAAAAAACGTTGTTATTAAATAACCCTCCGAAGTAACAATTTTTATCTCAAAAGACTCTTGTAGAGCTATATTAAGATTTCTTTAAGAATATTACTCTTATAATTCTTGTAGAAAACAAAAAAAAATCCTAATGGGATCTTTATAAGAACAAAAGAGCGCAGTTACTAGAGTTATTAATTCTTGTAATGAGAGTTAAGCTCCCATTAAAAGAGTTCTTATGAGCATATTAGTTTTGGTATATGAAAACTCTCATAAGCCATGTATAATAGTGTAACTAGAAAGAGAAAGCAGTACATTGTAGAATAAATTTATCGGTCTTACTTTGAACTTTATAAAAAATATATCTATATCGCTTTTAATAATTATTATTTTAGGAAAAATGAAACAAAATATACATATGGTTACGTATACTATATGTAATCAATAAAATATTTGTTTTAAAAAACTTAATATCATAAAATTATAAATATGGGAAATTAAAATAATTTTTTTGCCATGATTATAAATCAAAAAGTTGCTGGCATTAAAATTTTATTGATAAAAGTTGATATTGTACTTCGAAAAAAAGCCACGCCAACTAAAAATAATTAAAATTTAAAAAATTTTCATCCATATTTTTAAACGCTATAATATCTTATTTCTTTTTTTTTTACATAAATTTTAAAATTTAATAAAGTTGGGTCAAACCAATGGTTTGTATTGTAGCACTTTTCCCTTCAACAAGTGAAAATTCTGCTTTTAAAATACTGTCTATGTATACCTATCACACTATAAAAATTATTTTCATTCGTATACGAAACTATTTCTGGGATTGCATATATTTAGGATGAACGATTTATGCAGTCTTTGAAATAAAGCAAAAATTAATAAAAAGTGAGTTTAACATAATGTTCGATTTTAAGGGTTAATTGCGTGAGTTAAGAAAAATAATAATATCTTTTAATTAATAACTTGAGAGGGGGTGGAGATGGAAAAAAATTTAAGCATTTATTAGTGTCTAAAAGTCCTTAAAATTTCAGGCTTCTAGAGGCTGGGTTCTAGAAAATAAACGACGTCAAAAATTTGGAAAAAACGGACTTTAGATAACGGTAAATTTGAGCGGCCATTTTGTTTTTCTAAAGTTAACCTTTAGTATACCCCGCTAGGTGAAGCAAGCCACTGCCTTTTTGCGTTTGCAAAATCTGAAAAATGCTTATGATTTCATTGCACTAAATAGTTAAAAAATGGCATTTTTTGGGTTTCGGGGGGGGGGGGGGGGGGGAGGTATAAATTTTGTTCACCGAAAATAAGTTTCTAGTAAAGATCTATGTACATACAAAATTTCAGCTTTCTATCTTTAAGGGTGTAGATGTTTTGTAAACAGACACACGGACAAACGAACGGACGGACGGACAGACGGACGGACGGACGGACGGCCGGACACAGTGAAACTAATAAGCACTTTTTTTCAAAATAAGTATAAATAAGTATAAATAAATAAATATACTAATGGGCATTAATTCCAACTAAAGCTTTATTATATTCAAATAAAACTATAATTTTGCATTTCATTAGTTTTAATTTAATAGTTTCTCATTAGGGTTAAAATTTAGAAAAGGAGAAATGACAATACTAAAATGGTCGTGCCTAACAACTAGACTTATAAAGAAATTCTTTTAAGAACAAAATTCTATAAGAGTTGACATCTTATAAAAAAATGAGAATTAAAATTTTTTATGACTTCCTGAAAGTAGTTTTGCTATGAGAGTTGCAGAATTTTTAACACTACAAGTGCTTATTACATTATTACATTATAAGAACCTTATGAGAGTTGCATAAAAACAAAAAAGGAAAAAAAAAATATGAGAGTATTGGAGTGTGGTATGAGAGTTTTATGAGAGTTTTATGGTACAGAAAGGTGGTACAATAATAAGTAATTTAAACACAATAATAAGTAATTTAAACACAATAATAAGTAATTTAACCACAGTGGAAAAAGTTTTTTTTTTTAATTAAGGGTTTTTTTTGGTCGGATAATATGAAAAGTATTTAACTTTTGAAAATTCAGAAAGCTTGTCCATTGATTGCCACGCTTTTAAAATATGTACCAGACTAACAACGATCTATTACTAGCGATTTAACGATATTTATAATCTGATACATTTATTTAAAAACTCATATCGCATTATACACGTACATACATACATATAAATTATACATATATATTATACATATATACATATTATAATCGGAGGACGTTACAAAAACAATTCTTAACATTTTATGTTTTAGATTTTTTGAAGTATTCCAATTGAAATTCTTTTTTATTTATTTTGTGAAAGTTTTGGTATTCTTTGCAACTCTAATTTTATTTTGCACGGTTTTAAAAGCGATGTAGATTATGATATTTTTTTGCTTTCTTTTAATTTTTTTTAAATTCAATTTCTTATTCAAAAATTTTACTCTTTAATTCAGGAAACTTCCATTTGGAAAGGTTGGCTTTGTTAAAAATTGTTATATTTTTAAATGCAATTTTCAGACGAACCCATTTTTATACCCTGCACTTCGTGAAGGGTATATTAACTTTGGTATGGAGTTTTTAACTACTTGAAGGAGTCATCTGCGGTATGGACATATATATATATTCTTGCTCAGCGTAAAATTCTGCGTTGATTTAGACATGTCCGTCCGTCCGTCCGTCCGATCGCACGATAACTCAAAAACGAATAATGCAATCGACACCAAACTTTCACAAGTTGCTTCTTTTGTGCCAAGGACGAACTCTATTGTTATTGGACCAATTCAGACAACGGGTTCGGGTAGCTGCCATACACTCCAAAGAGTTTATTTTAATTATTTCAAAAACTAATAAAGGTACAAATATAAAATTTTGTATACATGTGTCCAATTATATTCTACATATGCTCTAAAAATTTTAATGAGATAGCTGCACCGGTTGGGGTGGGTGCCATACAACTCCAAAAGCAAATTTTTTATATTCGGCAAAATAATAAAGTCAGATTCATGAAACTTGGCAGTCGTGTGTCCAATTATAGGTCAAACATATTTCTGAAGTTTTGGTGGAATTGCTTGACAGGTTCCAGTAGCTCCCATACAAGTCCAAAAGCTTCCTTTAAACATTTGAAAAAATAAAAAAGTTAGATTCATGAAACTTGGCAGTTGTGTGTCCAATTATAGATCAGATATACCTGCGCAGTTTTAGTGGAATTGCTTGACAGGTTCGGGTACCTGCCATACAACTCCAAAAGCTAATTTTAAATATTTGGAAAAATAATAAAGTCAGATTCACGAAACTTGGTAGTTGTGTGTTCAGTTATAGATCAGACATATCCGTGAAGTTTCTATAGAATTGTTTCACAGGTTTGAGTAATTGCTATACAACAACGAAAGGTGCAGGGTATAATTCAATCGGTTCATACCGACTGAAACGTTTTTACTTGTTTTAAATTTAAAATTAAAAAAAATATGTAGAATCAGTACAGCTAAAAATGTTAATCATTTTCCTTCACTTAAATAATTTCCGACGCCCCTTCAAATGAAACTCAATATAATTTTGGACTTTATTTTTGATTTACTCTCTGAGCTTGGTGGCCTGATAGATTTATATGGTATTAATATGTATTTTTTATTTGACCATTATATTATATCAGACTTTCAACCAAGTATAAATTTCTTAGGTATGGAAAATTTTTACGATTTTCCTAATTTCGCTAGACCCATCTATTTATTGAGCTTTGCTGAAATCTGCATCAGATTTTATTTTTCTTATACACAAAAATACAAAAAAAAAACAAACCCAAAAAGGAAAAAGTAAAAACATTTTAGTTCGCATAAACCAGTGATTCCCAAAGTGGTCTATATATACTCTCAGGACCCATGAAGACCTGCTAGTGGTCTACAAAGGTAAAAAGAGGGGGTTTATCAAATAAAAATGGGTAAATAAACCTCACTAAATAAATACCAAACGTTGGTAATATGTTATGAAGCCATCAAATTTATCCCCCCATTAAATTATTTTTATTTTTTATAAATGTGTGACAATATTGATTAGAAAAGCATGTGAACAAATTTTGCATATCGAGTTTTCGGTGAGAACGCACTTCTCTATGGTAGAGAAATGTAAATAAACTATTTCTAGCAACCTGCCGGTCTATCGGTCTGCCGGTCTGAATGTGCACGCGTATATCTCAAGTTCGGCTGAACCGATTTTGAAGAAATTTTATATGTAAGTTTATTTCGATTATGGCACGGATTGATCAATTTTTGGGATATATAAGACGAATTGATCAGATTTGGGATTTATATATAAGCTTTGCTCGATCCTCCGCGAAATCTTCTAACTTTTGGAAGAAATCAGATGTCAGCAACTGGACTTTTACTACGGGCCGAGTATACATTTTTGCGTATACAAAGAAAAATAATGAACCGATTTCATTGAAATTTAATATTTAAATTCTTCGTATTGAAACATATATATATATATATGTTTCAATATATATATAATGAACATATAAAGTTTTTGGAAAGATCAGGGTTCAACAACTAATTTGCCGGCCGATTTTACGTGTTCCACCATATCTAAGGAACGAAATTATGGAATTTCTTGTAATTTGAAATTTGAGTTCTGGTTGTTACCGAAATTAACTGACGAACATTTCAGGGAATTTGGATAGCAAAAAGCGAAGCTCTACTAAGAGCCAAATTTACATTTTTCTAGGTATGTTAACTACAAGCTTACTAATGTCCTAAAAATTGGAAAGAAAGTTATACAGACATTTTCACTATAGACAGACAATAGTTTACAGACATTTTTATATTATTCTGTAACACTTTTACTAATCTAGACAATACACATTGCGATATACAGATTTTTTTACTTCGTGTATATAAAAGCAGAGCATTGTTATTTTGGTGGTATTTTTCCTAATTAGGTAACTTAGAGATATTTTTAGCGAAGGGCGCAGATATACTCTAGTTCGAGCTACAGCCTGTTGAAAGTCTGATTATTTCGTTTTATATACGCACAAATGTATATTTGGCCGGTAGTAAACGTCCAGTCGCTGTATTGTACATCCAAATTTCAAGTAAATCGGTTGAATATTTTCTTCAAAAAGATCAAAAATGTAAAATAGTCCGAAAGGTGCAGTTCCCGAGGCCTGATATACCCCAAAAGTTGAACAATCCGTGCCATGGTCGAAATAAACTTACATATAAAATTTCATCAAAATCGGTTTAGCCGAACTTGACATACACGCATGCACACACAGACCGACAGACCGACCAACCGGAAGACTGACAGACCGACAGGTTGCTAAAAATAGTTTATTTACACTTCCCTACCAAGGAAAAGTGCATTCACATCGAAAACTCGACATGCAAAATTCGTTGCCATCACATAATCTACCTGTTGTATACACAATACTGTCGGAAAAAAAAAGTGGATTTCGCAATTGTTGGCCTTTCTTTCGAAGAGAAGGTCGCAACTTTCTTTGAAGATAACATGGAGGACGATTTTTTAGATGACGACTTAATTGTAGATTTATCAAAATTACTTTTGTGCTCATTTGGCTAATATTTTGTCAGCCAACTGAGCACAATAGTTTGACAGAGTCCATTTCCAAATGAACCCAATCCACAAGCAAGCGTTTCTAAAATAAATACTCCCACGTTTAGCCAGAAAAGGGTATTCCCAGACAAAGTAATTTTTTAAAAAAACTACCAAGCCTTCGCCAACGAAACATTACAAATGCACTGCGAACCATGTTTGCATATTGAACTTTAATTTTCGAAGACTATATATTGGACACTTTAGTAGAATCTTCAAACAGAAAACTGGATCAAATGCGCAGTAAGTATAATAATCCCCAGCGGGCTGACTTAAAGCCGCTAAACAAAATAGAACTGAAGCTCTTATTAGGGCATACAACGATTTTTGCAACAAATGGAACAGTTAGAGATGTGTTTCGAGCTACAATCTTCGGATAAAAATTTTTAATTATTCTCGGAGCACTTCGTTTCAATAACATACACTTTAGAGCAGACCATTAAAAGACTGATAAGCGTGCGGCTAAGATAATGATCCAAAGTTTGATAGATGCTCAAACAAATTTTTTAGAAAACCTCTATATTTATTTTGATTAAACCTTCTTCGCCTTAAATTAATGTCATTTTTGACGCAATTAATTTTTTTTTGTATTTTTAAACCAACGCGACTCACAAGTAACATTCTTCTTATAGAAGGGTGTTTATTGACTAAATTAAAATAAAATTAAAAATATTGATTTTTGTTCATTAGGTTCTGTTGCAAAAGTTAACGGTAAATTCCATGACATTAAAAAATATAATTATTTTTCTTAACTCACACATTTAAACCTTAAAACCGAGCATTATGTTAACCCCTCTTTATATTAATTTTTGCTCTATTTCAAATACTGCATAAATCGGTCATCCTAAATATATGCAATCCCAGAAATAGTTTTGTATATGAATGAAAAAAATTTTAATAGTGTGATAGGTATACATAGACTGTATTTAAAAACAGAATTTCCACTAGTTGAAGGAAAAAGTGCTACAATACAAACCATTGGTTTGATCTAACTTTATTTATTGAATTTGGAGTTGATTAGCTATTTTCTGTTAATAAAATAGAAATAAAAATAAATAAAATAATAATTTAAAATATTTAATTTGTAAAACTAGAAACAATATCTACTTATTATTTTTTTCAACAGCAGATTCCTTCAACTCAACGGTAGTTATAAGCATCGGCAAAAAATTTAAACCCTCACAATGCTTGAAATTTATGAAACTTATATGTATTTTTAACTAAAAATAGTATAATAATTCATTTTTTAGAAGAAAAAAAACTGTATATTTTCAAATAATCAGGGCGTTGGTACATAAAGGGATAAGGGGCAGATGACTATGGTTTAACAGTAAATAAAGCTGGGTCAAACCAGTTGTTTGTAATATAGCAATTTTCCCTTCAACAAGCAAAAATACCGCTTTTAATAGCAATCTAGCGATATACTACTTTATTACACGAATTACTTTCGCACATATTTATTACATATACTACTTTCGTACGCGAATGCATTTCAAAAATTGGATACATTTAGGATGAACGATTTATGTAGTCTTTGAAAAAAAACAAATATAAATCTTAAAGGTGTTAATATAACGCCCGATTTTGAGGGTTAATTGACTGAGCTAAAAAAAAATAATTGCATTTTTTAATGGCATTGAGTTAACCGTTAGCTTTCTGCCTTTATAAAAATTGGAAAAAGCTTGCGATTTCGGCTATATAAGGTTCCGAAAATTCAAATTTTCCAAATTTCTAGAGACGATAATTTGAGAAGGAATCGAGGTCGAAAAAAATTTTCTTCTCTAAAAGAAGGGTAAGAAAAACTGTATCAAATTTGGAAGACAATGGTTGGCGTGGGTCCTAGTCGGTTTCACATTTTCCTAACATGTGAAGCTGTAAATGCTAGGAAATGCTCTCTGAAAACATCAGCTCTCCTAACAAATCCGACTCTCACCTCCGCGGGTGAAAGTGAGTGCTTAAACCGGGTGTCGTTGAAGGTCGACTCCGCGGATCCTGGGAAGAGGCATTTATTGCATTTAATTGATCCGTTGAGGAGGAACGCGAAAACTCGGCCTTCACCACCTACATCTGATGTGCGGATTTTACAAAAGAATAAAAATATAGAAGGTGGACTACCGAACACTCAAGCTCCACAAACTAAAAAGGATATAACCATGAGTAAAGTTTAAGCCAAAAAAAGTGATGATCAGAATGCTGACATACATAAACGAATCGGCCAACTAGAGCAGCGCTGTGTGGCTTTGAAAAACGAGATTATTCAACTGAGGGCTGAGAATGAGAAGCTAAGGAAGGAGAAACTTGTGCAATTTACAAACAATTAATTTAATGATAGCAGTCATAAAGAAAAAGACACTACACCACAAGCAAAACAGATGAGGTCAATCATGGACGTTTAGTCAACAGATGAGGAAGAACTCGCCAGAGAAACAGATTGGATCCTAAAGCAAAAGAGGTGACGATCAACTCTGAGAAAGCGGATGTTCCCATAATAGAGTCTAAATAAAAAATAAAGACATCAATTATAATGTTAAAATAATGAATAACAATCAATTTAAGCTCATTGTAAATTCCAAAATGGATTACAGGAATCTTACCAGGATCGTGAATGGATCTGGACTAGAATGGCATACCTATGAAAACAAACAGGCCAGACCAATAAAAGTCATGGTAAGCAATCTTCACCCTAACTGCAAACCGGAACATATAAAAAAAGACTTAAGCTCTAGGGATACAAGATCGTAAATGTAACGAATAAAATTAAAAACAAAATCTGATGTGGTCAGCACATAACCGACCGCAATGTGTATTGTCTAATTTTTCCAATTTTTGGGACATTAATAAGGTTATAATTAATATACCTAGAAAAATGTAAATTTCGCTCTTAGTATAGTTTCGCTTTGTGCTACCTGAATTCCCTGAAATGCTCGCCAGTTAGTTTCGGTAACAACCGGAACTCAAATATCAAATTTCAAGAAATTCCATCAATTCGTTCCGTAGATATGGTGGAAAATGTAAAATCGGCCCGCAGATCAGTTATAAACCCTGATCTTTGCCTGATCTTTATATGTTCATTGTTTCAATACGTAGAATTTAAATATTAAATTTCAATGAAATCGGTTGATTATTTTTCTTTATATACGCAATAATGTATACTCGGCCCGTAGTAAAAGTACGGTTGCTAACACCCGATTTCTTCCAAAAGTTAGAAGGCTTCGCGGACGGTCGAGCAAAGCTTACGTATGAAATTTCAACTAAATCGGTTCTTATTCTTCGAATATTTTCTTCAAAATGGTTAAAAATGTAAAACAGGCCCGCTAAAAAGTGAGGTTCCCGAGCCCTGATATATTTCAAAAGTTGATCAGTCCATGCTATGGTCGCAATAAACTTACATATACAACATAGCCGAACTAGAGACACACGCGTGCACATACAGACCGACAGACCGACAGGTTGCTAAAAATGTTTTATTTACATTTTTCTACCATAAAGAAGTGCGGTCCCTCCGAAAGCTCGATGTGCAAATTTGTTGCCATCACATAATCTACCTATTGTATACACAATACGGTTGCTAATGAATGAAAATGGGAAAAACATTATGGTGTCGCTACCACTTTTTATGTTAACATTCTCAAATGACGAGGAGATGAAAAAACTTTATGAAATCGATCACATAAACAGGATAAAAGTTAGGATAGGGGCACTTCGAAAGGATAGAACCATTCCGCAGTGTTAAAGTTGTCAAAGGTATGTGCATATACATAAATTTGTCCAGAGAGAACCAAATTGTGTCAAATGTGCTGGCAGTCACTTAACCGCAGATTGTAGTAAGCCAAGGAGTATTACAGCAAGGTGTTCCAATTATTTGGTGGCCCACCCAGCAAACTCTCCCCTATAGTTAAGGAACTCATAGCTAAGAAACTGCAAAAACGTAGAAATAACAACACCAACAACAACTTGAAGAAGAATTCTGACCGGTTACTGAGGCAATTCACCTCGAGAATAGTATCAGAAGATTTAATATACAAGGACGTTCTCAAATGCAAAATGTCAAATGCAAAATATGATGCAAAACATGTTAGATATGATGGACAAAATCTCTCAGAAGTTGAGCATTTTAGAGAGCGAAGGGAAAAAATCGAATATCAAAAGACCTGTTAAATGATGGCACGAGGTAATTTTAAAAAAGCAACATGGAATTGCAATGGTATTGCAAATAAAGAGTACATGCCAGAAGTTTTTCTACATACACAGAATATTGACGTGTTCGTCATAACTGAAGCACATATGGCTTTAAGAAGCAGGACTAGGTTTCCAGGTTATGGAACTCTAACCACCCAGCATTGCGAACTGCACCAGATGCGAACCGAGGGAATGCAAATGAAGGCGGTTGAGATCACTTCGACTAAGTAAAGATTTAGAGTGGATGCATTATATTGTCACCCCAAATTTAAAGTGACGGCAGAAATGTTTCAAAACGTTCTTGCCGTAAAATGTTTCAAAAGGCGATAGATTTATATCGATATGTTTGCTCCTATTAAAAACAAAGATGGAAAGTTGGAAAAGCTGACAAGGACAAGGCAAATGAGTTTGCTTGAGGAAAGCGCGACTATTCCAATTGTCAAGGAAAGATATGTTATAGAGGAAATCGGGACTCTTAAACCTAGAAAGGCACCAGGATTTTACCTAATGACGGCCAATATTTTGAAAAAATTATCCAAAAAGGATATAGCGATGCTTACGCGCCTAAAAAATTCGTGTATAAGGTTTAATTAGGTGCATGACATTTGGAAAGTTGCAGAGATCATCATGTTGCACAAACCTGGCAAACCAACAGACAGGACGACTTCTCATAGACCAATCTCATTGTTGCCGAGAAACTTTTATTGAGAAGACCTCAGTCTATAATTGAAAGTAAAAGGTTATTACCAAATCATCTATTTGACTTGCGTCGGCACCACTCAATCATAGATCAGATTCATCGAATAACTAACCTAATAGAAAATTCACTGGAAGAAAAAAAGATATGTTGCATCATAATTTTGGACGTAGCCTAGATCTGTGATAAGGTTTGGCATTGTGAATTAACAATACAACTTAGGCAATTACTACGAGTACCAATGTAGTATGTTAGCCTTCTTGAATCTTACCTGACTAATAGGATATTTTGAGTTAAACAGGAAGAGGAGTACTTTTCGCTTATGGATATCAGGTCGGGGGTATCACAAGGAAGTATATTTGGCCCGATATTATACTTGTTATACACTTGTATAACAATTCCTATTATTTATTCCTGAATCAGAAGGAATGACAACAGCTACACTTCGCAATAGGATCAAATGAAAATGAATCTACACAAAAATTACAAAATGCAAGTGATCTCAAAATGTACTAGAAATAGGAATATAACACATAACGGCATGAAAGCAGTACACGTGGATTTCACTAATAGGAAAATTGACAATTCATTTTCGATTCGGATAAATGACTGCAAACACGTCGAAGTATTTGGGAATGACGTTGGACGCAAAGCTCAGGGAAGGAACACATAAAGAAAAAGAGATCTCAACTCGAGGAGGAATACAGAAAATTTGAATGGCTTTTGGGAAGTCGTTCTAATTTGACAATATACAACAAAGTTTTGATATATAATCAAATATTTAAGCCTGTCTGGGCTTACGGTATTCATTTATGGGGCTGCGCTGCGCAGACTTATATCCCATCTACTCAAAAATTTCAAAATAGGGTATTACGGGACATTGAAAACACCGCTTGCTATGTCCGTAATGCCGATATACGCAGGGATCTCACGGTCCTAAGAGTCACAGACGAAACTAAAAAGCAAGCAGGCCATCATAAAATGCGTTTGTCCAATCATGTCAACATCAAGGCGGCTCGATTGGTTGACAATCAAAACTTTGTTTGGAGACTAAAACGTACGAGACCTCTTGAGTTAGTTTAATGTTTTTCATCTGGACCAATGAGTACTTTCTACGCTATTGTGCCAAATCAAAATATTGTAATAATCAAAATTGTGAATAATCAAAATGTTATGATTTCACTGCAAAAAATAGCTAAAAATGGAATTTCTAGGGTCTCGAAGGGGTATAATTTTTAAAGGAGGAAGATAGTTAAAAAATTTCTTCTACGGAAATAAGTTCTTAGCCAAAATCTGTGTACCTATAAAATTTCGGATTTCTTTCTTTAAGTTTTATTAACATGTCCACGAATGGATAGACGGAGGGACGGACAGAGTGAAACTAAGTAGCGTTTTTTCTCAATTTTTTTTTGAAAAGTGTATAAAAACTAGTTTTTTTTTTAACTTACTATTTTTAAGGAAAATATTCCAAAAACAACTCCTGTAACTTTCTTTTTTGTTTTTATGAATATTATTTGTCCCAGTGACTTGTATTTATTGGTGTAAAATTTACCACCTCTACGAAGAACTATAAGTTTAAATCACGGTACACAATTCCTTTGAGAGCCATGCAGATATAGATAAGGCTTCTTATTCATGAATTGCTTATACCAAGACTTTTCAGACACTTTATTTTGAAAAACTACTTATTTTTAACTGCTTTTATTTTAAAACAGAAGAAATAATGAAAAAACCGTGCATAGCAATAAGGTGGGTGTCATATTCGAAATTAAAAGTAAAATGATTTCTTATAAAAGATGAAATAGCATGAACTAAGTGTGAATTAAGAGTTAACTTAATTTGTTATACTATTCAGAATTTATATTAATTTATTTTTTGTGAAATTTTGCATAATTACAATTGTTAAAGGATTTTTACAAATTTAAATTATTTACAAATTACATGTTTGATTAACTATATATTAACTATTAACTATAACATTTTCGATATGAAAACAAAAAATCTGATGTGGTCAGCATATAACCGACCTAAATGTGAATTGTCTAGTTAAGTGAAAGTGTTACAGAATATTATAAAAATGGCTGTAAATACTTTTTTCCAATTTTTAGGACATTAATAAGCTTATAGTTAATATACCTAGGAAAATTTGGTACTAAGAGCTTCGTTTTGTCCTACCCGAATTCCTTAAAATGCTCGCCAGTTAATTTCGGTAACAACCAGAACTCAAATATCAAATTTGAAGAAATTCCATCAATTCGTTCCGAAGATATGATCGAACCCTGATCTTTCCAAAAAATTTAGATGTTCATTGTTTTAGTACGAAGAATTTAAATAGAATTATTAAATTCTTAAAAAAATTAGAAGATTATTTCTCTTTATACACGCAAAAATGTATATTTGGACAGTAGTAAACGTCCAGTTCCTGACACCTGATTTCTTCCAAAATTTAGGAGGTTTTCCAGACGGTCGAGCGAAGCTTATTTATGAAATTTCAAGTAAATCGATTAATTATATATACATTTTCTTCAAAATGGTCAAAAATGTAAAACAAGCCCGCTAAAAAGTGCAGTTCCCAAGGCCTGATATGTCCCAAAAGTTGATCAATCCGGGCCATTTTCAGCCGAACTTGCGATACACGAGTGCACGGACTGACCAACGGGTTACTAAAAATAGTTTATTTACACTTCCCTACCATGGAGAAGTGCATTCCCACCGAAAACTCGATATGCAAAATTTGTTGCCATCACATGACCTACCTATTACACATTACGGTCGGTAAAAACATCTTCTAATGGAGAAATTCTACTTATAAATGGAGTAATAAAAAAGTCGTAGGAAGTAAAATATTTTCGCTGTACAGAAGCCGTACACACTAATAATATAGTAACAAAAATTTATTAAGAACTATAACTAGGAATAACTAATGTCAGAAATATACCTAGGAATAACTAAAACTTCCACTACCGAACTTGTCATAAACAGCTCTTTTCTTTGTTTCAAGTTAATTATAAGCATATATTTGCCATTTTTGCAAAGAAAGATAATGATTCATAGTGCATTAACATTTCAAAATCACAACATACGAGTACTAACATAACTAAATTTGGTGTGAAATCATTTTAAACGCTGATATTTCGTTTGCTGTCAAATTACCTGAAATTAACATTATACTCTATTATTGTATCCCCCAATTTTATGCATGATGCTCCACTTTGTTTGAAAGTTTGCTTTAATAAAATAGATTCCAACATCGGGTCAAGATCTTCAAGGACGTTTTCTAACAAAACTGGTAATCCAAATTGTAGTGCATTCTCTAAAATTCTTGTACTATCTGCTTGCCCTGGTCGAATAATGCAAAGCTTACTAGTTTTTTCTTTGTTTTTGATCCATTTGTTTGCTTGACCTTGAGGATCAATTATAAGCGGCCAACGTCGTGAATTCCTTAAAATTTAAGTAAATGGAAAAAGTGTACTGAAATATTTTCACAAGGTTTCGCAAGTTTAACTTTGTGAATCGCATATTTGCTAAAAAGAGTTTTTTATAATACCAAACAATAAGCAACTAAAAACTTAATATTAATGTTAATACAACATAATACTGAATATTAATATAACATTTTCAAAATGATTTTGAAAAATGACCAATAAAATCAAATAATTCAACCAATTATTATTTTGAATTCTGATCAAAGAGTCATACTTGGAGCAATCTTGGTTTGCTTCAGGGTATGAGAAGTTACAAAAATTGGCAAACAATTCATGAATGAGACCATTGTTACAACTTGGCCACGGTAGAGGAATCGATGAAGTTGTCTTAAGATTTCTTGTGACGGAGTTTATACAAACTAAAAGCTATGCCTATAATAATATTTTTAAGTAATATTGTTTAGATGTTATAAATCTGAAAAATGTAGCAACTTCATTCAGGTGGAGAAAGAAAAAAATTAGGACGAAAGCTGCATTTACACAGCAATTTTTTTCACATAAAGGCAGCCCTTTCTCTGGGACGATGGGTTTCTGCATTTTCCAGTCTAGTCTGGTGATTCACGGTAGTCCTGAAAGAAATTTATTGGAATGGTTTCGAGAAAATTAAAGAACAGATTGGGGCGCGAGCACAATTTATTGTTAAATGTTCATTACACTTTATTCCTACTAGCTTTCAACATACAGTTTGAGGTTAACCTTTAACCTACGAGGTGGAATTTTTTAACATATTCGTCGAAGTGGTAGTAATTTTTACACCTTATTTTGTAAGATTCAAATATATTAATATATTAAATTTATATTACCCAAGTACTGAAATAAATTTAATTTCAATATTAAATTTATGTGTTTATTAAAACAAGAATGTGTTTATTCTTGAAAGAAAAAAAGAAAAAAAATTATTTTTTTTTCCAAAAATTGGTGTTTTATTTCAAAAGCTTGTTTGTTTTTTTTTATGTATTTTGTACTATTCAAAACGAAATAAAAAATTAATACAACAAAAAATCAATAGGCATTTTTTCACAGCCGGATATACAAAATTTAAAAAAAAAGTATAAACATTTCAATATAACTTACGATCTAAAAAATAACAAGCAGTCTTTTCGTGTAAAATATTATGTTAATACACATGCGTTTACTGCAACCCATGCACATTGGCTTTTCGCAAATTAAACAAATATGTGTAGTTTTCCTTTTTAATTTAGATGGATAAATATAACATAATTTGCTTGACGTAACGGGTTTTTCCTTAGAAGGGGCGGAAGTATTAATTTGCATTTCTTCTTCGTTTACTTCGTCATTTAAAGTGTGTTGTATATGTATTTCTTCGACAGTTTCGTCATCACTTTCCACTTCGCTTATTTCTGAATTGACGTCGCTAAGAGTTTCTGGACAAAAGTTTGGATCGATAATGTCATCATCTACTTCACTTACATCATCTTCGTCGTCATAATTTTCATCGTCTTCCAAAATTCTTTCTATTTCTGAATTGTCCATACTGTGCTGTATTCTAAAAAATTGTTTGGTATAACAATCGAAATTTTTAGCGTTTATTTATGGTAACTTAAATTTAGACGTGGTGTAAAAATTTTTCTATTGAAAATTAACGATAATGTAGACGTGTAGTATTTTTTTTCCATGAAGTACTTACCTTAACTTAGACGTGGTAGTAAAATATTTTCTTTGAAAAAATTCCACAAACGCCGACCTGGTAGTAAATTTTACACCTCTCTCCTAATTTCGCCGTATGAGTTTTACGCACGATAACAAAATGAACACTGAGTAAGAGAGCATGCAACAGAATGAAGGTATAGAGAATATTAAAGTGTGAGAGAACAATATAAGGGAGTAACTACAAAATCAAAAGCGATGGTGTAAAATTTACTACCACGGTGTAAAATTTACGTCGGTTAAAGGTTAATATGCAACTACATTCTTATTTTATACGTTCTCATTTCAAAATGTAAAATTAAACTTATAGATTTCATGCTTTAAAATACTGGTTGGATTCACAACTTAAAAAGAAGAAATTAAAATATTGATATTCTAATGCTATAAATTTAATTTATTTACTTTTTTCCGTTAGTATACAATTATGTTATTACCCCCCATATGCCGTGAAATATTTAATATTCTAAAACTTTTAATTTTTCGTTTATTTTTAGCATTTTTCAGAAAAATTTTTAAAAAAAGAACTTATTAGTTTTACTTCGTCCGTCCGCCCGACCGTCGTCCGTCCGTCTGACCGTCATCAGTCCGTCCGTCTGTCCGTGTATCTGTTTACAATACTTCTACACCCTTGAAGATAGAAACCTGAAATTTTATATGTACATAGAAACTAATTTTCTAGTTTCTTTACTAGAAACTAATTTTCGTAGAACATAATTTTTACCTATCTCCCCCCTCCAAAAGTTATACCCCTCAAAAACCCTTAAAATCCATTTTTCAACTATTAATATTGTAATAGAACCATATGCATTTTTAAAATTTTGCAAACGCAGAAAAGTAGTATTGGCTTTTTGCGTTTATAGAAATTTGAAGAAGCTTGCGGTTTCGGAAATATAAAGCGTCAAAAATTTAAATTTTACAAATTTCAAGAGGTGATAACTTGAGAGGGGAAAATTTTCTTCTAACGTAATAAACTATTTATGAATATTTAAGAGCTGTATGATATTTATGAAAAACGGCATTAAAAATTTGGAAAAAACGGGTTTTATATAACAGTAAATTTTAACGGCCATTTTGTTTCTTTAAAGTTCAGAAGTAATATGCTGCGATAGAAGAAGCTAGCCACTATTTTTCTGCTTTTCCAAAATTTTAAAAAGACTTATTGTTTCACTGCAAAAAATAGTTAAAACTGCCATTTTTAGGATTTTTGGGGGGTATAGCTTTTACAGAGGGGGACATAGGTGAAAATTGTGTTCTACGGAAATAAGTTTCTAGTAAAGGTCTATGTACATATAAAATTTCAGCTTTCTATCTTCTAGAATGTAGAAGTTTTGCAAACAGGCCCACGCATGACGATCGGAAGGACGGACGGACGGACAGAGTGAAACTAATAAGCACTTTTTTTTCAAAAATTTTTTGGAAAAGTACTAAAAATTAAAGAAAACATTTTAACAATGAATTTGAAACTGAATTTTTAAGTTTCTGCTCTTAAAAACAAAAAAACGCAAAATGAGGGCAGTAGTAAAAACTTTTGTAAAAGGAACACTAAAAAAATGAAAAACTTGCTAAGCAAAAGTATTATCGTATCAGCAGTTCTCCAATCAGACTTGCAGCAATAAATCAATCAACACCAGTAGTCGCTAGGTTGAATAACTAGATAAGGTTTGAGCGGCAATAGGGATAAAATAATCATATTAAAGCTTGGTCCGAAATTAAAGATGTTTTAGTAAAATACTTGATGACAAAAAGTGTTTTATAAATTATTGTTGATAATTCCACTAGAAATATCCTCTATGAGGATATCAAGAGCATTTATCGTAGGCTAAATAATAAAACTAAAAATGAGCCTGATTCACAGGCTAAAGAGCTAGTTAATATTGAAGCAATTTTCTCCAAATAATAGTAGTAACAATTTTAGGAACAGTCAAAGTTTTGGTAGAAGCATGTAATTTTAATATTATTAATACTAACAATTATCACGATAGGACTTCCATTCTAATGCAAAACTATAGAAACACTTTTCGCCATAATTATACTAGTAGTCCCTCTCGAAATAGAATAACAATTTTTACAATACTACCGGTGACATTAATGGCTATAGTAATAATAGTAACATTCGGCGTAACAGCATATAGTAAAATGAATGTTGATCCGAGTACTAACACTAAACCAAATACTCAGCACATAATCGATCGCAATGTTTATTGTCTAGTTAATTGAAAGTATTATTTTTAGGGCGTTAGTAAGCTTTTAGTTAACGTACCTAGAAAAATGTAAATTTGTCTCTTAGTAGAGTTTCGCTTTGTGTGATCCGAATTCCTTGAAAAGCTCGCCAGTTAGTTTTGATAACAATCAGAGCTCAAATATTAAATTTCCAGAAATTACATCGATCCCTTCGGCAGATATCGTAAAAAATGTAAAATTGGCCTCTAGTTTGATCTGAGCCTTCTAAAAAAACTAATGTTTTCATTGCTTTAACTCTGTAAATTTAAATATTAAATTTCAAGGTTGATTATTTCTCTTTATATGGGCGAAAATTTAAAATTGACCCACAATAAGTTCAGTTCCGGGGACCTGATATATCTCAAATATTGAGACCTGATATATTTTGGCTGCACCTAAAAAATATTGTACCCTGTATTAAAAAGACAGCGAACAAATAATGTTCATTATGAGTTTTTTAGGATACCATTCGGATGCTTGCGGAATCTTCAAAAAGTTTATGAACTTAGTGCTCGTGAAATATATCGAAAAAAACTGTTACGTTTACTTAAACAAAATAATCATACTTAGTATGATATTCACACTTTAACTAAAATATTGAGCAAATTTGTAATATAAGTGTGCACACACAAACCGAAATCTCCCTAAAAGTAGTTTATTTACGCTTGTCTACAATGAACCACCGAAAAATCGACGTCCAAAATGTGTTGCCATCACAAAACCCACCTTATTACACACAATACGGTAGATAAAAACTAAGGTCACCAAGTAGTTAACTCAATGACCTGTTAAATTGATACTTATCTCCAAAGTCAACTGAAAGGTTCTAATGCTTTCAAGTGGAGTAAAAAATCCATCTAATGAAATAACAAAATATTTCAAAGCACGTACATAAAACACTTCTCGAAACACTTAAAATTAATAATTGTACTTTTATACTCCAATCGCGATTTACAGGAGTTTACCCACGACCTTATATGTCGGCACATACAAATCACACAGATATTAATAGTATATGTCAGGACCTCAAAAGTAAATATTATTTTTCCAAATTCAAGTTAGAAATTAAAAAAATTTTTAATAATTGAGAATTCGGCTACATAAGAAAAAAATTGAAACGAAATGTGGTTCCCAACTAGGGGAAACTTATTTTTAATTTTTATTTATAAATTTTCTAAGAGTGCTCCAATATTGCCTTTAAAGTTCACAAAATGGGTAAACATCAAAAATTAGTTTATGCAGTATATAGCCACGCTTAGTAAACCAAAATTAACAATTACTGATCGTGATAAAAGTTTTAACGATGCGGATATTAATTTCTGTATAAATTTAAACCTTGACAATACACTTCAATACACCCAATAATCACGAATTCACAATACCCTAAATGAACTTATGAGAAAACTAAATGTACACTTCCCTTCTATTTTAGGCCAGTTAGCAAGCTTTTAGTTATCATACCTACAAATGTGTAAATTTGGCACTTGGCAGAATTTCGTTTTGTGACACCTGAATTCCTTGAAAATTGCTCTAGTTAGTTTCAGTAATAACTAGAACTCAAATATCAAATTCGAAGAAATGCTTCCCTTAGATATGGTAAAAAATGTAAAATCGGCCCTCAGTTCGGTTTCCGAGCATTGATCTTTCTAAAAAATTTATGCATTCATTGTTTTAACAATTCAAATTAAAATATTTAGTATGAAGTAAATTGATTGATTATTTCTCCTTGTATACGCAAAAATATAAAGTAAGGTCGCAATTCGTGCCTCAGCTCAGTAAACAGAAAGGGAATATGATTAATGTGTCGAATAATATTAAAGGTAATTGAAACGAAACAATACACTCTACAACCGGTAATACACGTAATGACTTCATATTGGAGCTTCAATTCTTCAAATTATTTGAAATTCAACGGCAGCTTATAAGCTGCGGCCATGTTTTAAAACAGTGAATATACAAAAAGTAGGCCATTATACTAACCAAATAACAAGGAAGTAAAAATTTCAAAAGTAACCCCCGACGCTCAATTAGAACGATACAAATTGTTTATCAATTTATAAATAATCAAAAACACAGTTTTTTGTCCCTGTGTAACGAATAGTTATTATTAAAAATAAATTTTTATACCCGTACGACCGTATGTTCGAAGCCTTACCGTTTATAACGCTAAGAAATAATGGTCTGAGATATAGACTCAAGTATATGTTTTCCAACGATAACTCAAAGACGAATTGAGCTAAGTTCACCAAATTTGCACAAAAAGTTTACTATAGTAAATGCCAGAAGCCTATTTAAATTTAATATAATCGAGGTACTGTATCAGGTAGCTGCCATATAACTTCAAAATTTATTTGACTACACCTCAGAGATTACAGAAGCTATAGTTAAGAAATTTTGCACATGGGAATATATTATTACGGCCATTGTGCTTGATAAAAGTTACTGAAATTGTTTGGCTCGTTCTGGTAGCTAATAAAACTTGAAACATTATTTGGCAATATCTTAAAAATACTTCAGCTTACAGTACTAAAATTTTTCAAGATAAAATATACTAAAGTGGCAGCTGCATTTATTAATAGTTGTTGAAATCTAATGAGCAATTGTGATAGCTGCCACACAACTCAAAAAATTATTTGGCATTATCTCAGAAATTATTGGAACTATAATATAGAACTTTCGTGTGTATTAATAGGATTGTTATGTGTGATAAAAATCACTGAATTTCTCGACTCCTTGTGGTTGCTGTCACACAACTTTAATAGCAGTTTGACTTTATCTTAGAAAATATTGAAATCACAGTGCTGAACTTTTACATAAAGTTATATGGTATTACGATAACCTAAAGTCATAGTCTGTCCCATAGTCCCGTATGGCATATTTACTCGCACATAGGATAACAAATTCGTCAAATCTTTGATACCCGTTGACATGGTCAACATTATATTTTTCTCATTTTTTCACTTTGATTGATTTTACAAAGCAGCAAAGCAGTAAGCCATATTGTGAAATCATTTGTTTGTTTTAAACATATCGTTTAATTTTTTCGTTCAAATAGAGTGTTATTTTATCGAAATCAACTGATCAACTCTTTTCCATTGAGTATAGGTGGTAGTAATTAATTATATTTCAACTTTTCAGTCATTGTATAAAAAATATTTTCCCTCGATGCTCCTCTGTTCTGTTTACATTTTGATTCAATCCGGAAGTTGAAATAAGCAGAAAAAGATTTTGCATATAATCAACCTTACTCCTTATGGAGAAAGTATTAATAAACTTGAAATCAATATTGATCAATTGTATCAAAATAGTGATTTTAGTATTTTGATATAATTGTTCAATACATAGCCTACATCATAATATTAGCCAATTGTCCCGGAAATTTTCTATTTTTTCCATTCATTGTCGCGACAATGAATAAGATCGTAAAGATACTGAAAAACATTTGCAGGTAATTGAACAAAATATTAAAAATAATAAAAATATTAAACATTCGAGTTTCAACCAAAAAACAGTTTTCCAAACATGAAAGAATATAATTGTATAATAACAGAGAATATAATTGTTCAATAAAAAAAATTTGCTAATCATATTAATAATATAAAAAATCTGATGTCGTCAGCACATAACCGACCGCATTGTATATTGTCTAGTTAAGTGATAGGGTTACAGAATATTATAAAAATGTCTTTTAAATACTTCCTTTCAATTTTTAGGACATTAGTAAGCTTATAATTAACATACCTAGAAAAATGTAAATTTGGCTCTTAGTGGAGTTTCGTTTTGTGCTACCCGAATTCCCTGAAATGCTCGCCAATCAACTAGAACTCAAATATTAAATTTCAAGAAATTCCATCAATTCGTTCCGTAGATAGGGTGAAAAATGTAAAATCGGCCCGCAAATCAGTTTTCGAGCCCTGATCTTTCCAAAAAATTTATATGTTCATTGTTTTAATACGAGGAATTCAAGTATTAAATTTCAATGAAATCGGTTAATAATTTCCCTTTATATACGCAAAAATGTATATTTGGCCCGTAGTAAACAGTTCATATCAGTATCATATCAGGCCCGCAGTTGCTGATGCCTGATTTCTTCCAAAAGTTAGGAATTTTTGCGGACGGTCGAGAAAAGCTTATATATGAAATTTCAAGTAAATCGGTTGAATGCTTTATTCAAAATGTTTAAATATGTAGAACAGGCCCGCTAAAAAGTGCAGTTCCCGAGGCCTGATATATACCAAAAGTTGATCAATCCGTGCCATGGTGGAAATAAACTTACATATAAAATTTCATCAAAATCGGTTCAGCAGAACTTGAGATACACGCGTGCACACACAGACCGACAGACCGACAAACCGACATATCGACAGACCAACAGACCGACAGACCAACAGACCGAGAGGCCGACAGACCGACGGACCGACAGGTTGCCAAAAAAAGTTTACTTACACTTCCCTACTATGGAGAAGTGCTTTCCCACCTCGATATGCAAAATTTGTTGCCATCACATAACCTACCTATTGTTTACACAATACGGTCGGTAAAAATGAATTAAGAATATAAATTATTATATTTATTTATATAATATAAATAAATATAATAATTATAATAAAGTCGGTAAAAATGAATTAAGAATATAAATTATTATATTTATTAAGTAAAGAATTTTGTATAAGCATATTTTAACACAAGATGAAATAAGAGCATATAACATCACTAAAGCGGTAAAATTTTGCATTATTTAATGACACTACAATAATAATCGTCATATTAATTCAAAATTTTCTGATGAAAGTTGCGAAGAAAACGTAATAAAAAGAGCTTCCAATAAATGTGAAAATTTGGAAATAAGTAGAAATTTTACGAAATTTATTAGTTGAGAGTAAAAAGTTGTTTATAATGTAGAAAACCAAAATATATTATAAATGGTTTAATCCTAACAGAGGATGAATGTGTTTCCAAATTATTAACTGTAAGCTAAATGAAATTTATCAGTTGAAATAAAAGCAGTATCAGAAAATATTATAAGAACGAACAATTTATGCGAGACTCATTAACACTTGGGGTTCACGAAATTAGCTATTTATAAGAGCTAAGAGTTTAATTTAATTTAATAACTGTAAAATTTCTTAACTTAAACTTTAACTTAAACATTACCGTGGGTCAATTAATAACCAATTTCAGATTGATGATTTGCATCTTATGTGTGTATACTGCCTCATAAGCATATACTCAGCACATAGAAGCCATGAAATATGAAAATTGTGAAAGCTGATATACAAATTTAACTGAGAATTTATTTATTATTGTTTGAATACTTGGTATCTACATTGTTCTATTAAAATTAAAATGTCGATCACCAAAAGCCATACTTCAAATAAGTAGCTCGCCGGGACTCGAATCTTGAGAAGAGAGGAATCATGTCACCGTCCGAAAATATTACCGTTAACATTTCCACAATTCAGTAATTTTATAAAAACATCTGGGAAACTATAAAACTTATGTTCTCAAGACTCCATATGGCGTATAATATCCAATATTCTAAAAGTTTTAATTTTTGTTTTTTATTTTTACTTTGAAATCAAGAATTCTCACGGAAAAATAATCGTATAGTCCCAAGAAAGTTGATGTGCGTAATTGTTAATAAAACTTTGTGGTCCGACTCAACCCTGTTATTATGAATATTGCAGTATGAAGACAACCGTTGCGAAGCGCTCTCGAAGGAAAGATCGAACAAGAAAAGAAAACAACGGTTTCAAAATGTACGAGTTATTAAATTCCTTCAACCAAAATTTAATGAATCCCAACATAGAGCTTGATCTGCTTACAATATAGCTGTAGACATTGAAATTTATTTTACATTTAATGAATTAACCCTTTCGATACGGCTGGTAGCAAAGCTTTTTTAAAATTTAAATCAAATCAAACATTGTGTTGTAAATTATGTACTGAGGCGTATTCTGTGTAAGTAAATTAAATAATTACAGGAATTAGCAAAGCAATTACAGGAAATCGCTATCAAGACAAGTGCCTTAAAATTGTAATAATTTTTTAGCACTTTTCCAAAAAATTTTTGAAAAAAGTGCTTATTAGTTTCACTCTGTCCGTCTGTCCGTCCGTGGACATTTTACAATACTTTTTCACTTGAAGATAGAAAGCTGAAATTTAAGACGTACATACATCTTTACTAGAAACTTATTTCCGTAGAACAAAATTTTTGCCTTAAATATTTGAATTATTTATTCCAGAGTTGAAATATAAAGATACTGGCTCTCGGCCTCCATGATTTTTCCAAGAGCTGAGAATACTTCGCAACAAAAAGAATAAACTGTGGCACAAATAACTCTCCACGACAGGGATTATGATAATTTCCGATTGTCGTATGATCAATTTAAATTAGCAGCAAAAGAACGTTACGACTACTATATCTATAAAACTTCGGATAACTTAGTACGTAATCCCAAATTCTTTTGGAAGTTCATAAACCACAAGAGGAAAAGTGATAGTTATCCAACCTTCTTGAAATTCGGCAGGAATACAAGTAATAATTCCCAAATTATTTCCGAATTTTTTTGTAACTTTTTCGCCGAATCTTACTCTTTTTCATCTTTTCAATTAAATGTTGGCGACTTTCGGCACATTGATAACTATCGTACAACTACCTTTACAAATTTTACCACGAACTCTTTTGCGGTTGAAAAGTATTTTTCCAATTTGGGTTCTAGTCCTTCTCCTGTACCAGATGGAGTTCTTGAGATTATTTTAAGCAGGTGTTGCTCTTCTCTGGCGCCCATCTTAACCGTAATTTTTAATAAGTCTTATTCTTCGGGCATTTTCCCGTCCCTGTGGAAGGAAGCTTTCATTAGGTCAATCTATAAGAAAAACAATAATAATGACGTGTCAAACTATCGTCCTATATCTGAACTGTCGGCAATTCCTAAGGTTTTTAAGTTGATGGTATTTGACAATATTTATTTCCATTATATGCCATTCATTAGTGCGCGTCAGCATGGCTTCTTGTAAAAGAAATCCACGGTGACTCATCTAGTAGAAGCCGTGACAGTTTTCTCAAATAATATGAAAAATGGATATCAGACGGACGTAATTTACACCGACTTTAGCAAAGCCTTTGACATACTGCTACATAAAATTGGTACCACATTATTTTAAAATTGAAACTCTTAGGATTCCCTGATAACTTCTTAGCCTAGATAAAGTTATATCTCTCTGGCAGGACTTACAGAGTCCTCTTTCGTTCAGCAATTTCCTCACTTCATTCGTCTAATTCTGGTGTATCCCAGGTTAGTCACTTAGGTCCACTGCTGTTCATAATTTCAATTAATGATGTTGTTTCCATACTAATGCACAATGAGATGTTAATTATGCTGATGAAATGAAAATTTAAAAAAGAATAAGCTTACAAATGATGCGTTGTGTCTTCAGAATGATCTTCACCGCTTCTACGACTGGTGCTCAAGTAACAACCCAATCAATGTAAATGTTCACAAATGTGCTACTTTAGGCAAAAACGGCCATTTTTTACAAACTATTCCTTTAATGGCCAAGCTCTTAGTCGAGTTGATTCAATAACAGACCTGGGAGATTGCTTTGATAACAAGTTACCATTTATAAACCACAATAATTATATCATATGCACATCAAGCTCGATGTGAGGTTTCACTAAACGCTGGTCAAAGGAGTTTAATGATCCTTATGTCTTAAAATCACTCTACACATGCCTAGTCCTTCCTAATCTTGAATATGCTTCACAAGTATGGTCACCTTATTACGATATACATATTAGTAGGATTGAGTCTATTTAAAAACATTTTTTGAGGTTCGCACTTTGGGAAGACCCCTTCATTCTTCCACCTTACGAGCACAGACTCAAATTAATTGACCTACCCACACTGGGTAAAAGACGTGACGTCGCGGATTTGTTATTCATTTTTCAGCTTATGAAAACTGACTTAATCTCTCCCGAAATTTTAAGTAAAATTGTGATTAATTCCAACCTTATATCTCGTTCCCCTGATCTTTTCATGGTTCCTTTTCATAGGACCAATTATGAGAAACATGAACCTGTCAGCAGAATGCTGCGTTTATGCAACAAATACAGATTTGACTTAACAAATTCTTGTTTTAGCTTTTCGTTCTTTATATTCATATTTAATGGAATATTGTTACTAATAAGTTTTATTTTGTATAATTTTTCAATTTAATTTTTAAGTCAAAAAATTTGTTCTGTCTAAAAAATATGTATCTGCATATTCTTTAATTTTAAGTTATGTAAAATGTTTGAGCTAAACATAAACAAATAAATAAATACCTGATACTTACTAATACACTTTGCAGCAGATCGCGAATAGAATACTTGTTATAAAACAATGTAGATTTTATTAAATCTTTACAATTTTCTTAGGAAAGTGTTCACTTTTTGTTATAACTCACACTTCCAAATATGATTCTACATACAATATTTATACCACCAAAAGTAAATAAAAATAAGTAAAAACATTTCAGTCGGTATAAACCGATTGAATTATACCCTGCACCTTTCGTTATTGTGTAGTAATTACTCGAAGCTCTGAAATCATTCTATAGAAACTTCTCGGACATGTCTGACCTATAATTGGACATCCGACTGTCAAGTTTCATGAATCTGACCTTATAATTTTTCCAAATATTTAAAATTAGCTTTTGGAGTTGTATGGTAAGTACCTGAACCTGCCAAGCAATTCCATCAAAACTTCACAAATATATCTGATCTATAATCGGACACACAACTGCCAAGTTTCGTGTATCTGACTTTATTATTTTTCCAAATATGTAAAATAAGCTTTTGGAGTTTTATGGCAAGTACCTGAACCTGTCAAGCAATTCCATCGAAACTTCACAAATATATCTGATTTATAATCGGACACACAACTGCCAAGTTTCATGAATCTGACTTTATTATTTTTCCAAATATTAAGAATAAGCTTTTAGACTTGCATGGGAGCTACTTGAACCTGCCAAGCAATCGCACCAAAACTTTAGAAATATGTCTGACCTATAATTGGACACACGACTGCCAAGTCTCATGAATTTGACTTTATTATTTTTCCAAATATTTAAAATAAGCTTTTAGACTTGTATGGGAGCTACTCGAACCTGTCGAGCAATTCCACCAAAGCTTCAGAAATATATTTGAGTCATAATTGGACACATGACTGCCAAGTTTCATGAATCTGACTTTATTATTTTTCCAAATATTTAAAATTAGCTTCTGGAGTTGTATGGCAGGCACCCGAACCTGTCAAGCAATTCCACTAAAACTTCACAAATATATCTGATCTATAATCGGACACACAACTGCCAAGTTTCATGAATCTGACTTTATTATTTTGCCGAATATAAAAAATTTGCTATTGGAGTTGTATGGCACCCACCCCAACCGGTGCAGCTATCCCATTATAATTTTTAGAGCATGTGTAGAATATAATTGGACACATGCATACAAAATTTTATATTTATAGCTTTATTAGTTTTTGAAATATTTAAAATAAACTCTTGGAGTTGTATGGCAGCTACCCGAACCCGTTGTCCGACTTAGTCCAATAACAATAGGGTTCGTCCTTGGCACAAAAGAAACAACTTGTGAAAGTTTTGTATCGATTGCATTATTCGTTTTTGAGTTATCGTGCGATCGGACGGACGGACGGACGGACGGACGGACATGTCTTAATCGAAGCAGAATTTTACGTTGAGCAAGAATATATATATATGTCCATACCGCAGATGACTCCTTCAAGTAGTTACAAACTCCATACCAAAGTTAATATACCCTTCACGAAGTGCAGGGTATAATTACCCCTACAGGATGTAGTACCTTTTCGTAAGCATCTTGGGAGAGGGTGAAGGGGGAGGGTGGGTGGAATTAATGCTTTTTCTGTGACTCTAGAGGCAAAACCCTATCTAATGCCTTTTGTCCCATGTCTCTAGCCCTTCTAGAAATACACCTTCTAGATTGACACCTGAGAAATAGCTACATATTATATAATGTGAAATAGGACGATTTTTGAAGAGTTATACGAAATATGAATAAAATATAGAATTATGAAGGCAAATTTAAGGTACTGCGTAGTCTGGTGGGCAGCGTGATAGTCTCAAAACCTGAGGTTATTGCATTGATACATGCCTGGATATTGTCATATTTTTTTTTGGATTTTTTTAAAAATCTTTTTTTTTCAACTTTTTGTTTTATTTTTTTTTAATATATAACAGATAAATATTATTATAAAAGTTTAAAGAAAAAAAATATTGTTATAATAGTTTGGAAAAATCGCAAAAATTTTAAGTACATAATATATTATATGTATGTATATATTTTTTAAAACTTCCCAAGTTATTTTTTTCAGCTTTCTATATGAATTGAAATTATTGTATTCAAAAATATGTATGTACATATGAATGTATTTTTCAAATAAAGAAAATGTTTAGGCAAAAACTAAATAACAACTTTATTCAAATATATGTATGCACATACATATGTATGTGAATTTAGCATTTTACAGTTTTTCGTTTAGAACTATTGAAAATAAAATTTTAAGTACATGCATACTTATAAATCTTACGTATAAATAATAAGCTGAAACCGATTGGATTCTCAAGAGAAAGAGCAAAAAGCGAAGAGCAGATATGTCACCTGAAATAAGTCCTGAAGACAAGGTGAGCAAAATATAAAAATGTGTGCAGATAACCAAAGTAACAATTTTTATCTCATAAGACTCTTGTAAAGCTACATTAAGAAATCTTCAAGAATATTACTCTTATAATTTGAGTCTTGTAGAACACTAAAAGACCCTAATGAAATCTTTATAAGAACAAAAGAGCGCAATTACTAGAGTTATTAATTCTTGTAATGAAAGTTAAGCTCCCATTAAAAGAGTTTTTAAAGCTTTGGTATATTCAAATTCAAACTAGATTTGGTATACGAAAACTCTTACAAGCCATTTATAATAGTATTACTAGAAAGATAGAGCAATACATTGTAAAATAAATATATCGGTCTTACTTCGAACTTTATTCCGCTAAAAATATATCTATTCCGCTTTTAAAAATTATTTTTTTAACAAAACTGAAACAAACTATACATATGTTCACGTATATGATATGTAATCAATAAATATTTGTATTCAAAAACTTAATATCATAAAATTATAAATATGGGAAATTAAAATAATTTTTTTGCCATGATTATAAATCAAAAAGTTGCTGGCATTAAAATTTTATTGATAAAAGTTGATATTGTACTTCCAAAAAAAGCAACGCCAACTAAAAATAATTAAAATTTAAAAAATTTTCATGCATATTTTTAAACGCTATAATACCTTATTTCTTTTTTTTTTACATAAATTTTAAAATTTAAAAATTTTTAGGCAAAAAATAAATCTACTAATGTTCATAAATTCCAACTAAAGCTTTATTATATTCAAACAAAACTATAATTTTGCATTTCATTAACTTTAATTAAATAATTTCTGTACAATAAATATTTTTTGAACTTCTATGCAAAAAGAGAATTCTCAGTCTCATTAGGGTTACAATTTAGAAAAGGAAAAATGACAATACTAAAATGGCCGTGCCTAACAACTAGACTTATAAAGAAATTCATTTAAGAACAAAATTCTATAAGAGTTGACATCTTATAAAAAATACTTTATAAGAACTAAAATTTTTTATGGTTTGCTAAAAGTAGTTTTGCTATGAGAGTAGCAGAATTTTTAACACTACAAGTCTTAATATAAGAACCTTATGATATTTGCATAAAAACAAAAAAAGAAAAAAAATATGAGAGTATTGGAGTGTGGTATAAGAATTTTATGAAAGTTTTGGTCAATTTTTTAGCGTATTACTCTTGAAAATTGTTACTTGGGAAACGCACTACAAGGGGGTTCAAAAAATACAAGGAAGATAAAACCCTCTCCTGTTATATTAAGCAACGTGGAGGAATATCCAAAAATAAAGAAGATGCTCAAAGAAGCCAAAATAAACTTTAGGGTCAACATGATGAATAATAATCAACTTAAAATCAATGTTGATCAAGAACAAGATTAGAGAGAATTAACGATAAAAATAAATGAATCTAAAGTAGAGTGGCATACCTACGAAAATAAAATGACAACACCTTGCATCATTCGTGCCAACATGAAGATATTAAAAATGAGCTAAAAGAAACGGGCTTTAAAGTTGTTGAAGTCGTTAATAAAATTAGAAAGCAGAATAAAGAGAACAAGATCACTATGATCCGACTTCCTCTCTTCATGTTAATCTTTGAAAATTCGGGGGATAGAAATAAAATTTACAAAATAGATGTACTTCAGCACATGAAGATTAAAATTGAATCACTAAGGAAAATTAATTGAGTTCCTCAGTGCAGAAGGTGTCAGAGATATAGGCACACACAGAGGTTTTGTCAGCGTCTGGCTCAATGTGTCAAGTGTGTTGGTCTCCATTTAACGATAAATTGTACTAAAGAAAAAATCGAAGCTCCAAAGTGTGCAAATTGCTCTGAGGCACATCCTGCGAATGTCAGGGGTTGTATAGTCGCAAAGGAATTATAAAAAATTAAAAATAACCTGTATAATAAAAATTGAGTAAAAGAGTGCGGAGAATACAATATGCCCAAGTGGCGAGAGGTGAAACATGTAACCATACCAAAGAGTGTATAGATTTACCACCCCAAAAACCTGCTGAAAGCAATTTAAAGATAATGCAAATAATGCAAAATATGATAAAAAACTATGAACGAAATCTCATCGAGATTGAAAAGGTTAGAAGAAAAGCATGATAATGTTTATGTATGTATGTCAAAAAGAATTAAAGCAAATGGACGAAGATAAAATAAGAATTGCGACGTGGAACGCAAATGGCGCTCTTAGAAGGCGTATATTAGAAATTTTCCTAAGGACCCAAAATATGTTTAGTGACGGAGACACATTTAAAACAGAAAACAAATATAAAAATAAATGGTTACATGGAATATAAAGTAGCACATCCTAGTAATGAATCAAAAGATGGTTGCGCTATTTTGATAAGGAATAATATAAAAAATAATGAAATAACTAAAGTAGAAAGAGACGATAGCCAATTCGTTGCTGTACAAATAGAGTCTTATGAACAAAATTTAGATGTTGGTGTACTTTACTATCCTCCGGGACGTGTTATAAAGAGTGGTTCATTCAAAGATCTCCTGAATCTCCTTAAAGAGAGTTTTATTCTGGGAGGTGATTATAATGCCAAACATATTGATTGAGGTTCTAGATTGACCTCAACAAGAAGTAGAGAGCTAAGAAAAGCTATTAAAGAGATTGGTTGTTACTGCCAATCCACTGGCAGACCAACATATTGGCCAAGTAATAGAAATAAGATACCAGATCTGCTAATATAATATTATGTCACACTTGCACTTAACTAGACAATACATATTGCGGTCGGTTATATGCTGACCACATCAGATTTTGTTTTTTCAGTTTCAATCCTCAATTATCGCAGTCTTAGTTGCAATGAGTTCCTGAATCTTTAAGTTCTTCAATACCAAAGCATTTTCTTCTTCTAATTCAATATCTCGCTAGGGCACATACTTCTACAGATGAAAAATCTCAAAAGATACTGCTAGATGAAAAGCAGTAGCGTGGAACATTAATCCAATAAAAAATACACTCCTCAAAATAAATTATAAAACTGGTCGGAAACGATTAACCATTAATTTTGGTCCAACTGTTTTGATTATTTACCAGCTTTTGATCTGGTACTTATTCCATTTCCATTCCCCTAAGTGTCCTAATTCGTCATTTCCATTCCTTTCCATAACTGAATACCGTAAGCCCAGAGAGGCTTAAATATTTAATTATATATCAAATCTTTGTTGTATTTTGACAACGAAGAACGCTTTCCCAAAAGCCACTAAAACTTCCTGTATTCCTCCTCGAGTTGAGATCTCTTTTTCTTTATGTGCTCCTTCCATCTAAGCTTTGCGTCTAACGTCATTCCCAAATACTTCGCCGTGTTTGCAAATTAAATTTAGATGCCATTTATCCAAACCGAAAATGAATTATCAATTTTCCTATAAATGAAATTCAAGTGTGCTGATTTCATCTCCTTAAGTTTTATATTCAATTTTCTAGTCGATATTGATATCTTGTCACTGGCCTTTTGTATTTTCTGTGTAGATTAATTTCGTCCTATTGCGAAGACTGCGGACTTTCTATTAAGTCAGTTACTTCCTATTAAGTCAGATATATGATCGAGTAGTTCCGGCAAACCAAATTCATGATTCGGGATTAACTTTTTACTTTCAATTATGGGCTAAAGTATTCTCAATAAAGGTTTCTCTAGTAGTTTTGAAATCATCTGCAACAATGAGATTGGTCTATAAAAAGTCACCCTGTCTATAAGTTTGAAAGGCTTGTGCAGCTTAGTAATCTCTGCAACTATCCAAATGTCAGACACATAAATATGCATCGTTATACCCCTTTTGGATAATATTTTCAAAATTATGGCAAAGCCCGGATTTTTTTTAGATGTAAGACTCCTGGTTTTCTCTATAACACCTTCTTGCTTGACAATTGGAATAGTCACGTTATCCTCAACAAAAGCAGATTCCTCATTTTCATGCACGCCCTGACTGTCATGCGGACAGAATATATCGGCCAAATTATCCTCAAACTTACTTGCCTTTGCCAGTTTGTTTTCTCATACGCCCGCAAATTTTAAACAAATTGGCAACCGAATCCTCCTTGTATTTTCTAATACAGCGTCTTTGTTCCTGCGATTCACGATTATATCTAGCTTTATCAGCAGAATCACGATACTACCACCTCTTTCTCGCCCCCCTGCTTTTTCTCATTTTTGCTAGTATATGTGGAGGATAATTAATGCCATCCTTTCTAATAGCATTAATTTTCGAACTAAACGAAATCTTAACAAATCTGCAGTTCCATTTGCCAGCGTAGGTTTCGCTCTCTTCATTAGAATATTTTCCATAAGTCTAAGAAAAATCGGAGTTAAGATCATAGTTATCATGAAGAAATTTATTAAATCTGGAAACTTATTAACATTAGTTGATGGTAACCACCGAATTATCGAAATTAAGGTCATAGTTATTATGTACCTCAATGAAGTTTTTCGCAATCCGTTTTATTATGAGGAAATCTATTGAATCTGGAAACTTATTAATATCGGTTGGCCAATACGGTGGCTTCGCAGTAGAGTGAAAAAGAAACCCCGCGCCCGCAATTGCTATCCTTAGTTCTTTTCCTCTAGGTGAGGTATGCCTTGACCCCCATTCACTGGGCTTCGCGTTAAGGTCACCCCCCAATATAAATCTGTCGCCTAGGTTGTCCGGAACATTTTGAAATATTTCTGTCGTAATTTTAAATCTGAAGTGACAATATAATGAGGCCACTCTAACTTTCTGCTTAATTGAAATGATCTGAACCGCCGTCATTTCCATTCCCTCGTACATTGTGGTCAGCACCAAATACAAGCCAATAAAGTTGTAAATTCTATAACCGGGAAACTGGATCCTGCTTCTTAACGTCGGCGTACGTCTATATTCTGTGTGTGTACAAAAACTTCTGGCATATCCTTTGTATTTACAATACTATTGCAATTACATGTTGCTATTTTAAAATTACTTCGTGCCATAATTTACCACGTTTTTTGGTACACGATAAAATTCTCAACCTCTGAGAGATTTTGTCCAATATATCTAGCATGTTTTGCATCAAATTTTGCACTTTATACAAAAAATTCAAGTCACTAGCGATTGCTTTATTGCTTCATCTCTACAATGTGCGGCTAAGTGTCATTCTGCACATTTAACACAATTTGGTTCTTTCTGGCAAAATTTTTGTGTATGACCGTACCTTTGACACCTTTTACACTGCAGAATAGTCCTATCCTTTCGAAGTACCTCTATCATAACTTTCATTTTGTTTATGTGATGGATTTCATAAATTTTTTCATCTTCTCGTCATTTGGGAACGTTAACATAAACAGCAGTAGAGGCATCATAATGTTTCTCCTATTTTCTTTTATTTTTTAAAATTATTTGTTACATCTAGGATCTAGTAACCCCTAGAGCTTAAGTCTTCTTTTATATCTTCCGGTTTACAACTGGGGTGAAGATTTCCTACCATGACTTTCATTGGTCTGGCCTGTTTGTTTTCATAGGTATGCCATTCTAGTCCAGATCCATTCATGGCCCTGGTAAGATTCCTATAATCCATTCCGGAATTTACAATGAGCTTAAATTATTGTAATTCATCATTTTAACCTTATAATTGATGTCCTTATTTTTTAATGTTGACTCTATTTGATTATAGTCAACCATAATTACTTATGACTACTGGAGGCGGCCTAGAGTTTTTCGTGACACCGCCTCGCATTTTATAATCAGGAGCATCCGGTTTCTCAACGTTGATCATCAGTTGAATCACTTTCGCAGATGAATCCGCTTTTATTTTTTTACTGGATCTCTTTTGCTTTAAGATCCAATCTGTTTATCTGGCGAGTTCTTTCTCATCTGTTCAGTAGGCGTTTAAGATTTACTTCACGCGCTTTCCTCTTGGTGTATCGTGTTTTCTTTATGGTTACTATCATTAGACTTATAGTTTGTAATTTGCTCATGTTTCTCTTTCTTCAGCTTTTCATTCTCAGTCCTCAGTTGAACAACCTCGTTCTTCAACCCCACACAGCGCTGTTCTAGTTGGGTAATCCTTTTATGTGTGTCAGCATTTTGATCATACTTTTTTTTTGGCTTGAGCTTTACTCGTGTTTATTTCCTTCTTGGTTTGTGGAGCTTGAGTGTTCGGTAGTCCTATATTTTTATTCTTTTCTAAAATCCGCATATCAGATGTAGGTGGTGAACGCCGGATTTTCGCGTTCCTCCTCAACGGATCAATCAAATGCTGTCCTCAGAATCCATAAAGCCGCGTATTTCTTAGCATTTACAGCTTCACATGTTAGGAAAATGTAAAATCGACTAGGACTCATGCCAACCTTTGTCTCCCCTAACTTAAATGCTTTTCTATTACTTCTTTCGCTAAGCGATCTCTTGGGAAGTGAGTTCGCCTCTCGTCCTGAGGCAACTGGGGCCTGAATAGAATGGTCTGTACGCTACGGTTCGGAATCCTTGGGACTGCTTATGGATGTTTGCTTCCCAGAATCCTTAGGGGAGTCGTTCCGAATGGATACGCCGGCGAATCTTGTTCCGGAAATGTGGTCACTGAGGGAGGAATTCTTTGGGCCATCCGCAGTTTTCAGCCTTTCAAGTCGACGGGTGCAGCCGATACAGAGCCGGCGGAATTACAGAATGGTGCCCTGACTATCCTGTCGGGCAGATCCATCAGGGCAAGCTTTGCCGGGTCATACAGCTATGTTCTAGGAGACAGTGCGATTTCTGGGTACTGCAATCTGGGAAAATCCGGGTATGCATCGAAGCACTCAAAGTCTGCTGCTACGCAGTGCAGCGGTGGAACGTACTAATTTCAGATGGGCGAATGGAACAACGTGTAACGCGACAAGGAAATTGTGGCCAAGGCTAGATTTGCGTCGCACAAGGAATCTAATATCTCTCCTCCGGGATGACATTGGCGCCGTGATACGGGTTTTAACTAGACACTGTCTGATTGACGATCATACCAGAAAGATTGGCCGCCCCGCAAACGATATCTGAAGCAGCTGCTGTGACGGGGAAGAGGAGGAAACGGTGAGTCACATGCTTTGCTCGAGTTCGGCGTTGGTTAATGGTAGGCACCTTGGCCGCTGTCTGAAGAACTGAGGGTGTTTTTAATGAGGGAGTGAGGAAAGATCCGGCGACACCGCAACGGACCTTGGTAGCCTAAGTGTACCCTTCGGGGAGCCGCGCAAACTACCTACTTAAAGCATATAATTTATATTCTTATTTCAAAGGTAACTAGCATGTGACCCATTTCAACATATGCTCCTTTTATTGTTCTGACATCCAAAAATGAGGACCTCCATTTTTTACTAATGCCTATGTGGCCTATCTGGTTTCTTGTCACACAATCTCGAGATGTCAAAATGTGTAGCTTTGTTTGGGAGCATTATATTCTATTTGGCGCCATGTAACTATCTTTCGTCTAGTAGAAGAGAAGCGTAATGTACATCACTACAAAGTTTTTCCCATCATATAGCGCTGTTTCCGGACCTGTTGTGTCCATTTATTTTTGACAGATTTATGACATAAAGCTGTCAGTCTTGATGTCGATGTTTAACTATTCATGTTGAGTAATAAGTAATTAAAATATTTTAATATTTTAATTATTTTAGGTTAATTTATTAAATCAAATCACTTAAAAATTGTTTTATTTTATTATGGATATTTACACTTGCTGTCTTAAATTTAGCACTTGTAACTGTACCAAAAGTTGCAAAAATGTTTCCTTTTCGTCTAAATTATCTGCTAAAATTTTTTTCATTTCTGGCCAGCTAACAATATGATTATTTATTTCAACTGTTTCTCTAACTAAGAACTTCCCCAGAAAGTATTAGTAGAATAAAGAGTAAAACTCTAGTTTCAGAATATAAGATTTTAATTTAGAATAACTTCACAGAGAATCTAGTTGAGAGAAAAATATTTCACATAAATGATGACCATGAAAGAACTACTCGTACATTCTACAATCATCATAAAAAAAATCATAGATAGCTTGGAAAATGATAGACATGAACGTTAACCAACGGATCCGGGATAGGTAAATTATAGGTAAACAATTAAACCAATTGGAAGTAAAAAGTAGATCCAGTTGCCTCGATTGCTGGTTTGTTATTGAGGATATTTGTTTGCAAATTATTTAGATGAAAGGTATCTGTAAAAGACAACTGCAACTCACTAGACCAGTCAATTGCAATCAAAAAGGGTTCCTCGTCATGAGCCATTCATCTAATTTTTGGGGAGATTAAAATTTCCGAAAACAAAAACCTCATCCTTCGGGTTAAGATAATTGCATACATAATGAATTGCCGAAGACAATTTTGCATATGATTCATTATTTGATTTAGGCGGTATATAGCAATTGACTAAGAAAAGCGTTTTGGAATTCAGCTTAATTTTAACTGCAATTATTTTAGGATAATCGGAGTCTTGAACATCAATAATACTAGCTGATAACGAGTTTTTGACGGCGATTAATACCCCACTTCCCCATGCCGGAACTTTCTATAAACAGAAAATGATTCAAGATTATTGATGAAGGGGAACAATTAAGTTTCCGTTAAAATATGAATATTACAGTCAAGAAGAGAAGAATTAAACAGAACGGTGTTAGTTTAAGTCCTTAGTCCACGAATATTTTGTTAGTACAAAGAAAGTTGTTCACAGTCCTTGTCATACTATTTCCAAAACCAGTTAATTGGACCAAGTTATAATTGTTTCGAAAGCTATTTAACCCATCAAGACGATTGGGCTGAGGTCTTCGGAAGAAACTATTTGTTTTTTGCTTCCATCATCCTCTGCAAATAATCAATCCATTTGCTTTTCATATAGCTCCTAAATGTTTGTAAATCTTTATCAACACTGGCGGCAGATATATTTAAAGTGTCAAGAAATTTTTTGAATAAGTTATATAAAATAGTATAGTCAGAGGGAAGGCCCTCACTTTCAATAAAAACCTTAACATCTAATCTAGTTTTATCATTCTGGTGGACATTCTCCACCGCGTCGTGAAGATATGCCAAGTACAATTTAACATTCTCACATACAGCCCGATCTCTGAAGTGAGATCGCCATGTGCAATGGACCTTTTGGTCATACGAACGATCGGAGGAGTCAGGGGATCTACAAAGTTAGTAGGCGGATGTGTTTGCAATAAGCGAGCGTTGGGTAGGTTGTGAGAGTTGGGTATAGATATAGAAAATTGGGTGTTAGTGATGAATGTTTTACGCTGAATGCAATTTGGGTATTTGGTTTCACTGTCAATATTTTTATTCTTCTTAATATTTGTATTGTCGCTATGGTCTTTTTCGTTAATTTCAGCGTTATTGTATTATTACAGTGGAATCCGCTTATAGTCACTACTGTTTATAGTCATAATTCGGTTACAGTCAACAATTTCGTTGTCAACATCTTTTTTATTATATTTTCATGTATTTTCATTTGTTTATAGTCACAAACGTTTATAGTCACATACGGTTATTGGATCCTATTTTTTGTGAACCATATTGCTTAATTCATATATTTGACGTCGCTTATAGTCACATACTCTGAACGCCGTTTTTTGTTTAAAGCGGTAAGTAGTTTTACTACCTACTTTACGGCAAATAGTTTAATTACTATAGTTGTTGTCGAATTTGTAGCGGCAAATATTGTAACTTAAATATTTTTTTCTGTCACTTTTGTGTATGTACATACATAGGTACATTATTTCCACAACAAAAATTTGTCATTAATTTAATTTGTAATTCAAAAATTTAAAATAGTGTTTGAAATATGTACATAGAAAGGTAATAAATTTTATTTTTTATTCTTTGTAAAATTTTGTAAATCTTATTTTAAGGTACAATTTTTTTTTTCTACTGACGCTTATAGGCATATGATGCTTATAGTCACACATTTTTATGAAATTTTTTGTGTGACTATATGCGGACTCCACTGTATTATTGTCATCGAGATTTATGTCAGTATTGCTTTCATCATTGTTATTATTGTTATTATTATTATTATTATTATTATTATTATTATTATTATTATTATTACTTTTGTTTTCATCATTATTGTTAATGTTATAGATATTGCTATAATTATTAATATTATCACTGTTATCATTATTATTGTTATCATTATCATTATTGTTACTATTGTTATTATTATTATAATTATTATTGATATTGTTATTATTCTTATTTTTATTATTATTATCGCTATTATTATTCTTATATTATTATTATTAATAATACTGTTATTATTCTTATTTTTATTATTATTATTATTATTATTATCATTATTATTATTATTATCATTGTTATAATTATTATTATTATTATTATTATTATTATTATTATTATTATTATTATTATTATAACTCTGATTTATTATCATGATTAAACTTGTTTTTATTGTTACAATAAGTATTAGTACTGTTACTGTTATTCTTATAATTTTATCTTATTACTTTTTTTTTACTATTATTATCATTATTGTTATTATTATTATCATTGTTACTTTTATTATTACTATTATTGTTTAAATTTTTTATTTTCCCTTTTTTGTTGCTGTTGTTATTCCCTTTAATTTCATTGTTACGGGAAAAAACCTGTCTAGAATGCTTGCCTATGCGAAAAGAATCAGTGCGTGGAGAGCTTTCCATAATGTTAGTATTTTGGAAACGAACCTGCTTCCTGTTCCTCTTATTATTAAGTGGGTTAGTTAGTATTGGTTTAAGTTTAGAGTGCATTTAAGCATTAGCTTTCTCTTTAGCAACATCACTCCCAATTGGGTCGTAATCCCCGAAATACTGAATCACCGTACCCACATCCCAAAACTTATCACCAATTATGTCATCAGCTATGGAAGAAGGTACAGTAACTTTGAAAAAATTGTATTTTGGGCTTATATTTTAAGTTATTTGGAGTGATATTAGCTACAGTTACATTATCTCACTTGAATTTACTAATTAATAACAACTTAAGGCTATCTACTGTCGCAGTCACTGGGAGTCTTGAAAAAAATAGGTTCGAACATCGTGATCAAGAGTTGAGGGAAGATCTAGCTACTGGTTGCTTGGAAAGTCTGATAAAATTAGTGCAAAATTTTTCATTTGAGCAATTAGTTTCAGCAGCGACGAACATGTTGGAACTTACAGGAGGCTCAGAACAGGTCAATTCATCCTGCAACGATGCACCTTCGCCAACTATTAGCTTGAAAATAGCAGGCCATGGAGTAACTGATAATCCCAGAAAAGACTCATAATTCCATGGTCCGTTAATGTGACACTGGCATCTACCTTAACGCATAATTTGTTCAAGTCACCCTTAAGAGAACTAACTGAGTCCTTCAGAATGCAGGTGCTTTTAGAGTCCATTAGTTTTTGAAGTTTATCATTGAGGGAAAAATCCAGTCTTTTTTGTAACTTCTCAAGATCTACTGATGATGCCTGCTCGGTTCTGGGTAGTTTGCTTAAAGTGCAGTTGAGGGCTTCGTAATCCTTGGCCATTTCATTGAAGGATGTCGAATTAGTTCTATTTACGTCTATACATT
This sequence comes from Condylostylus longicornis, assembly GCF_029603195.1. Taxonomy (NCBI): domain Eukaryota; kingdom Metazoa; phylum Arthropoda; class Insecta; order Diptera; family Dolichopodidae; genus Condylostylus; species Condylostylus longicornis. The sequence continues at coordinate 229,032 of NW_026578021.1, read as the reverse complement.
TTGCGGCCAGTCCTATGTGCTCCTCTTTTTGCTTATTGAGGGATACATTAATTTCTTTGAACAAGGTGCCCAGTTTAGAATGATGGTCCATGCATCTCTCACACACAAAATATTGCGCCAGAAAAGAGGAGTACCACCCTCAAACAGGAGCGCTCAAACAGATCTCATTAAATCTTTTGTTGCAAAATCCATTGCAAGTAAGCAACTCGATTTTAGCGTCTGATATAGAGCATAATGAATTATCACATCTGCAGATCGAGCTCATCTCAATAATAATTTAATCTAGCTTTTAACTTTTAGTTACTTTAAATTTTAAGTTAAAAAATTAAATTTACAATTTAAGTGACATCGCAACTTTTATTAAGCAGAAAAATTATTACAATTATTATCAGCTCTTTCTTTGTTTTTTTTTTAATTTTAATTGTAGTAACCTGCGTATTATTTAATTTAAAGGTAGTGCAACACTCACGTTTGCAAAAAATTCAAGGACAATTTTTTCTTCTTTTTTACTTTTGATCTACAAAAAACTTTTTTTTTTTAAACTATGTGTGCACTAAGCAGTTTAGGTAGGTCAAAAAATAAAAATAAAATGTTGTTTAATTTTTGTTATAAAATCGTGAGTAATATTGCGAATTTAATAGTTAGTTATTCCTTTTGTTTTTATTGTTTTTCTGTATGATTTATTTGCAAAGTTAAAGTTTAGGAAATATAATTGCTACTATTATTGTTATAAATCGTAAAAAGAAACACGACTGTTCTTGTTAAGTGTAATATGAGAACTAATGCGAGGTTTCTTCTAACGTACTTACGAGAAAATCTGAATGGCACTTGTCCGCACTCGGACAATTGATGTCGAGTGTCCGAGATACCGGCGCCCTAGTCAAACTCCCCCGCTTTTGATAAATTAGTAAAGGCATTCGACGTCAGATGTAATTCGACATTTTAACAACGTGAAGACGCACCCCATATATGGCTTTTGATTCAAATAAAATAGTGTTCCGGAATTTATCAAGCTCCGCCAGAATGCGTAGATGACTCTTGAAGCGTCTACGATCTTCGGTCCAGTTGAATTGTTTAACTCTATTTCCATGACCCCAGTTTCGAGATCTGTATGAAGCGGGACCAAGACCAGACGATTTCCGACGAGGCCGTTGGACGCGTCCTGAATCCATCTGCATACACAAAGCAAGCCAAGCAACGAGTACGTGTTATTTCCGCGCGCATTTCGATCTTCTACCACCAAGCGGTGAAGCACATTACCATTGGCTTAGTAAGCACATTACCATTACTGAGCCAATGGTAATGTGCTTCACCACTTATCATATAAAACAATAGACCATTTATCACATATTCAAGCATAAGATGGTGTCCTTAACTCAAGAGTTGTTCAACAAAACTAAGAGTGGTCTTCAGTATATCATTCAAAACTCCGTCAATCTAAATATTTGATAGTGAATGGTTAAAGATTTTGACAGAATTTATTTCAGATTCTACACAATTATCTACCTGGTCCCGCTGTAGATTTCGAATAGGGTAAGGGAGTTTCGGGAGTCATGCCCACTCTCCTGGGCCGGATTAAGATGTTATAATTAGCTGGGCTGAAGCCCAGAAAAATAGTTCAGTGGCTAAAAAATGGCTAATGTCCAGTGGCTAATTTTATAAATGTAGCTTCAAGAAAGACAGCGCAATTGACCTAGCACCTAGATAAATACAACAAACTATGGAAACAGTTTAATTTGAACGACTTAATAGTAAAAGAGTTTTGAAGTGCGAACACTGATTACGCATATTTCAAAATTGAATAGTAATACAAGGTGAGACAACTCAGGACGAAACTACAAGACCGACTAGTTTTGCTCAAAGCGCAAGCCAACCCGAAGGCTCTAAAATTGAAAAGCAATCTGTCGAAGACATTGAAACAGACGGCTGAGGTAAACGCTGATGATTTGATAGACATAGAACAACAGTAGCGTTACAAAAACAGCGTAGTAAAATAAAAATATTGGAAAGATATTACTAGAATAAATGATAACATCATTTCTCAATCAACAAATGAACAAGAATCAGAATACCGGAAAGATGAGCATTTCGAAAAAGTGGAAGAGAAACATCAGGAAACCGTTACAAGAATAAGGGAGCATACGCAAAAGCAAATTCAACCTGGTGAGTCTACAAGAGCACAAGAAAACCAAGTAAAATTACCGCAAATTAACATACCAACGTTCAACGGGCAGTATGACTTATGGACCAGCTTTTATAACCTGTTCAATTCGCTTATACATTCAAATAGCAAATTGGATAATGTCCAAAAATTTCATTATCCCAAAAGTTTACTGTCGCCAGAGCCAATGAACTTAATAATAAAACATCTCTTAGTAACTAGTGAAAATTACGTTACTGTATGGGAATGACTAACAGCTAGGTACAACAACACAAGAATACTGTTCTCATCATACATGAATAAGCTGCTATCTCTACCTCATAATGTTGGATACTACAAAATGCCTTTGTGCTATAAAAAACCTAGGCATTCCTGGGGCCCTATGATTAGTTTCCTAATTTTACAAAAAATTGATAAGGAAACTTCAAGGCCCTACGAAAAATAGGCAAACCCCAAGAAAATCCCAGAATTGACAACTATGTTACAGTTCCTGGAAACAAGATTTCAGGCGTTAGAAACTTTGGAGGACCCGGCAACAAAACCAAAAATGAAAAGCGAAGCAACCAAATGTATCACAGCGTGATATAGGGTAACCGAATGTCCAATTTGTACAGAGCAGCATAAAATTTACTCATGTCAAAAATTCAAAGACATGAGTATTACTCAAAAATGCGTAGCTGTAAGAAGGCACAGCTTATGCTCAAACTGTATCAGCAGCAATCATGTGAGAAACAAGTGCATTTCAAAGAGCACTTACATGAAATGCAGCAAAAATCATCACAGCCTTTTACATGATGTAAGAAAACACATAATACATCTAAAACAGAGTAAGAACACATAATACACCTAGTAATTCAGGTTGGCAATCATACAACTGCGTCATATCGAATAATGCAACTTAAAAGAACCAAAATTGATGCCATAATAACTGAAATCGGTGCAAAAGAAATAAGCTCTGTAAAAAATAGTGTGAGCATAATAATTGCATCAAAGCAATGTAAAGAATTTTCGGTTACCAACACGGCCTACGTTCTGGAAAACCTGACAAAAATCCTGCCACAAGAACAAGTACATTAAGACAAATGGAAGCAACTTAAGAACATAGATTGAGCCCACCCTGAATTTGAAAAACCTGCAAAAGTTGATCTTATATTAGGGTCACCTGTCATTAGTAAAATATAGCTTAGTGGAATAATAAAAGGACAATCACACAATCCAATAGCTCAGCAAGCAGTCTTTGGGTGAACTGTAACAGGTCCTGGAGCAATGAAAACCCTTAGAAACAGCTTGAAATTCATACTACACTGGATGATATTGATGCATAAGTCAAACAATTCCGGGCCGCCGAAGCAATTCCGAAAAATGAAATGGTGAAAAAAGATGAAGAATGTGAAGCATTTTATGAAACAACGACTTAACGTAATAACGGAGGGAAATATATTGCCGAGAGAAGACTATAAAGCAGCATTGCTTAATAACGACAGTAAAAAAAAGAGCAATCGCACGCCTAATTAATATTGAAAAATAGTTCGCAAGAAACCAAAAACGTTCTAAACGTTCTAAAAAGCGCTGGCTTTAGGCTTCACAAATGAGCAGGCAGCAGCCCACAACTCGTAAACAATACAATGCCGACAAGATCAGTTGAAATGAGAAACACACAAACTGAGTCATGTAATATATTAGGCATATGACGGTATCACAAAAAGGGTTGTCACAAAGAGGGTTGTTACAAAAAGTGTTGTACTCTCCGGAATTTCCGACCCACTTGAATGGGTAGCACCAGTTGTATTATCCGCAAAACTGTTTCTACAAGACATATCGAACAAAAATATTGGTTGGGATGACGGTAACAGACACGTGTACATGAAAAATATATCAATTTTCGAAACCAATTGTAATTTATAGGTCATGTAAAAATTCAACGGTGGCTTTTCTACACTTCAACCAAACCAATTCAACTTCATGGGTTCTGGGGCGCTTCAAGTAGAGCATATACTAGAGTAGTACACTCACGACTGCACCAAAACTGTTATAAGTCAACATTAATCAGCGCCAAAACAAACTTGGCATCGTCTTCGCGAAAACTTTCAATACCGCGAGAGCAGAGAGTTTCAATAGAACTAAAGGGAGCCGAGTTACTAATGAAACTGCTTAATAAGGTTGCAGATGATTTAGAAATGTCAAATATAGTACTATATGCATGGACTGATTCCAAGTAGTACACTCCTCCTCTCGTTGCCAACCGCGTTAAAATCATTCAACAATCACTAAGGAAGATTATTTAGAATTATTTTAATACAAATGAAAACGTCAATGAGAATCTGTCTGAAACAAATTATTGAAAACAAATTGTTGTGGTTAGGATTAGAATGGCTACATAATGATACGATAAATGTAACAAGACACTTCTATAACACAGAAATTAGCTGCCTAATAAAAAATAAGTTACTGCCTGTTAACAGCAAGATACTAGAGCTTCATCTATTTTTGAAAGTTGGTATCTTAAGAGTGGGAGCCTGACTACGAAGAACAAATATCGACGATAATTCCAAACATCCTATTATAATTCGATTGAGAATAGAAGGGATGAGGCTGTACCACAACGGGCCTGGTTGGCCTATGTGTAACTTTTGGGGTGCCCCCAAATTACGTAACTTAGTCTAATGGGTGTAGCAATTTTTTCGTAAAAAAGCAAACTAACAAACTTGAGTAAAATTGGCGGATATTGTATTTCCGACTTGAAAAAAAATTTTTTGACTCACACGATTTAAAAAATTCGTTATGCATAAATTATTTTTTTATATTTTACTTTAAAAACAAATACCCAAACGTTTTTAAGAAGCTATTTCCAGTTTACCTGAAATTTTTTTTGCGATCCACGAGGTATTCTTGCGAAACAATGGTTTTGAAATAGCAATTAAAAAGTAATTTTTTTGTACGACTTACTCAATCAAAATTGCATTTTCAATAGAAAAAGTACCGGCTGGTAAACCCTGAATTGCCCAAGTTCTTAGCATAATAGGTTCACCCAGTACGTTGTTGAATAAGAAATTGGAATTACATTTAATGCTGCAGGTTAGACACTTCTTTACCCAATTTTCTATTTGTTGTGATCTGAACTCTGCAGTGAAAGGTCCTAAATACGCAATAAGACCGGAGCATATTAAAATATCTCCAGTTAGCGTATTATATTTTTCTGTCAAAAGTTCCGCTGCAGAAATCCATCTAAATTTTTCGCCACCCAACACAAGCATTAGTTCTTGTGCCCTTTGTAATCTCTGCGTACACCATTCATATTGAAACTTTAAATTTCTATAAGAAAAATGTCTCTTATATATCAAGGCTTTTCTGTCAGAACATGATATTTGCATTCTTGTCATTTCGAGTAAAACACCATTGAAATTTTTTTTACGTTACTTTTGTTTTACTAAAACATGAATTGGTGAAAGTTTAGCGAGGATGTTTTAAAATGTTAGCATTTTAAAATCTTATTACTAAATATTACATAATATTAAAATTTTAAATTATTTTTCTACATCAAATAAGATAATATACACTTTTCCAATTGCCATTAGTATCAACCAGAATTGAATAAGTTCACTTATCTAGTTTTGAATGTTTCTAAACGTGCGTTTCACTTATATGCAAGAAGCAACATGAACATTTAAATATGAAATGTAGAAGTGAATATGTGCAGATATTTCATTTTCAACTTGAAACGAAACGGTAAAAAACTAGAATATATTTTCGTTTCAAAGTGTATAACAGGACATATCTATATTTCAATGCCCTCTTAGAAAATTTTATGATCTCAAGAAGTGAATAACCGTTATTATCTAATTTTGTCAGAAAAATTTTTGGAACAATTGGTTAGTTATAATCTTCTTCAAGGATTTATTCTAAAACTACTGGAAAAATTAAATTTTTTTTCCTGCATTATAAAGCACTTAAAATTTGAAGTAATACTGCATTCATAACTTTTTTTGTCAAAAATGTAAATATCATGTTCTGACGGAAAACTCTAGATATTTCTAATTTTGCATGAAATATATTATAATGATATAATTTACTGATGTTGAATTTGTTGCTCAGCAAGAATGCTTTGTATTTCTTTTAAGTTGCCTTCAATTTTTTCTAATTGTTCCAGTTTTTCTTTTAAAATAATCATAAGGGACTGGATTATAAAAAAAATGATTAGTTAAAAATAATATAAGAAATTGAAAATGTTTATGTTGTATTACCTTGTATCGATTTTCAGCTTCTGTTAATGCCATTTTCTTTGGTGCAAAGCTTTTAATCACTGCATCGTATTTGGTCAACGCTATGACCCACCGACAAAGTGCTTCACAGGCTGTGGAAACATGTTTTATTTTATCTGGCTCAAAATTATCGTTATTCAGTATTTTTTCCTGAAGTTTTCTAATGGTTTGCGGTGAAATGTTATCTTTATCAAAATTTAACAAACTGTCGACGAATTTAATATCAGCCAATATTCTTTTAGAAGGGCCCCAGTAATCGTCTATAATGCCGGCACTAGATGTAGATGGTACGCGATCTGCTTTAACATCTTTAAGAATACACACAGCTTCCAAAACTATTTTTACACCAATTGGCGGATTTTTCATTGTTCTGACGAAAGATATGTCAGTAGGTGTTAATGTGGTAAGAGCTGCTAAGGCTTGATTAAGAATAGGTAAAACCTCAGATAATTTAGCATCACATTCTTCTTTAATTTCTGACACGAGTCTAGCTTGCTCCAAAGCTGTTTCTTCATCATTTTTAACATTTGATCGTTGTTCTGCCACATTATCGCCGTCTACTTGAATTTTAGTTATTTGTTCAGCCACCTACATATATGATATTGAAAAAACTTTAAAAAGAGTAACGTGAATAAACTGTGTCATTTTTGAAAATAAATTTATATCTTTATATCAACACAAGTTAGTCACTACATGAAAGTAGTCGCGTTTTAGTAAATAAACCCACACTGTCGGAGTACATCATACCTAACCATATGAACTTTTTATAAATATGAAAATTGCTGCATCCAGAGAAAAATTTTAGAGTTCATTTAAATTTTGAGAGACCGTTAGTGTCAACATCTTCACTTTGGAGAATATTTAAAATCTATAAATTCTCTCCTAAAGACTTAATGCAATTCCTCTTATATAATTACATATCTTAAAATAATCTTGCTGTTGAAGCACAAATGTCTTTACACCTATCATAGGGTTACCTAGTTCTTTGAATTTAGTCAATCCAGATAATCCAGATCAATCCAGATGTGGTTGTTAAAATTTAAATGTTAAAGACAGAAGAAAATGATGGGGCAAAAAAATCAAAAAATTTAGAAGCAAATACCTGAAATTAATAATCAATAATGGAAACATTATTTTAATCGGCAGAACTACCGATTATATAGAAATTGACCGCATAATACTCGAAAATTTCAAAATCTTATGTTGTATAAAATAATATAATTTGTTGACTTTTAAAAATCGTTGGTAAATTCAGCATATACAGGGTGATTCAGAAAGGTATACAACAACATATACCATTGGTTAAAGGGTCGAAAATTGGTAAAACTTTTGTTCCGGAGTAGGTACGAAATCTCAAGGGTTTTCGAGATACAGGGATTTTACGAATTTTCACGAGATTTCTAGTTATCTAAGCTTTTTTCATTATAACTTCTATTCGAAAAAAGATAGGGGCTTCAAACAAACAGTTTCTGAGTCATAAGGTCTATTAAAGGGGCTTAAAATAATCACCTTACTTGATTATATATTTTGTGTACTTTCGGAATATCAATCATTGGAACTTTAGGATAAATCAAATTTTTCCCATTTTTTAATTTTTCAGTTTTTTCTAATCAGGTAATTTCGTTCGAAATTTTTTGAAACTTTGAAATTTTTTACAGAATTTTGGCCACTTTCTCAAACCTTAATTTTAGTCACTAAGTGTTTAAAAATATTTTATGGTACAGAATATATAGCACGAAAACCATTTCTATGTCAAGATTTTAAGGGCCCTAATAAAATGTAAAAAAAGAAAATTGTCATTATTTTTTACTTTTATTGATTTTTGCTTATTGATCTTAATTTAAAGTCGGGTTTTATTAAAAATGTTTTCTAAAAATGAGAATAGAACTGTCAGCGTTTAAAGTGAATGAACAAAATGTTTGCGTCGTTTATACTAATAATCAAAAAAAAACCTAGTTAAGTGAAAGTGTTACAGAATATTATAAAAAATGCCTGTTATTTACTCCTTTTCTATTTTTACCTAGAAAATATACAATACCTAGGAAAATGTAATTTTGACTCTTAGTAGAGTTTCGCTTTGTACTACCCGAACTCTCTGAAATACTCGCCAGTTACTTTCGTTAACAACCAGAACTAAAATATCAAATTTCCAGAAATTCCATCAATTCGTTCCGTGGATATGGTGAAAAATGTAAAATTGGCCCGCAGATCAGTTTTCGAGCCCTGATCTTTCCAAAAAATTTATATGTTCATTGTTTCAACACGAAGAATTTAAATATTAAATTTCAATTAAATCTGTTGATTATTTCTCTTTATATAACAAAAAATGTTGCTGACGCCTGATTCCTTCCAAAAGGTAGGAAGCCTAATAAAACTACAGGTTAATAAAAATAGCTTATTTACACTTCCCCAACATGGAGAAGTGCGTTCCCACCGAAAACGCGATATGCAAAATTTGTCGCCATCACATAACCTACCTATTGTTTACACAATGCGGTCGGTAAAAATCATTAATCTTATCAAAGCCACTTTAAAGTAAAATTGGGTCAAACTAAAAGTTTGTAATGTAGCACTTAACTTGATTGAAGCGGAGAGAAAGGATGACGAAAAAAAATGTTAGTCGCCAATTTATGAAGGGCAAAAGGAAAGAAAAGCCTCCTTTATTGATCATAATTTCAAATTTAATTATCTCGTCCTTAAATTTTGCGATATAAAATTCATTCGAAGAATTTTTCTGAATCGGTTTATATTTTTATATTTTGAAATGTTTCGCAAGAAATCAGGCATCGGCAACTAGACCTTTACTACGGGCCAAATATACATTTTTGTGTATATAAAGAGAAATAATCAACCGATTCCATTGAAATTTAATATATGAGTTCCTCGTATTAAAACAATGAACATCTTAATTTGTTGGAAAGATCAGGCATCGGAAACTAGACGTTTACTACGGGCCTAATATACATTTTTGTGTATATAACGAGAAATAATCAACCGATTTTTTTATTATGCAACTGACGGCTCACATATTCAAAAGATCTTTACGACTTAACAATGCGAAATATAATTTCTAAATAGATAATCGATCTGAGCATTGAGATAATCGATCTGATGTGGATTTGAGATTTATGAATATTAACGACAACAGAACCCAAAGATTGTAAAAAGAATATCATTTTATTCAGCGCACAGTTGAACAAACCGAATTTAGATAAATCAGAAAGAAGTGAGGAATTAAAATTGCCAGAAAAATTGTGACAAAACTCTTTATAAGTCGGAAGTTATCGTCGTTTTAACTGAGCAGAGGCCATAGAATCACAAGTTCTTGAAGCACAAGCTGTTTACTGCCGGATACATGACCAAACTTTACTGCTTCCAGAAGTTCAATCTTTCTAAAACTGCATTTATAATGAGAGAAGCAATCCCACACACCACACTCTAAGCTTTATCAGTAAAATTTTTGCAAGGTTGAATTGATAATTTTGCAATACAATATTTCGACCTGCTTTTAGCATAATATGTGAACCGATACAACATTACGAATTTCAATGGTGTGAGCAAACAACAGCAATATATTTTTATTTGATGCTTACTACTCAGTTTATAATTCAATTTCAGTTAAATTATGAGCGTTAATAAGTTTTATGAGCATTGCAAGCAGTGCAAATGGTGTTGATGGCTCTTCTACTTTTGCGTGAATCGAAATTAAAATATAGCTTCATTATATGTTGAATTTCGAAATATAAGTGAGGAAACAAAAGATTTAATTTTGTAATTTGCTTGTTCAAAACATTGTTGACTTTGTTTAACGCATTTCTTATTCCGCTTAATTCGATTATATGAATAAGTTTGAAGCTTCAATCTTGTATTTTCGCATCTCTAACATTGATGGTTATTTTGTGTGATCCTGACTAAACCAACATCTGCATATCCGCTGTAATTGGTGTTACTAGCATTAAAAATAAAGGAGAAGAAACCCAGTTAGAAGAGAAAAAGGTACGTAACTTAATCGTATTGCTGGGTAGCAGAACTAGAATTAACTAGAAATATTTTCTTTTTTTACCGACCGTATTGTGTAAACAATAGGTAGGTTATGTGATGGCAACAAATTTTGCATATCGAGTTTTCGGTGGGAACGTACTTCTCCATAGTAGGGAAGTGTAAATAAACTATTTTTAGCAACCTGTCGGTCTGTCGGTCTGTGTGTGCACGCGTGTATCTCAAGTTCGGCTGAACCGATTTTGATGAAATTTTATATGTAAGTTTGTTTCCACCATGGCACGGATCGATCAACTTTTGGTATATATCAGGCCTCGGGAACTGCACTTTTTGGCGGGCCTGTTTTACATTTTTGAACATTTTGAAGAAAATATTCAACCGATTTACTTGAAATTTTATATATAAGCTCAACTCGACCGTCCGCAAAAATTCGTATGTTTTGGAAGAAATCATATCAATGAACATATAAATTTTTTGGAAAGATCAGGGCTCGAAAACTGATCTGCGGGCCGATTTTACATTTTTCACATTTTTCATTGATTATCTATGGAACATTTGACGAATCGATGGAATTTCTTGAAATTTGATATTTGAGCTCTGGTTGTTACCGAAACTGACTGGCAAGCATTTAAGGGAATTCGGGTAGCACAAAGCGAAACTCTACTAAAAGCCAAATTTACATTTTTCTTGGTATGCTGAACACATCAGATTTTTTATATGCATGGTTCCAATTCTTCTTTTTTTATAATATCTTTTTTTATAATATCTTTTTTTATAATATTCCAAAAAATTTATATGTTCATTGCTTTAATACGAAGAATTTATATGTTAAATTTCAATGAAATTGGTTGGTTATTTCTCTTTATATAGCAAAAAATGTATATTTAGCCCGTATTAAACGTCCAGTTGCTGACACCTGATTTTTTCCAAAAGTTAGGAGATTTCGCTGACGGCCAAACAAAGCTTATATATGAAATTTCAAGTAAATCGGTTAAATATTTTTTCAGACGTTTAAACCTATCTTAACCTGTTCAATATTTTAGCATACATTGTTGTTTTCATTTCAATTAAATGCTAATGTAGCAATTAATTAAATTATTTATTATTGTTATTAGGAGGAGAAATGCTATGCAATAGTAGAACTCTGGGAAATAGTAAAACTTCTTTATTGCATAAAGAACTCTGGGGGAGACCACTTATTGCATAGTAGATCGGCGTTGATGGATCCATTTGAAAGGAGATAGGCGGTCATGCGATTACCCCCATTGGTAATTGCCGACAAAAATGACAGAGTTAAGGAGGATAAATCTGATCAAAAGTCTAATAAGTCTGCAGAAGACAAAAAAATTAACACCCAACCGTTAGTATGAGAAAGCATCATATACGCGAAAGTAAATTGGATACTCAAGACTCGAGAATAACCGAGTAAGAAAATTTTTGTAAGGGGTTACAAAACGAAATCTGCAAACTATAAGCAGAGAATGCAAATTTAAAAAATCAAATAGAATCTTCATCAATAGAAAAAAAGAACAAAGATGCGGAAGTTATTGTACATGAAATTGATGAGAAAGAACTGGATAGAAAACCGACTGGAACCTAAAACAGAAAAATGGAAAAGAAATGGCAAAGGAATTAAAATAAATTTAGAGAAGACAGTTAAAAAATAACTCCAAAGAAGCACAAGCCTCCTCCGGTTATATTGAATAACAGAATTAGAAAATGCTTCCACATAGTTAGGATATTAAAATACGAAAAAATAAACGTTAGTATCAACATGATGAATAATGACCAATTAAAAATAAACGTGGTGGATAAAAATAAATACAGATTGCTAACAAAAGCTTGAAATAAGGCTAGACTGGAGCGGCACACGTATGAGAATAAACTGACAAGGCCAGTGAAAGGTATGGCTAGAAATCCGAGCCCGAGGATATAAAAGATAAAGTTGGGTCAAAGCAATGCTTTGTATTGTAGCACTTTTTCCTTCAACAAGTGGAAATTCTGTTTTTAAATACAGTTTATGTATACCTATCACACTATTAAAATTTTTTTTCATTCATATACAAAACTATTTCTGGGATTGCATATATTTAGGATGACCGATTTATGCAGTATTTGAAATAGAGCAAAAATTAATATAAAGAGGGATTAACATAATGCTCGATTTTAAGGTTTGTATGTACGAGTTAAGAAAAATAATTATATTTTTTAATGTCATGGAATTTACCGTTAACTTTTTGCGTTTATAGACATTTGAAAAAGCTTGCGGAATATAGGTGTCAAAAATTCAAATTTTACAAATTTCAAGGGGCGATAACTTGAGAGGGGGCGGAGATGGAAAAAAATTTCTTCTAACGAAATGAACTATTTATTAATGTGTAAAACCCCCTAAAATTTCAAGCTTCTACAGGCTGGGGTCTAGAAGAAAAACGATATCAAAAATTTGAAAAAAAAACGGATTTTATGTAACAGTAAATTTTAACGGCCATTTTGTTTTTTTAAAGTTCAAGTATAGTATACCACGCTAAGGAAAGCAAGCCGCTGCATTTTTGCGTTTGCAAAATTTCAAAAATGCTTATGGTTTCTTTGCAAAAAATAGTTGAAAAAGGCCACTTTTAGGGTTTTGGGGGGTATACCTTCTGGAGGGGGGGGAGATAGGTAAAAATTTTGTTCTACGGAAATAAGTTTCTAGTAAAGATCTATGTACGTACAAAATTTCAGCTTTCTATCTTCAAGGGTGTAGAAGTTTTGTAAACAGACACACCGACAGACGGACGGACGGACGGACGGACGGAAGGACGGACGGACGGACGGAAGGACGGACGGACGGACGGATTTACGGTCAGACGGACGGACGGACGGATGGACGGTCGGACGGACGGACGGATGGATGGACGGTCGAACGGACGGACGGACGGACGGACAGAGTGAAACTAATAAGCACTTTTTTTCAAAATTGTTTTGGAAAAGTCTTAATGAGCTCATTAACAAAGGTTTTAAATGTCTAGATGTTGTAAATAAAATGAAAAGTGTAAAAGTGTAAGATGTTGTAAAACTTTCGCTCTTCACGTTATCTTTTAACCATTCGGAAGACTTAAAAAAAATCTTTAAAATAGAATACTTACAGCACATGAGAGTAAAAATCGAAGCTCTTAGAAACAGCAAGTCTATTCTGCAATGCAAAAAATGCCAGAGATATGGAGGCTAAGTGTGTAAAATGTGCTGGTAATCATATGACAGTAGCTTGCAACAAGAAGGATAATTTTCAGTCCAAATGAGCAAATTGCAATGAGGCACACCCTGCTAGCTATCGAGATTGCCTGGTTGCAAAAGAATTGCAAAAAAGATAATTGAAAAAGAATAAAACCAAACAAAATCTAGTTAAACTTAATGAGCAAAGGACTCCAATAATAGCCAGAATAACAATATCTGGCAAAGTGTTAGAGGGATATCATATTCATAGGTATCATATTCATAGTCGCTTCTAAGCAAAACAGGATATAAGAATAATAATAAGGACGAGATCTCTAAAGTACGTATAGTGACTTGCAATGCTAATTGAGTTTTTAATAAGAAACAAGAATTAAAGGTTTTTTCTCAAAATGAGAAATATAGATATATGTTTGCTGTCGGAGGCTCATTTGAAAACCTTTTCTAATTGCTATAAAGCAGTACCTCCCAGCAATCAGAAAAGAGAAGGTAGTGCAATACTAATAAAAGAAAGTATAGAACATATTGAAGAATTCAAGATAGAAACAGTTGAAATTCAGCTCATTCCGATAAAAATTAAATCTATTAAACAAGACTTAAGTGTTGGTGCTGTATACTGCCCACCAAATTGTAGCATTAAGAAAAATACTTTTAAAGATCTCATTTACAAGCATGAACACAGATATCTAATAGGAGGTTACTATGATGCCAAACATACAGATTGGGGTCCTAAAATCATCTCAACTAGAGGAAAAGAGCTAAGAAAAGCTATTCAAGAACTAGGTTGTTGCTATCACTCCACTGGCACTCCTACTTATTAGCCAACTGACACTAACAAGATTCCTGATATTATTGACTTTTTTATAACCAAAAAAATATCAGAAAACTTTCTAAGCCTGGAAGATAATTATGATTTTAATTCGGATTACTCTGCTGTCATATTAAAACTAAGTAAAAAAACAACTAAAACATTATTTAGACCCAGTTTGACAAATAACACTACAGATTGGGTGAGCTTTAGATAGGAAATAATAAACAATATTGACGTAAATATTAATATACAATCAAGAGAGGAATTAGATGTGGAGTTAGAAGGATTTATTAAAATCATACAAAGAGCTGCATGGAACAATGCAAAAATGTCAAAGTATAAACTTACATCAAGTAACTAAGACAAAGTATTTTTCAAACTAAAACAAATTTTTTTAATTTTTTTACGCAGTATTATCTATTATTAACATCTACTTTTCCATTTCAGAAATGAAAGGAATTTGCATTATATTTATTTCTCTACAAAATATTTCTAAAAGTTTCAGTACCTGTGAGGGAAATTAAGGTCTGAGATCTATTATTTCTTAGGGTTACAAATGGTAACGCAAATTGAATACACCGTTCGAACATAAGTTATTAGAGGTATAATGATCATCAATTTCATAGGGTTTCAGAAACTTTAACGAAACAAATAATAATTAATAGTTAATGCTTAGTAAAAGATCCCAAATGAGATAAGCATTTAATGAAGGATCCAAATTGAGCAAAAGATAATAAGAAACAAGAACGTAATATATATAATTACAGTTATGTATATAGATTTTGAAAAATTAAATGTTTTTTTATCAAAAGCTTTATCGACACACCAGCTCTTAGCTACACGACGCCTATAAAAACTAACCGCATATATTGACGAAGGCTGGAATAGTCTCTCTCAAAATCTGTAACTCTATCGGTCGCAGTTTTAGACTTAGATAAAGGTATAATTTATATAAGTAGGAAAAATTATGCGATTTAATATTGCTTCAACTCAGGATTATACAAAAAAAGACCTGATAGACCAACTAATCGTCAACGCAATTAGACGTCTCTTTATTGTTCGAAGATTTTTGATCAAAGAATTCAAACAACGTCAAAAATTTCTAAACACGCATTAAGACGGATTTATATTATTAAAGAAATTCTTTAATTATTAAAAAACATGTATGTTTTTCTTTATACGTACAGTTTTTTTCATAATTTTAGATGAATGCGGATGTTTTAATCCAATATGAAAAAAAATTTATCTTTGTCTTTTTCTGAGGACTTCTTTTCCCTTATCTTTTCTTAAATTAAAGTTAAAGTTTAGTAATTTTAATTAATATATTGCTTTTCTGCTGTACTTTTAAACTTCTTATGAAGATGATTTTACCTCAAGAAAATTTTACAAAATAGCTGAGAAAAACGAAGCAGTACAATCTTTACAAGTTTTAATTGGCTCACCTGTATGGCTCGTTTTGCGTCATGTGAAGTACGTTTTGGAACAATAAATTAGAAATACTAAAGGAAGGAGGATCTTGAAAAAACAATGAAGCCAAATGTTTTCTAGTTCTTTCTTTGCTCTGAGCATTGTCAAAGTCATAACATGAGCTTATTTATTTTATTTTCTTATCTGGCCTCTGCTATAAAATATGTGTGATTTGCAAGAAGGATAAGTTTTATTATGATATTTTTTTTTTAAAGCAAAAATTAAAAAATATTTCAAAATATTTTCTCAATTTAAATATCTGGAAAAAAAATCAAATTAAAATAAAACTCATTATTTTTTTATTTTTGAATAAATTTTGCTTTATAAATTATGAAATTATAAATTTTAGTAAAATATTTGAAATGCAAACTTCTTGATTAATATTTCCAATCTACTTTCTTTTAATTTCACTACTTCTATTAAAACTGTAATTATATAAGAAAACGAGAAAAAAAATAGAGTTGACCTTGTCAACTCTGTGATACCCGTACGAATTTGTTATCCTATGTGCGAATAACAAATGTGCCATAACTAACTATGGGGCAGACTATGACTTTAAGTTGCCGTATTACCATATTAATTTATGCAAAATTTTAGTACTATGTGTTATTCAAAATACTCGTTGTGCCAAACTACTATTGATGTTGTATGGCAGCTACCAGAAAGAGCCAAGAAATTTTAGCGAATTTTATCAAGCACATCGGCCCTACTAATATACTCACTTGTGCGAAATCTCAATATCACAGCTTTTATAGTTTCTGAGATATAGTGAAATAACTTTTGAAGTTGTATGCCAGGTACCAGAAGGAGCCAAGTAATTTCAACGACTTTTATGAGACACATTGGCCCTACTGATATATTCGTTTGTGTGCAATTTCAGTACCATAGCTTTAATTTTTTTTTTTTTTTTTTTTTGCCTTTTCTACTCCACGCGGGAGCATAGGGCCGTTACAAAGCTTCGCCATCGTACTCTGTTGTGGGCCATTCTTTTTGCTTCTGTCCATGTGGTATTTGCACCTTCTATTTCTTTGTATATCGTTCTGCGCCATGTGTTTCTAGGGCGCCCAACACTCCTTCTTCCTTGAGGGTTCCACTCCAGAGCCTGCTTGGCAATCGCACTGGGTGGCCGCCTTAGGGTATGACCAATCCAACCACACTTTCTACGCTTTATTGCAATCGCAATTCTTTCTTGGCCAGTTATCGCCCATAGGTCTGTGTTGCTTACACGTTGGGGCCAGTATATTTTGCAGATGGCCCTCAAGCATCTGTTTACGAAGACCTGGAGCTTGTTTGTTGCATTTTTCTGGACCAGCCAAGTTTCAGAGCCGTATAGAAGCACAGACTTTACACATGCGTTGAATATGGCAAGTTTCGTTTTTCTTGTTATGTGCGAGGATCGCCAGATCGCCCACAGTCTGCCAAACGCCATTCTAGCCAGTTTTAATCTATTATCCATGTCTTCCTTGGCACCTCCCGATGTAGATATGATGCTTCCAAGGTAGTTGAAATGATCCACATCTTCTACTGGCATAGAACCGATGTTAAACGGGGCTGAGTTAGATGCGTTTATTCGGAGCGATTTGGTCTTGTTATTGTTAATTTTGAGACCTACTTTTTCTGCCGCTATCTTTAGCTCATTTAATTTATTTTGCATATCCGCGTGCGTGTGGGAAAGTAGAGCAATGTCGTCTGCGTATTCCAAGTCTTCTAGACGGTTCGTAATGGACCATTGTATACCTCTAGGGGTTGTTGTTACTCCACGCATTACTTCGTCGAGAACTAAGTTGAACAGTAGGGGGGAGAGTGGGCAACCCTGCTTTACACCATTGTTCATTTGTAATGGCTCGCTTAATTCATTGCCGTGCAGCACTCTGATTTCTGAGTTATTGTATAGGGCCCGTATAATGTTTATTATTTTCTCTGGTACTCCCCTACCGGCCAGCGTCCTCCAGATCTGCTCACGTCTTATAGTATCAAATGCTCTCTCAAAGTCTACGAATGTTATGTATAATGGGGACCTCCATTCAACTGATTGTTCTACCATTAATCTCAGTGTGTTAGAGTGATCGATGCAACCTCTTTGTTTTCTGAACCCAGCCTGTTCTTCTCGCAGAGTATGCTCAAGTTGCGTTTCGATTCTTTCGAGGACTATGAGGGCCAGCACTTTGTTTACTGAGTTTAGTATGGTGATTCCCCTCCAGTTGGAGCATTCTCGGAGGTCACCCTTCTTTGGGAGCTTCACTATAAGGCCCTGCTTCCATGAATCCGGGACATTCTCGTTCTGCCACACACTTTGGAGTACTGGATGTAGTATTGCCGCAGTACTACCAATGTCAGCCTGTAGAAGCTCTGCGGGGATGCCATCAATGCCTTCTGCTTTATTCTTCTTTAATCTCTTTAGGGCTTCCACTGTTTCTCGTTGTGTGGGCGGGGAAGCATTTATTCGGAGGGCATGATTTGATTGTATTGCTGCATAATCTTCTGGCACATTTAAGTGGTGTGAGGTTTCTTCGAAGTGCTCCCTCCAACGCTCAAGCTGCTCAGTTCTCGACGTCAGCAGATTTCCATTTTTGTCTAAGACTGGCCGATCAGTTTTCGTGTTGGTCTTAGTAAGCGATCTTATTTTATTGTACAGGGTGCGCATATCATTACGCTCGGCTGCTGCTTGTGCTTCTGACGCGATATTGTTGTAGTATTTTCGCTTATCACTTCTGGCAGACTTCTTAACTTGTTTCGCAATGTTGTTGTATTCTGCTCTGAGTTCAGGTGTAGGGTGTGCTAAGAGCTTATTTCTCAGATTTCTTCTTATTCTTATCTTTGCCCATGTACTGTCAGAGATCCATATTTTTCGCTCTGGCTCTTTAATTCCTACTGTTTCTTCACCTATCTGTCGTATACTTGATTGTATATCGCTAGGATCCAGCTGTCGTGTAGCCAATTCTTGCATTTTTGATACAAATTGACGCTTTGTACTTTCTATTTGTAGTTCTGGTACACGCAGACTCACTCTTCTTTTGCGAGCCGTATACCTCAAAGCACTTGGTCTCAATCTTATATCTCCAGTGATAAGCATATGGTCACTGTGTATATCAGCCCCTCTTCGTGTTCTGACATCTAGCAGCGAGCCTTTCCATTTTGCGCTGACACATATGTGGTCTATTTGGTTTCTTGTTTGACCATTAGGGGACTCCCAGGTGTACTTGTGTATACTCTTATGAGCGTAGAGAGTGCCGCCAATCGCCAAGTTGAATTCTGTACATAGGTCGAGGAGACGGTCGCCATTATTATTTCTTGTACTAACACCATGGGGGCCCATGATTTTTCTTGGGTCATTCTCCAATATTGCACCCACTTTTGCGTTTAGATCGCCCATAAGTATGATGATGTCTGTTCTTGGGATATTGCTAATAGTTGCCACAAGTTGGGGGTAGAATTCATCCTTATGTTCCTCATCTGACGTTTCGGTTGGGGCGTAGCATTGGATAATTGTTATTTTTCTTATTTTGGTATAGAATCTAGCCGTAATTATTCTGTCAGAGGTTGACTTCCAGCTCATCAGGCTATTGACCATGGTTTTATCTATTATTATTCCTACGCCATTGCTTCCGCCCGTACCACCAGAGTATATGAATCTGTTACCCTCATTTGTTATTAGCTCGTTCATACCAGGTCATCTTGTCTCGCTTACTCCCAATATTTTTACCCTGTATCGCTTCATTTCTTGTTCAATTTGTGCCAATCTTGACGGTTCTAACATAGTTCTAACATTCCATTGTCCGATTCGAGTCCTTGTATGAGTTCCAATGTTCGTTACCAGGTTATCAACGGTGTTAATCCGAGGCCGTGTATCGGTTTCTTGAGTCAAAGGAATTCACTAGGCGGGTGACTAGCCTACCGTAGCTATCTACATAATCTAGTTGATCTTATCGCCCTGTAGAGGGACGAGTCAGAATTTTTTCCGCAAGATGTCGCCGCGGTCTGTACAGCCCTGAACTTCTTCTGACGGTAAGTTGAGATGTTTGGTGGGTTGTCAGTGTCATGCGTCAGATGATATATTTTATATTAATTATTTCAGTTTATTAATTGTATTGTGTATTTGCGGGCTATAGTATTGGATATTAAGAATATATGGTAATTATTTTGTATTAAGGTTATACTAATATTAGATATTAATTTTTAGGTTATATGTGGACTGCTGTGGGAGAATTGAAATTACTTATTCAGTAATTCCACATCTATTTAGTGCAGGCCGTCGCAGGATTTGAACCCACGCTCCCTCGGTTGATTCAATCTATACTCGAGTGCTTGACCACTCGGCTACCGAGGCCACACCATAGCTTTAATAGTTTCTGAAATATAGTCAAATAACTTTTGAAGTTGTATGGCAGGTACCAGAAGGAGCCAAGTAATTTCAACGACTTTTACCAGACACATTGGCCATACTAATATATTCACTTGTGTGAAATCTCAATATCACAGCTTTTATAGTTTCTGAGATATAGCCAAATAACTTTTGAAGTTGTATGGCAGGTACCAGAAGGAGCCAAGTATTTTCAACGACTTTTATGTGGCATATTGATCCTACTAATATATTCGTTTGTGTGAAATTTCAATACCATAACTTTTATAGTTTCTGAGATATAGCCAAATAAATTTTGAAGTTGTATGGCAGCTACCCGAACCGGTACCCCGATCATGTCCAATTTAAATAGGGTTCTGGCACTTACTACAATAAATCATTTGTGAAAATTTGGTCAACTTAGCTCAATTAGTTTCTGAATTATCGTTCGGACGGACGAACAGACGGACGGACGGACAGACGGACGGACGAACGAACGGACAGACAAAGCTAAATCAACTCAGAATTTGACGCTGATCAAAAACACATACCTGAGTCTATATCTAACACCGTTATTTCTTAGCGTTACAAACGGTAACGCAAATTTAGTATACCCTTCGAACATACGTTCGTACGGGTATAAAAATCTGATGTGGTCAGCACATAACCGACCGTCCGATTGGCGTTCCTTTTGTCACTGAATGAACAATATTATTATATTCGTTAGAAGCTCTTTTCTGAAGATGCCTGAAGTCTTTATTATTGTTTTCAGCCCCTAGATATCACATAACTTCTAATAATAACCGGGAACTGCACTTTTTAGCGGGCCTATTTTACATTTTTCACCATTTTAAAGAAAATATTCAACCGATTTGCTTGAAATTTCATATATAAGCTTCGTTCGACCTTCCACGAAACCTCCTAACTTTCGGAAGAAATCAGGCGTCAGCAACTAGACGTTTACTACGGGCCAAATATACATTTTTGCGTATATAAAAAAAATAATCAACGTATATAAAAAGAAATAATTTCATTGAAATTTAATATTTAAATTCCTCGTATTAAAACAATAAACATATAAATTTTTTCCAAATATAAGGGCTCAAAAACTGATCTGTGCGCCGATTTTACATTTTTCACCATATCTGCGGAGCGATTTGATGGATTTCTTGCAATTTGATATTTGAGTTCTGGTTGTTACCGAAACTTACTGGCGAGCATTTCAAAGCGGAACCCTACTAAGAGCCAAATTTACATTTTTGTAGGTATGTTAACTTTAAGGTTATTAAAAATGTCCAAAAAATGGAAAGAAGTATTTAACAGAGATTTTTATAATATTCTGTAACACTTTCACTTAACTAGACAATACACATTGCAGTTGCTTATATGCTGACCACATCATATTTTTGTTTTATAAGCTTTTGTCAAATAGTATTTTTTTTTTAACATTTATTAAATATTTTATAACTTTTTATTTACAAACTGCACTAATTTTATAAACAAAATAAAAAAAAACATTCTTCGTTTACTTTTTATTGAACGGCGCGTAATTTTTTTAGAAAAAAAACAACATTTTGGCATTTTATGTTGATTTTAGATGGACAACGCTTTTGGCAAAAAAGGAGACTTACCTAAAGTCTTTGGCTTTACTACGTTTTTTTCAAGATACGATTTTTTTGTGAGTGTAAGCGAGATAGAAACAATGATGGTCCTTCCTTTAGTATTTCTAATTCGGTGTGTTGAATAACATCGTGGAAAGTACCAAAACTTTACTGCAGTGTGCCTATTCCTAAATATTAAGTATCCTGATAATTAAAAAAAAATGCCACCGATGCTGCATATAATCAATTAAATATTCACCAATATTAATTTAATTTTAAATAAGTGAATAGTTTTAATCAAATCAATTTTAACAATTTTAATGTTATATTAATTAATAATATGAAGCTTATAAAATGTTTCCATTGTATAAAAAGCTTAAGTCTCTTTAATTATCAATCAAGTCTCTTTAATTTAAGTTTCTTATACCCGGCACATTCGTGAACTTTAGTATTTTAATTTTATATTCTAACTTTAGAATGTAGTTTGTAACCACTTAAAGGAGTCATCTGCGATATGGACATATAAGTTAACGTTGTCTAATCTAAATAGTAATATTATCTTACGATTTATTTTATTAATCATAGTGCAGAAAATTTAGTGCTTAATCAAAAGAGCAATAGTACTTATAAATCTTTCAACTTTGTAGAAAATTGATGTTAAAATTGTTATTAAATTTACTAATACAATTAATCCGAATTTACTAATAGAACTAATAAAATTGATAACAATTAGAAGCAGAAAAACGAGAGGAAAATCCTCCAAATTTGTAGTTGCGTAGATTTTGAACAAAAATATAAAATCTATAATTTATTACTGAATACAATATTCCCGATGCTTCATAAATAAAACTCATTAAGTAAAAATTAATTATATTGTAAAAGAATTATAAAAATGTATGGAAATTTGAAATATTTTCTGTTGCATCGGACGAAAATTATAAAAGTATTTAATTTTGATTATAAAATAAATTTAACCCAATTCCATACAACATTTTTAAATTTTATGAAATATATAAATTTTAAATTAAATAATAAATAAAATTATCAATAATTAAATGAATTGAAAAAATTTTAATTTTCAAATAAGTGACACAATTAAATAAAATTTTCAAATAACTAAAACAATTATATAAAAGGGGAGAAAACAGAGCAGTTATTTTTAATTTGTTTTAATTAATATTACAGGCAAATAAAATTTTTTTTACTTATTTTTGTATCAAATAATTTTTTCAAAATAATAAGAAATTTAATTAAAAATTTACAGAATTTTTTGTAACCTTTAATAAACCATATTGAAAAACGGCAAGCCAAATTTTGCAAAGAAAAGAATAAGCAAGAAATTTTAAATCAAACCTTACGGTGTGTGGCATATTCCTAAAAAATTCCTTCAAAATATCCTTACTAAACTCTTACACATACATAGAAAATTATTACAACAAAATCTTAAGGTATTTTAAACTGAAGGTTGTTATTATAGTAGAATTGTAGCCTTTCTTTGAATTTCTAATAACCAATTTTCCGTTGAGCTTTTGATTATTTTGTCCTTAATTTTTAACACTTTAGGCTTTCTTCTAACATAATATGTCGAAATCTCTTCTATATTCCCTCGAAAGTATCTGATATGAAATCAAGAACGCCTTCAACTCCATTTGTAATGACATCTACTCCTGAAAATTTAGGCCCAAAATTAAGCCGCATAGGGCATCATGTGGAATTTGATAAGGAGCCCCGAATTGTGAACCAAAATGAACCGGAACATGTACTCGATGGGAAAGGCGCAAATATTTCTGAATCTATTAGAGAATTAATAAAACATGAAGCACGAAGAATTTACATTTATTTAAAAATTGTAAGAGGAGGACGATTTCCTAATTGATTTCAGCAAAGAAGGAGGATTAGAGGGAACGAACACGACCCCAGACATAGTAAAGAGTTTGAGAACCTTTTCTGGTGACGAAGGAGAGTACGGCTCGTGGAAAAAGGCTGTGGAGAGGATCTTGGCGATTTATGATCATATAAGAGGATCCGCCAAGTATTATGGATCCTAAGTGCAATCAGGAACAAGATAATAGGGAATTACAGGTTTGAGGCAGGGAAATAGCTCTACACAGGAATTCTACATGTTAGTATATCCGCACCTGATGCTTATCCTCGAGAAGCTTGGTTGCATGGATGCATCGCAGGAGGCGTATTTAACGATGGAAAAACCGTATAGAAATAAGGCACTCGATACATTCATTCGCGGACTAAAGGGTGATTTACCTAGATTGTTGGGAGTGAGGGAACCACAGGATCTGCCCTAAGCCCTTCAATTAAGTTTAAAGTTAGATAATATGACGAACAAGAACAAAAACCAAAATCATCAAAAAAATAACGAATTAATTCGGGTATCCGTTTCTAATACACATCTTCATAAGAATAATTCTAACTTTCGGAAATACAATTTTACACAACCAAGTCCTGTCAGACAACATATAGATAACCATCATAGCAACTTAAGGAACAATTTTAATCAAATAAAACAATTTGGATATAATAACTATCGGCTGAATCAATATAGAAATAATTTTAGATACGGCCAGCGTGAGAATGATAATTTCCCTAACTCCTGGAGACATCATATCAATTCACAATTGCAAAATACGATTAACCCGTCCCAACTGCAACTCAAAAACGAACCCGCCGGTTCTAAATAATTTAGAACTCACCAGAATGTTAACGATTACCAGAACAGAAACTTTGGTGGTAAAAGATCATTTCCAAGTCAACAGCAGAGCCACAATAAGACGCAGAGAGTTAACTACATCCAACCTTCTGGCAGCAGAGATCAAGAACAAAATCCTAACAGAAAGTCTTGTACGTGTGCTTGAGCTAATAAACAAAATTCTAACAACTCAAGACAAACTGATGGAGGTAATCCTTTTTTAGATTAGGGAGCTCCTCACTTCCATACATAGAACATCGAGATCTATCTAGAATTAATAAGTAACATAAAAATACCCTTTAAACAATACAACATTCAGTTAATAATATAGAAATTCGTACATCCCGCTTGAATTCTATC
Source organism: Condylostylus longicornis (assembly GCF_029603195.1). NCBI lineage: Eukaryota > Metazoa > Arthropoda > Insecta > Diptera > Dolichopodidae > Condylostylus > Condylostylus longicornis. The sequence goes on along the minus strand of NW_026578021.1, from coordinate 204,121 downwards.
CAAAAGGAAAGGCTTGTTTTTCTCATAAAAAAGTATACCACCTTATTTGCTGATCCCGACGAAAAACTTCCATACACAACTACAGTACAGGCAGAAATCAGAACAACATCCGAGGACCCCGTCTATTCGAAATCATATCCATATCCAATGGCACTTAAGAATGAAATAGAGGAACAAGTTCAAAAATTATTAGATGACGGAATTATAAGACCTTCCAGATCGTCATACAACTCAGCTGTATGGGTGGTGCCAAAAAAAGAAGATGCATCAGGAAAAAGGCAATACCGGATGGTAGTGGATTACAGAAAAATAAATAAAATAACTGTTGCAGACAAATATCCGATTCCGAAAATTAATGAGGTTTTATCAAATCTAGGCAGCAAAATATTTTCAGTTATCGATCTAAAAAGTGGATTTCATCAGATACCGTTGAAAGAGAGTGAGGCGGCTTTCTCTATTAATAATGAAAAATACTAGTTTACCAGGCTTCCATTCGGCCTAAAGAACGCTCCTTCAAAATTTCAAAGGACTCTCGATGACATTCTGAGACAACACATCGGTACAAGATGTTACGTCTACATAGACGATATAATCATCTTGGGGGAGAATGAAAAAAGACACTTTGAAAACCTAGAGGCTATATTTGATACATTTAATAAAGCGAACATGAAAGTGCAACTGGATAAATCTGAATTCCTTAGGAATGAAGTAGAATTTTTTGGATTTTCGTATCGGGGAAAGGACTCAAAACCAATGTGAAGAAAGTTCAAGCAATATGTGACATGCCCATGCCCAGGAACTTGAAGGAGTTAAGATATTTTGTGGGAATGTCGTATTATTACAGAAGACTTATACAGGATTTTGCGAAAATCGCAAAACCCCTGACATCCCTTTTAAGAGGGGAGGGTGGACACGTGTCCAAATCCCAATCTAGGAATACGCCAATTACCTTAAACGATGAAGCAAAGGCAGCATTTATGCAACTGAAGAATTCCTTGGTTTCAGAAGAAGTAATACTTAAATACCCAGATTTCAGTAAGGATTTTGAATTGACGACGGAGGCTTCAAACCATGCAATCGGTGCAGTCCTATCTCAGGGAAGAAGACCAATAACTTACCTTTCTAGAACACTAAACGAAGACAGAGGAGGCTTATGTTACTAATGAAAAGGAGCTTTTAGCAATTATGTGGCCTCTGACTTCTCTCAGGAATTACTTATATGGAGCAAGGAGAGTTATAATCTACACCGATCATCAGCCTTTCACATACGCTTTGAGTAAAAAGAATTCCAATAGCAAACTAAAACGATGGAAAGCCATAATAGAGGAGTATAACCATGAGATCAGGTACAAACCGGGTTACACTAACGTTCTGGCCGATGCACTCTCTAGGCTCACACCAGATTCACAGATATTCAGTTTATCCGTAATTCAACATAGCGCAGAAAGCTCATCTCACAACTATATCCAATTTATAGATACACTAATAAACGTTTTCAAAAATCAGAATACAATTTGTTATTTGTATTTCAAAAATTAAATACAAATAACAATATAGACATATCATATCTCAAACACAGTTTTCAGAAAGTGATCTAATAGTGATTTTAAAGAAATTTTTGAATCCAAATATTATAAATGCAACTATGATGGATGAAGTTACTATGAGACAAATACAAAGGATTTACACCAGACGCTTCAAAAATTACAAAATTAGATTTACTCGAACAATAGTGAAAGATATAACCGATGAATCCGAACAGGATGATATTATAATTACAAATTATAAACGCGCACATAGAAATGCTGCACAAAATTGGGCACAAATTATCCAAATTTGTTATTTTCCTAAAATGACGAGCAAAATTAAAAAAATTCGTTGCAATGTGTACGATTTGCAAAGAAAATAAGTATGATAGGCACCCCATGAAGATATTCGACTGGCTCTAAGAGATATTTTTAGTTTTTTAGTTAAAATGAATAATTAAACGTATTTTTTTTATCTTTTAGAATTGAATGTCTTGGAGAATTTTAACAAATATTCCCCAAATTGTTCTGGTGAAGTTACTGTGGTTTACGATAAGAATTACATAAAGTCAATATATATTCATGTAGATCTGTAGTAAATGTACGCCCTGACATGGATCCTGAAAAAATACTAGTTTTTTGTACCTCTCTCTTCCGTATAAAATCGTGCTACGAATTGTTAAATCTACTTATCAAAGCCGATGATTTACAATTAACTATGCTAAAATCGGTAGATGTTCCTTCACAGTTTTTCGTGAATAAAAGCTATAATGCAGTTTCTTTTAACTATAAATGAAATAAATTACTTTAAATGGGTAATTTGGTCAGACATTTATAATAAGATAAATCCCTCTATGTTAGAAATACCAAAGTTCGTTATTGACATGCATATTTCAAGAATTGATAATGAAGATGGTATCGAAATTTTCAAAGATTACATAACAAAAAAATATTTCAATTGTAGTTATAAAGAATTTTATAAAAATATGGTATCTAAAATAATACTATATTATATATGTTGCTCGGTTTACCCTTTTTGTACTTGCACAATTAGAAAACTTTAAAATAGTAAATTAATTAAATTCAAAAAAAAAAAAAAAAAAAAAAAAAAAACAATTAAAATTTATTTTAAGTAAATAAATGTAAATGTAATTTTGAAAAACAAGAAATATACCCCACCCCACAAAATTTGTATTAATACAAAGTAATATGTAGTAGTGTCGGTACATAATACTATACATCACTAGTGTTTATTTACACCACTGGGTAGTTTATCATCAATTTGCATACATAGTTATAAAATAAATAGTTGAATTGTATTAATCTTAAGATTTTATATGTATATTTTTAAATTGCTACTAATAATAATAAAAAAAAAAAAAAAAGATATATTGTACTACTATGGTGTACCTATATGTGTAATAATCGATAATGAAAAATGATTGAGGTCAGCTTCGATCAAAGCTATGATGGAAGATGATTTAAAAACAAGGTGTACATAGTACCACACTACCACCATATAGGAGCGAGTCAAATGGATAAATTGAAAGAGCGCATTCAACACTTGTAGAAATTATACGTTGCCTGAAAGCAGAAAATACAGAACGAAATTTCGAAGAATTGTTGCGACGAGCTGTGAATCAGTATAACTATACTATTCATTCAGTTACAAAGAAAAAACCGATCTTATTGTTTCTGGGAAGGATACCAAATATTGCGCCAGAGGAATTTGAAAGGACTCGTCAAATGATTATCGAAAAATTAAAGGAAAAACAAAAAACTGATCTAGATTATCACAATAGGAAAAAGAAACCCGTACAACAATAAAAATAATAATCATTTATGTTAGGCATAATAAGAGATTGGGCACTAAATTAACGGTTAGGTATAGAAAGGATATAGTAAAAGAAGATAGGAACACTACTGTACTTACCACATCGGGAAGGGTGGTACATAAATCTAATACAAGATCAGGATAATGTAGCAAACCAATTTTTCTTTTCCCCATTCCACACTTTATGTGACTCCCACAATTCAAATTTTGATTTCTTTTCTTTATCTCTTCTTACCACTTTATATTTCAGATTTTTGATGACCAGGACCCTAGCGCACATACAAATTTTAGATTACACCGGATCCTATGTGCTCACTGTTGAACTCGGAGAAGCAAAAATAGAAGAAGGGAAGTACAGAATAATCAATGTGACAGATGTGACCGAAATTGGGGATGCTATTACGCAGCAGGAAACGCTTCTTTCCAACGAAGCATTACAGAATCACACTCTGTACCCGTATTTGCAGCACGAGGTTCAACAGACGCGGGAATTTTTAAACGAATTCATGCCACGACGGATTAAGAGGTCGCTTAGCTTTTTCAGAAGTACATAGAAATGGATAGCAGGATCACCCGATCACGATGACCTCGTAATATCATTAATCCTATTTTATTATCGAGAGCTGCGATTAACGATCTCACTCAAATATTGAACAATCAGCAATTTCCTTATAATAACGCGGAAGAAGCGTTTGATCTAGCTAACATAAAAGTAATTACCAATAGAACTTGCTTATTCTATCTTCTAGAAATTCCCCTAACAAATCCTAATATTTATAAAAATGTATTAATAAAACCAATAAAATTAAAAAATAATAAAATTGTAAAAATTAACTATGTTATAAAGAACTATTATTAAATAAAGAACATTTGTATTGAATTGTAGGTTTTTGTAAAATAATAAATAATATAAAAATATGTAAAAAATATCAAATTGTAAACGATAACTCTACTTGCATTAGAAATGTAATAGAAGGAAGACACGCCAGATGTGACCTCATCAACAGTCAACATGTACCAACTATAGAAATAATCGATAATGGAATAATACTTCTCAACCAGTTTAATATAACATCAAGCAGAGGAGCGATTGTACTTAACGGGAGCTATTTAATCAAATTTAACAACGATACAATAAAAATTAATAATGAGACGTTTAGATGACAGGAAATATCAGCACAGAAAGTTTGGCCACCAATTTTACAACCCAAGGTAACTGAAGATAAATTACACCAACAACTTTCCATAGAACTATTGCTAGAAATCCACAGTAACAACACGAAGGAAATCGAACTATTGAAGGAAGAAAGGCTTACTGAACGGATCTTAAACTATAGTCCATCCATTGTAAGTGCAATAGTGATGCTATTAGTCATGATGCAAAACTTGCAATTAACAACACTTCTGTGGGAAGTACAAACAACAAGGCAAAGGAAAAGAAGAAATAGAACCTACAAATCGGAATATGAAAGAAAATATTACACCAGTACCTCCAAGATCTAGCTCAAACATCCCAAGCAAAGAGACGCAGTCTTAATCAAGAATTATCACCATAGGTCCTAAGAGGGGAGGAGTTAACGTTGCACATTATTTCAGACGTTAACCTATCACCTTTCACCCAAAAATCTTAATTCAAAAATTGAGAAATCATCAACACAGCAATTTTCGATGTGAACTACCTTAAAATTTAGTTCACAAAAAAATTCCTTGAACGGTCACGTTGCAGCTACAACAATTTTACTTATATTGCATGTAGAGCGATCGTAAATAAAAATTAACATTTTATAAAAAATTTAATCATTATTATTTTATAATTAGAAGTGAGAACCAATAAAATTTATTCGTTGTAAAATTAAATAAAAAGATGGTTTCCTTTTATTAAATAATATAAAGTAATTTTCTCTAAAAATTTTGTAAAAAGAAGTGAAAGTAGAAGACATACACAAAGATATATACATTCTTGCTCAGCGTAAAATTCTGCATTGATTTAGTTACATGTCCGTCCGTTCGCTGGTCTGTCTGTTCGTCCGTCCGTCCGTCCGAACGCACGATAATGCAAAAACGAGATACGCAATCGACACTAAACTTTCACCAGTTTTTTCTCTTGCGCTAAGGGCGAGCTCTACTGTAATTGGACCAATTCTGACAACGCGGTTCGTGCAGGGTTCGGCAAAGGTTTTAATAGGATGGCTGCACCGGTTCGGGTGGCTGTTACGCAACTTCAAAAGCAATTTCTTTTACATTCGGAAAAATAATAAAGTCAGATTTATGAAACTTGGCAGTTGTGTGTTGCGTAACGGACCTATTATAAGTCTGTTATATTTCTGAAGTTTTGGTGGAATTGCTTGACAGGTTCGGGTAACTACATACATATTCAAAAGCTAATTTTTAATATTTATATAAAAAGAATAAAGTCAGTCGTGTGCCCAATTATAAGTCAGACATGTCCGTAAAGTTTCTATAGAATTGTTTCACATTCCTGGCATCCTTCATTCTTGTCATACAAGAATGAAGGATAGCTTAATGATAAGCTATATTTATCATAACTATTGTAAACAAATATGATATGAGAAGTATTGGTATATGATGAATATGACGTTTAAAAATGTGAATTAATATTTAATTAATCAATAATTCAAATTTAAAAAAAATATTCTTTAAGTAATGATGAGTAAAAGTAGTAAAAAATTTTTTAATTGTTTAAGTAATAAATGATATTAATATTTGTGATAAAGTTTGTTTTAAGAAACTAAGATGTAATATGATTATTTTATCCTATAATGAATTGAATTTTTTTTATAATACATTGAATTTTTATATTTAAAAGTATTTGGATAAGTAACAAATTTGCAAATTAATTTAGCACAATAGCTGTTTATTATTTAAAATTGCGTTTTTAAATAAAATTATTTTACTTTCAAAATGAAATATTTGTTCATTAACAATTTTTTTTCTTCCGGTGTTGAAAATGGATTTGTAAAATTAAAAGGCTTCTCCTTTAAGACCATTTTGAAATGAATAGATATCGAAATGAGCATTATTGCTTGAGGTAATAAATATGTTTCTCATCAATGCCAAAACATTTCATCACTGTTTTTGTTACGAATAATCTTCTTTTGAGACGAAGTACTTTGAATAGAATTCTGCATTTATGGCAAATATTCTTGAATTCTAAACAAAGATCAAATAACTTCTAAAAGTAACACCTTTTACAAATGATATATAGTTCATTTGAAATTAGTAAATCCCGTAGTTAGATCAAAGAATATATCTTTAATACAAAGGAAGAGCATATGGAACATTGAAAAGGTTATATATCTTTATACCAAACGATTTTATTTTGCTAGATATTTGATGAAAAAATAATAAAAAATTTTTATTTAGAGAAAATATAATTGTTTTACAATTTAACAAGAAAGTATTTGCTGTGAAACAAACGAACTTTTGTTTACAATACAACTCTTTTGATATTTACAAAATTGAATTAAAATATAGTTTTTCTTAAAAAATTTTCTTATGCGCAACAAAAAATTGGTTCAAAGCTATGGTTTATAATGAAGAAATTTTTCCTTCAACAAGTGAAAATACTGCTTTTAAAAACAATCAATGTATACCTAATACACTATTCAAATTACTTTCATTCATATACGAAACAATTAAAGGGATTATATACATTCAGGATGCACGATTTATACAGTTTTTGAAATAAATCAAAAATAAATTTAAAGAGCTTTTGAAAAGCTTGCGGTTTAGAAAATATAAGATGCCAAATATTCAAATGTAACAAATTTGGGGAGGCGATAACTTGAGAGAGGTTGGAGGTGTCTAAAAGCTGTTAAAATTTCAAACTTTTACAACCTGTAGTCTAGAAGAAAAACAACATCAAAAATTTTAAGAAACGGATTTTCAATAACGGTAAATTTGAACGGCCATTTTGTTTTTTGAAAGTTCAAATATAGTATGCCGTAGTTCAAGAACTCCACTATATCTCGGCGTATGCAAAATTTGAAAAATGCTTATGGTTTCGCTGTAATAAATAGTTAGAAAGTGGCATTTTTAGTGCTTTGAGGGGCTATAACTTTTAGAGGTATAGATAGGTAAAAATTTTATTCCACGGAACTAAGTTTCTAGTGAAGACCTATGTACGTACGAAATTTCAGCTTTCTATTTTCAAGAATGTAGAAGTTTTGTAAACAGAACGGACGGACAGAGTGAAACTAATATGCCCTTTTTTTCAAAAATTTTTTGTAAAAGTGCTTACAAAATATGTTTAGTATAAAAGAAGTTGTTTTTAAATGTACATAAAATTCTTTCGGGACTGTTACAGAAAAAAAGTTACTCATTTTCAATGAAAGGAAAACAAATTTAATATAACCTAAATACATTCTAAGAGCAGCAAATTTTTTATTATAATATTTTTTTAAGTAAGTGTGGTTCTTTTAGAATTTATAAATTTAGGTTATTTTTTAAAGCATTACTCATGCAAATTGCGCTCAATTTTCACTCGATTTTAAAAGCAGTTTGATTGCGACCAACACTCAATTTCATCATCTTTTTAATAAATTAATTGTTAAAAAGTTTGTTAAAAACCTTAACAGTAATTTTTATTGAAATGAAATAACTTTTTATGAAAATAATGTCATTTGATATTACTCGAATTGCCTCTAGGGTCCCAGGAAAAGTAATAATTCCACCCTCCAAAGCATTAATTTAGAATCGAAACTCGCTGATATTGATTTGTAAGGATAAAGCTACTTTAATTTCATTAAAAAAAATAAAATTATCAATAAAAAAAATCATCTGGCAAATCGCATTTTTCTGGCTTTCGAACCTGGTACTTTTTGCATAGAAATCGTATGCTGTACGCATTACCTTATATAGTATTAGTATTAACTAATTATACATTCACGCCTTTTGTATCTGCATGGATTTTAGTACTAGCTCAAAGCGAGGTTCTAAAATTAACTACTAAAAAGATATTTGATTTGAAAGGAACTAACTATTTGTTTAATTATGTACTTTTTCGTATTTATTTTTAAGAGCATTTCTTACTTTAAGTTTTATCTTATAAAATATTAGGAAAAAAACATATCAGTGGCTTCAAGCACAAACGACTTAAGTCTGTCTTAGTGATTTCGAGATAAATGCATTTAAAACTTTAAATAAATTTTGAAAAAAGTTATGAAGTTTTTTGAACCAAATTTTTTTTTGATCGAAAGATAATTAAAAAAGGAAGCGGTTAACTCATAATCTACAACTAACTAAAACAACTAACAGTATTCTCATAATTATGAAAAAAGAGATACAAAATTTATAAAAAGCATTTTTCAAAGCATATCTCGACTTAGGCGATTTGTGAAAAATTACTTTTGCATTTTCGTCAAATTTAAGTCGTCTTAAGCTGTTGTTGCAAAACTGAAGATATGATTTTAGGTGACTTAAGTTATACTGAAAAGGGAAGAAATATATAAATTATTTCTTCCTATATCAACTTCAAGTAAAAATTATTTCTAAAAATTTAAAAACAATTGTTTCATTAAATTTAAGAAAGGTGACAGTATCTTTTATTCTCTCACAGATTCTCCAACTAAATATGGATTAGTATCTGCTAAATCTCCAGTAAACCAACAGATTAAAAAATTGCATCAAGTACTCTAAGTTTTTCTTTTTTGGGACTAATTTTCTCTTCTTCTTCAATTTGGAGCATATCTTGAAAATCTAACTAGTTAACACCTTGTCTTAAAATACAAAAAATCTTTGTATAAACTGTTCTTTAAAATATTTTTGGAAGTCAATTTTTTGAAATCTGTGGTGCGACTTTTTCCCCTTAAGAGAATTTCAAAAAGGAACTCAATTACAAAAAGCTTCATTGTGCAACGGATCTGACAAAATTGTTACATTATTGTAAAAATGAGCACATAAAGTAATCTCTAAAATGAGTTTATGAGTTTGGTGTTTTTTATTTTATTTATGTACTATAGGCCATATGACTTTCTTACTTGTTCATAATGATAGTAAATGTGAATTAATTAAAATTTTTAAATCGAAAACAAAATGAAATCGAGTGTGAGTCATTACAACTACTGTAATGAAAAATCAAATTTGATAGTGCACTCGAACTCATATAGAAAATAATAATTCGATACTTGTGAAAATTAAATCTTGGGAACGTATTATTAATTACATATAGAAAATGGTTTGTTCGCCAGTTTTTTCTAAGTTCTGCCGTAAAAAGTATATAGATCTCCGTAAAAAGTTGTGGCAAAGTAAAGTCAGCATTTACTTTCCAATTAAGATTCCATACAAAATGGCCACGAGTAAGCTTTTAGCGTTGATGTACTTGAGGGCATGCAGGAGCCCGGTCGCGAAAGATTAAGCGAATTTTTCTAACCGTTCGGCAAATTGTAAAAGGATTTTACTTAAAAGAATAAAAGTAGAAAGCCTTTCATATTTTTTTATCTCTACAGATATGTTCACATGCCCAATAGGACTCGAAAACTTGCTTTTGAATGTTGTCAATTTTAAAATCAGGATCATTAATACAGTCACCATGACCAAAGTCAATTGCGGTTTTCAAAATTGTATTAACTTCGGTTTTTAAAGTAAGATCTGTCGATGCTTGTTTATTTACTATAGAACCAGTTTCGCCAATTTCCATATTTTAAAACACTTTGACTCCCTTAAATTAGCTTCTGATATATTGCAATACCTCTAATATCCGCCACAATTATTTCAGCTCTCCTAGCAAGTTCCAAATTTTTAAACGTACGTGTATAAAGTTTATATTGGATAATTTTTATATTATTTAACAATTTCCAAAATAAGCACATTTAAAAGCAATAATAAATAACTGTCTTTGTAAAAAATACTTCTTTCGAAATAACAAAAATATAATAAATATTTGAAAATCGAAGAAATTTAATCTCACGGAAATGAGTAATAAAAAGTATAACAAAATATTGTTATTCCCAGATGTACCAATTTTATTTATTGAAAACCCTTGCAAATTATAATAATTTGAATTTTCTAACAAAATGCGTTTTACTAGTTTATAATAAAAATATTGCTTTGTAATACAATAATTAGAATAAAAACTCTTGTTAAACACAAAAATTTGATCTACCTAATAACATGTGTTTTACAAGGGAGTAATAAAACAACACTTTGTTTAATACAATTAGACCACAAAGGCAAAACAATCTAACTTCAGGTAGCTAGCCACGTGCCATTTTAACATGGAAACTCCGTCAATTGAAAAAAACATTTGTCGCAGGTAAATCATGAAATGACCTACAAGATTATTTGTTAAATAAAAAAATTCAAATCTTAAACATGGGATATTTGGGTAATTAGAGCATTAAAAGTGCAGGTAACTTGTGCAGATGTTTTATATTTTGGGTTAAAATATACAACTATCTTACTTGTCCCTGAATGTAAGATTTAATTTTAACTATACTTTTATAAACCATGGACATAAAGTACCTACACTATATATCTCATAAAATAATATGTTAGGCGTTATAAAATATTTTTTATTATAAAAAACTAACAAATATTCTATACTGATCCTATATGATTTCGAACACTAAACGCTTAATTTTGATGTTTTGTTTTTATTTGCACGCGTTATAAAAACCTAGCTCAACATAAAAAGCCTTTTGGAATATAATTGTATTTGCAATAATCCCCTAACTCGAGATCACTTTAAACAACCAACAATTATTATTTTACACAAATCGCTTATGTCGAGTTAGTATTTAAAACAACTCAAAATTAATTTTGCAACAAAAGCTTAACTCGCGATAAGCGGTTATAAAAATTCATACATGAAAAAAAAAATTTCACTAATTTTGATTTGCAAGAATAGCCTATCTCGAAATAAGTGGTTTGCCAAAAACATGTTTTCTGCTCTTAACTCGATTTAGGCGATTAGTGCAAGTGCACATAGTTACCATCTCGAGTTAGCCCAATCAGCATTTTTGTAGACTGGAACGTAAACTGTCACTAAATTTGGAACGATAAAGTAATTGCGATATGTTATTGCTACTCAGCGGGTACTCAGCAGCTACGTGGCCGGTACCAAAATGGGGAACAGATTTTGAGTGCCTTTCTGCTACAAAATAACGTGCCCGTACTCGTAAAAAAACGTTCCTGTTTCGTCTTTGTGTGGTTTTCGGCACTTTACGCACACATGTATTTTTTTTATAAAAAACAATACTTATAATTGGAATGAAAGAGAAAGATATTTATTACAAAAATTATTTTTTTTTAAAAAGCTACTCTTTTTTCTTATGATGTGTAATCAAAACTATACAATGTCAGAAAAAGTTATGTCTACCTAATATAAGATTTTGCAAAATAAATATTATAGGTTTTTAGAAATTAATTTCTCGGATATTTCTCAATATTTTTCTACTGCGAAGAAAATTTTACTGATAAATATGACCACAAAACTTCCAAAAAACAAGCGCCATCAAGAAATAATTATTTTTAACAAAAAAATTTTAAACATTTTTTTGATATAAAAGGTTTCCTTTCGTTCAATATAAAAAAAGTTAAATCATTGATAGCATCAAAGTTTTTTATAAACAAGAATTTTCACTGGTTAATATTTATTAATAATATAATAAAACTATGTAATATATAAACGACTCTAATTTTTTTTTAATTTAAAAATTTTTGATTTTTGTTTAAACTTACAATTATAATAAATTCATACAATATGCATGTGAAATATATTTATACTCTACACTTTTGAAAAAAAATTTTAACGTTATTTTATTTTTGAGGCATAAATCTATGAAGTAATTTCATATAAATTGCGTATTAGAATGCTATTAAGTTATTTATGAAATATTTCAGTTCTCTATAATAATTGCTAATAAAGTAACATGGCAACCCTTGTGTATATTAAATTTTGCAAATACAAAAAGTAAAATGTCTACTTCAACCTTTTGCTACTTCATGGTAACCAAAACCGGCCTTTGGTACTACAAAGTGACAAAGTCGATAAAGGAAGTCCCTGCAACGTAGACTGTAGTCACAATGTGTGATATGTCACTAAAAAGTTTTTAGTACCACATTGACCCACTTCGCTACCTAAAGTTTAAAAAGGAAAGCATACTTGGAGCGAGCGGGACAACACATATTAAATTTTGATTCACACTTAAAAATTATTGTTTATGTTTTCATTTTGCATCAGTACAAGCGCATTAAATTCAATGTATTTATATTTTGTTTTCTTTTTTTGGAATTAGGTATTTAAGAATTAATTTTAAAAATATTGGTATAATGTCGGGAACTTTTAAAATTGTATCAACCAAAAAGGAATGGTGATACTTATTTTATTGCAATTCCAAACAATATTTGGTGTAAATAAATACAAATGAGTTTTTGTAAAAAAAAAATTTATCGTAGCCAAAACTGCTTTAGAACTTCAAAGTAGCTTATGCTTTAAGTAATGGATAGTAGATTCAAAAGGTTTTTGGAATAATGACAAAATTATTATGTTCATTGCGACGTTCCGTGATGTCATGAAAATAACTATGTCGAGAAAGTAGCTATTAAAGGTAGCAAAGACGTTATTATTTCTTTAATATTCACTACATAGAAGCAATTTTTTTATTTATTTTTTCTTACTATGTGGTCGCAAATTTTAGTATTCGCTACGTTTTCGCCACTTTTTTTGTGTCAAAAAAGTTTTTGTGACTTTGTATTACACATTAAAGTAACAAACACCGGATTTGCGACTAATTTTTGACCCAGTGGAAAATAGATGGCATATTGTCACTACTATTGCTGCTTGGGAGGTCATGTGTGAAACTCAAAACGGAGCATTCGCTGGTAAACATATCTCATTTTTGTCTTATCTCGAGTTAGGCGGTTTGTGTTTGAGGCCGCTGATATATATATATATTACGGGTGTGTTTTTGAAAAAAAAAGTAAACTTAAACTATCTCACACACAGAATGAAACACAATTTTAAAACTTGCAAGGCACTTGGAAGGCTTTCAATGCAAGCACACGCGACTAGTTATAATAATAACGTTTATAACTTCAATAATAGCAACAATCATAATAATAATAATAATAATAATAGCAATAATAATAATAACAATGACAACAACGATAATAGTAATGATAATAGCAATACAATAACATTAACAACAACAATAATAATAATAATAATAATAATAATAATAATAAAAGTAATAATAATAATAATAATAATAATAATAATAACCATAATAATAATAATAATAATAATAATAATAGTAATAATAATAAAAGTAATAATAATAATAATAATAATAATAATAATAATAACAATAATAATAATAATAATAATAATAATAATAATAATAATAATAATAATAATAATAATAATAATAATAATAATAAAAATAGTAATAACAATAATAATCATAATAACGTTAATAATAATAATAATAATAATAATAATAATAATAATAATAATAATAATAATAATAATAATAATAATAATAATAATAATAATAATAATAATAATAATAATAATAGTAATAAAAATAATAATAATAATAATAATAATAATAAATAATAATAATAATAATAATAATAATAAAAATAGTAGTACTGACGTGAACGTCGATACCAATAATAACAATAGCGTTGAAAATAATGAAAAAGACCATAGCGACGATACAAATAATAACAAAAACAAAAATATTGACAATGAAACCAAATATCCAAATTTCATTCATGGTAAAACATTCAAAGCTAACACCCAGTTTTCTACATATATACTCAACAATCACAACCTACCCAACTCTCGCAAACACATCCACTTACTAACAGTCTAGATCCGCTGACTCCTTTGATCGTTCGTATGACCAAAAGGTCCGTTGAAGATGGCGATAATACTTATGTACTATCTCGCTTCAGAGATCGGCCTGTATATGGAATGTTAAATTGTACCTGGTATTACTTTTTGACGCCCCCGAAAATTTCCACCACAATGGTAAAACTAGATTAGGTGTTAAAGCTTTTATTGAAAGTGAGGGCCTTCCCACTGACTATCCTATTTTATATAACTTATTCGAAAATTTTCATGACACTTTAAATATATCTTCCGCCAGTGTTGAAAAAGATTTACAAACATTTAGGGACCATATGAAAACCAAATGGATTGATAATCTGCAGAGGATGCGGGAACTTTTTTTCTATCGACGACTTCAGCCCAATCATCTAGATGGTTAAAGTAGCCTCCGTAACAACAATAACTTAGTCCAAATTAACTGGTTTGGAAATATAAGGGCAAGAACTGTGAAACTCCTTTTTTTGTACTATCAGAATATTCGTTGACTAAGGACTAAAACTAACACCGTTCTGTTTAACTCTTCTCTTCTTGAATGTGATTTTTATGTCCTAACGGAAACTTGGTTGTCCCCCTGCATCAATAACCTTGAATTATTCAACTCTTCATTTTCTGTTTTTAGAAAAGACCGACATGGCCTTTTCTTGCAGAGACACACACCAAAGGCAGGTGGGGTATTAGTCGCCGTTAAAAACTTGTTATCAGCTAGCAATATTGACATTCGAGACTCCGATTATCTTAAAATCATTGCAGTTAAATCAAGCTGAATTCCAAAACGCTTTTCTTAGTCAATTGCTACATACCGCCTAACTCAAGTAATGAGTTATATGCAAAATTTTCCTTGGCAATTGATTATGTATGCAATTCTCTTAACCCGGAGGATGAGGTTTTTGTTTTCGGAAATTTTCATCTCCCCAAGAATTAGATGGATGACTCATGACGAGGAACCATTTTTGATTGCAATTGACTGGTCTAGTGAGTTGGAGTTGTCTTTTATAGATGCCTTTCACCTAAGTAATTTGCAACAAATATCCTCAATAATAAACCACCAATCGAATCAACTGGATCTAGTTTTTACTTCCAATTGATATAATTGTTTACTTATAACTGTCCCGGATCCGTTGGTTAACGTTTGTATCTACCATCCTTCAATACCTTGCATTGTTGCATTGACGACCAACCATCTATTGACGAGCCCCTTTTCTATCGTTTTGATTTTAAAAGGGCGAATTTCGCATTGCTAAATGATTTTGTTACTGACGACTTCTCTTCAGTATTTCACTTAACTGATATCGAGTCTATGTCGGGTAAGTTTTATGAAATGATTTTTGCTACATTTGAATTGTTTATTCCAGTGTTGAAAACTAAAGATACTGGCTTTGGCCCTCCATGATTTTTACAAGAGTTAAGGTGATTTCGCAACAAAAAGAATAAGCTGTGGCGTAAATATCTCTCCACTAAAGGTGACAGGGACTATGAGAATTTTCGATTGTCGCATAATCAATTTAAATCAGCAGCAAAACAACGTTACGACTACTTTATCTATAAAACTTCGGATAACTTAATACGTAGTCCCAAAGTTTTTTGGAAATTCATGAACCATAAGAGGAAAGTGATAGTTATCCAACCTTCTTGAAATTCGCCGAGAATACAAGTAATAATTCTCAAACTATTTCCAAATTTTTTCGTAACGTTTTCGCCGAATCTTACTCTTTTTCATCTTTTCAATTAGATGTTGACGACTTTCATCACATTGATAACTATCCTAAAACTACCTTTACAAATTTTATCATGAACTCTTTTGCGGTTGAAAAATATCTTCCCAATTGGGGTTCTAGTCCTTCTCCTGTACCAGATGGAGCTCCTGCGATTATTTTCAGCAGGTGCTTCTCTGGCGCCCATCTTAATCGTAATTTTTAATAAGTCTTATTCTTCGGGAATTTTTTCTTCCGTGTGGAAGGAAGCTTTCATCAGGCCAATCCATAAGAAAAACAATAATAATGGCATGGCTGCCATCCTATGTCTAAACTGTCAGCAATTCCTAAGTTGATGGTATATGGCAACATTTATTACCATTGTATGCCATTCATTAGTGGGCGTCAGCATGGCTTCTTAAAAAAGAAATCCGCGGTGATTAACCTAGTGGACATCTTTCCACTAGGTATGTGCTACTCTAGGCAAATAATATGGAAAATGGGTATCAAACGGATGTAATTTACACAGACTTTAGCAATGCCTTTGACATCCTACCACATAATGTTATTATTTGAGATTTGAAACTTCTTAGCCTAGATGAATTCATTACTGGCAGGATTTACAGAGTCCTCTTTCGCTCAGCAATTCTGATGAGAATTTTCAAAAAAGTAAGCTCTACAAATGATATGAACCGCTTTTACGGGTGGTGTTCAAATGATAATCTAAAAATCAATGTAAGTGAATGTGCACAAATGTGGCAAAGACTGCTCTAGGCAAAGACGACCATTTTTAACAAGCTATAGCTTTGAATGGTCAAATTCTTAGTCAAGGTTCAATAATGGATCTGGGTGTTTCCTTTGATAACAAATTATTATTCATAAACCACAATAATCATATCACATGCAGATCAAGCTCGATGTTAGATTTCATTAAGCGCTGGTCAAAAGAGTTTAATGATCCTTATGTCTTAAAATCGCCCTATTTCTCCTAATCATTTACTTGCAATCATTTAGAATATATTTTTTATACCTGCGCTTCGTGAAGGGAATATTAACTTTAGTATGGAGTTTGTAATTACTTGTAGGAGTTATCTGCGGTATGAACATATAAATATATTCTTGCTAAGC
Source organism: Condylostylus longicornis (assembly GCF_029603195.1). NCBI lineage: Eukaryota > Metazoa > Arthropoda > Insecta > Diptera > Dolichopodidae > Condylostylus > Condylostylus longicornis. Next base: position 187,084 of record NW_026578021.1, on the reverse strand, counting down.
GTAAAATTCTGCGTTGATTTGGACTGGTCTGTTCATCCGTCCGTCCGATCGTACGATAACTCCAAAACGAATAATGCAATCGACACCAAACTTTCGCAAGTTGTTCCTTTTGTGCCAAGGAGCAACCTTATTGTAAATGGACTAATTGGGATTACGGGTTTCGATAGCTGCCATACAACTCAAAAAGCTTATTTTAAAAATTTCAAAGCGTAATAAAGGTATATATATGAAATGTTGTTTTATTGTGTGCAATTACATTCTACATATGCTCTAAAAAATTGAAGTTTCTGTAAAATAGTTGCTTTAAATTCGAGTAGTTGCTTTAAAACAATGAAAGGTGCAGGGTATAATTCAATCGGTTTATGTCGACTGAAAAGTTGTTACGTAATTTACATTTTTTTGAGTTTCTGATTTTGGGCTTGATATAAAATTTTTGTGGCCAAATTCTTAATATTAATTCTGTTTCTTTTTTTTATAAACGTATAAAATTAGCACTTGAAAAAAAGTGCTTATTAGTTTCACTCTGCCCATCCGTCAAAACTTTTTTTGTTTACAAAACTTCTACACTCTTGAAGACAGAAAGCTGAAATTTATTACGTACATAGATTTTTACTAGAAACTTATTTCTGTAGAACAAAATTTTTAGCTATCTGGCCTCCTCTAGAAGTTATATGTCCCAAAAACCCTAAAAATGGCCTTTTTTAACTCTTTTTAACTCTTTCTTGCTTTTTTTCCAAATTTTTGATGTCAGTTTTCTTCTAAATCCCAGCCTACAGAAGCTTGAAACTTTAGCAACTTTTAGAGATTAACAGTAGGTATTGGGTGTCTTTGTGCTGGGAAAAAATCAGCCCATATCGCACGCCCCACTTTCACTTTCTTATTTCCTGGTAAAGGTAGATGACCTCTTAACGTGTGTCATGACCTGTATAACGGGTCGTTTATTTCCTGATATAGGTAGATGACTTGTTTAAGTGTGTCATGACCCATGCACATATGAATGTACGAAGCTGAGGTGGCCAGGTCAATGAACTATAAAGTAGGTCAAACGTTGTAAAGCAAGTTGTTTACTTGTTCGACTTCAGCGCACTTGAGACTTTGCATGATTGTTTACATGTGAGTTTCCTTTGCCGGAGTTGTCCAGCAGATAAGGAAATTTAAATTAAATATTTTAAAAATAGTATTAGGTAATTAGAAATATCAGAAAGTACGTATTTTTAATTTTACCTTGATAGTAAAAAAGGAAAAAGCTTGTTATATTTACATTGAGGTACCTATAATTTTTATTTTCCTTCTACCTTAGTTCTTGTTATTGTAGCTAGTTGCTTGCGCACCGCATTGTTTTTGTTTTTACTAGTTGTTTACTTGTCCGAGTTCAGCGTACTTGAGACTTTGCATGATTGATGGGTAAGTATGTCATGACCCTTTGATTATTGTTGATTCGAGGAGTTGTATAGCGTTGGTATCGTCGAGCAAGTTTTAGTTAATGGCGGAAGTTGTTTTTAAGGTCGTAGACCTAGCTTTGGAGTAAAGAGTTCAGGAAGTTGGAAATAAAGAGAATGTTGTTATAAATAATGTTAACGGAATATCATGAAATAAAGTTGGGTCAAACCAATGGTTTGTATTGTAGCACTTTTCCCTTCAACAAGTGAAAATACTGCTTTTAAAAACAGTCTATGTATATCCACCACACTATTAAAATTATTTTCATTTATAAACGAAACTATTTCTAGGATTGCATATATTTAGGATGAACCATTTATGCAGTCTTTGAAATAAAGCAAAATTTAATATAAACAGGGGTTAACATAATCCTCGATTTTAAGGGTTAATTGTGTGAGTTAAGAAAAATAATTATATTTTTTAATGTCATAGAATTTACCGTTAACTTTTTGCGTTTATAGAAATTTGAAAAAACTTGCGGTTTCAGAAATATAAGGTGTCAAAAATGCAAATTTTACAAATTTCAAGAGGCCATAACTTGAGAGGGGGTGGAGATGGAAAAAAATTTTCTTCTAACGAAATGAACTACTTGTTATTGTCTAAAAGTCCCTAAAATTTCAAGCTTCTACAGGCTGGGGTCTAGAAGAAAAACGACATCAAAAATTTGGAAAAAAAGGACTTTAGATAACGGTAAATTTGAACGGCCATTTTGTTTTTCTAAAGTTTAACTATAGTATACCGCGATAGGGGAAGCAAGCCATTACCTTTCTGCGTTTGCAAAATTTCAAAAATGCTTATGGTTTCATTGCAACAAATAGTTAAAATAGGAGGATATAACTTCTAGAGGGGGGGAGATAGGTAAAATTTTTGTTTTACGAAAATAAGTTTCTAGTAAAGATCTATGTACGTATTAAATTTCAGCTTTCTATCTTTAAGAATGTAGAAGTTTTGTAAACAGACACACGGACAGACGGACGGACGGACGGACGGACGGACGGACGGACGGACGGACAGACGGACGGACGGACGGACGGACGGACGGACGGACGGACGGACGGACGGACGGACAGAGTGAAACTAATAAGCATTTTTTTTCAAAAAATTTTTGGAAAAGTGCTAAAAAGTAGTATTATTTTTATATAGCTACCATGTGTAAGAATACTACTACTACAACTTTTTTATTATTTTGAAGAAGAGTGTAGAAAAATGCAATAAGGTAACATTTATTTATATCTTATGATTAATTACATCTTGTATTGGTTTTCTTGTTTTGTTTTGCTTCTGTTTAATTTTTCGCATTAAAAGGTAAAAAGAAATATGAAAATATTTCAATGCATTTTATGATGCATAACATACATATCTATTCATATATATGTAGTTACTTAAGGTTAAGTTTAGGAAATAGAAGGAATGAAATTCTTGTTCGATTCTTCGTAAAACAAGAAAAAAATGTTGAAGGCTTAAAAGTGATATGTAAAGAATGATCTGGTTTTGATTGTGGTTTTCATAAAAGCAGAATGAAGAAAAAAAATAAAGCATCTTTTTAACTCAAATATTAAAAATGTCGTATTTTTTTAATTTTCTGAGAGCCTGGTACTAAGTATATTGATGTTATTTGTATGTTAAAAAACAACAAAAAAATAGATTTAAATGTTGTTCTTTTATCTTATGGGAGCAACAGATTTCATAAAATAAAATCTAAACCTATGGAAAAAGGAAAATTATGAAACATTTAAAAACACATAATTATTTTTATTGTAATTGAAATTTATTTCGACCATAACTCATATCTGAAAAAATTAAAAAAAATCAAAGAAAATAAAAAAAATACCTGAAAGTTGAAATAAAATACAAATCTTTCATTTTACTTATTTTTATTTTCATTTTTAAAAAAAAAAATTAAATTCCTTAAATACTTAATTAAAATTATTTATATTTTTGACAATTTTAAATTTTTATTATCTGTTGTTTTTATGATGAATTTCCCTGAATTCACCAAATGAAGGTAATTTTTATTTAATTTAAAAATCCTGACGTAATTGTCAGGCATGAAAATGTAATTATTTTGGGTTACAAACACCCAATATGGTTTTTTTGTATTTCTACTCAATTTTTCTTCTATGCCTTCTAAGGCATAGTTTTCATTTCGGTCCATTTGTTGAACCGTTTGACTGTTAAAAATACGAATGAGATTCATATCTGGATCCTCCTTTTCTTTTTGGGCCTGAGATTCATCAAACCCAATTGAAAAACAATCCAAAATTTGGATGCTGTCTTGTTGTTGTTTTTGATGATATTTTTGCTGCTGCTGTTGTTGTTGCCGTTGTAATTGTTGTTGTTGATGATATTGTTGCTGTTGTTGTTGCGGTTGTTGTTGCGGTTGTTGTTGCGGTTGTTGTTGTTGTTGATGATATTGTTGCTGTTGTTGTTGTTGTTGATTCAGCTCTGCCTTTTGATGACTCACCCTTTTCCGTTTTGGGGTAGTCATCAAAATTTGGCTTTCTTCATAGGTCAAGTCAAGCGATTCCATTTCTATTAGGTATTGATATATATTTTTTCTTGATAATAGAAATGCGACTGTTGAATATTTAGAAAATTCTGAAGGTATTTGTACAAAAACTGAGCATATAAAATCTTCCATAATCAAATACAATTATATGCATTACAGTTTTTCAATTAGAAATTATAATTAATTTTATTACAAAATGACAGGATAATTTTTTTAAGATGATTAAAACCACAATGTTGTAAGTTTTCCTATTTTTAAAATAGTTTCAATACAAAGTTGTTAAAGGATTTTTTCTTTAAATAGGATCTAAAGTCGAAATAAAAATTCTTAAACCATAATTTATGTATCACGATTAAACTATAATTTTGAAGTGTACAATGCAATTGATTGCACCGCATTTGATGTTTATCTTTACTATTAGAAATCATCATTTATTTTTATACATTTCAGATGATTAAATCTGAATATTTCTATTTTTAATGGATTCTAAGTCCAAGGTTTAATTAACTGAAATATGATTTTGCTACAATGTAACAATTAGTTTCTTTTATTACTAATATAATAAATTTGAATTCGTTTACAGCCAATATACTTTCGTATTTTCGAATAAAAACATGGCGCGCAAATTTGTTTTAAAAAAATTTCTACAATCTTTTCGAGAAAATTTAAAGGCGTATACCATCGAAAGTGAAAACATATCCGTCATAAAACGGTTCAATATTCAAGGTCGCGTAATAAAATTTAAAGTTAAAGCAGCACCATCACAGCTAGAGCCAATTGATTGGTTCAAAAACACAATTGAACAAGTTTTGAAATACATTCTTGAAGGAGTTGACCCCACAGATCAAATAGGATTGACATTTTGCGATGAAAGTTTTGAACACAGAGGACTGGGATGGGTGAAATTTCAGGAGGCGAGAGAGCTTAAATTTGAAGACGTGTGGAACATCATATCAAATATTTTTCAGAGTAACTCTGAAGGTTTAAGCTCTGATAAATTTTGTATAACAGCAACATGTGTTAAATTACCACAAGGAACCGGTAAAACTTTAAAATACACAAATTTTGATGACGAATGCAAACACCGTAGAAGAGTTATTACAATTTCAAACAGAGGTAATTTATGCTTGCTTCGAGCTTTAATTGTAGCTATTCATCAAGTCGAAAAATCTGTAGATTATAAACAAATAATAAAAACTAATTTAAAATTGCAAACGAAAAAAGCCACAGAACTTATTAAAAATGCAAGTCTTACAATTCTTAGCAAAGGCTATGGGGTCATCGAACTAAACAAATTTCAAAAACATCTATGTAATTATAAAATAATAGTATATAAATATGGTACAAAAGGAAAAGATATAATATTTGAAGGATTAGGAACAGGGAAAAAATTAAATCTTTTATTTCACAAAAACCATTACAACGTGATTACGTCACTTACAGCAGCATTTAGTTGTATATATTATTGTGAAGATTGTCATGCAGCGTATAATAACAAAAATGGACATAGATGTACTGGATCATGTCCGTGTTGTCAAAAATCACCACCATGTGATAAAAATTTGAAAAATATTATGTATAATGATTGTAACAGAAAATTTAATGGTAAAGAATGTTTTGATAACCACAAAAGTTCTAGTTCAACTACAATAAGTATTTGCGAACTAATACATAAATGTTTCAAATGTTTAAAGGTCTACAAAAAAGATAGACAACACATTTGCGGTGAATATTTTTGTAAAATATGCAATAAGTACGTGGAAAGTAACCATTTATAACATAAATCCAACCAAATAAAAATCAACCCAATTTAAAAAATTTCTTGTTCATTTTTTATGATTTAGAAATAAAACAAGAAAAGTTTTTTGAAGAAAAACTTGTAAAAAATAATAAAATTGTCATTAAACAACATGAAACAACTTTATGTGTTTTTGAGCAAAGGTGCGATCAGTGTATTGATATTGTATCTTTATATTTATGCGCAAATTGCAAAATTAGAAGAAAAATAATTGAAAAAGGAAATATTATAGAAACTTTTCTTAACTACATATTGGAAATGAGAAAAAAATTTAAAAATATTATAGTAATTGCACACAATGGACAAACTTTCGATCATCAGTTTATTTTGAATTTTATTTTAGAAAAAACATCCTTACAAACTAAACTGATAATGAGGGGTGCAAAAGTAATAATGATGCTATTGGGAAATATAAAATTTATAGATTCGTTAATTTTCCAATGGCTTTGTCGAAATTACCAAAAGCTTTTGATCTACAATTTAATATGAAGAAAGGGTATTTTCCGCATCTTTTTAACACAGCGAAAAATGAAAATTATATTGGGCAATCACCCTCTGTAGAATATTACAATCCAAACGACATGAAAGTAGATGAGCGTGAAACCTTCTTAAAATGGTATGAAGAAAATAAAAATAAAATGTTTAACATTAAAAAAGAAATTATTGAATACTGTGTCAATGACGTTACCATTTTAACACAATCTTGTTTAAAATTCAGAAAAATATTCTTGAAGCAGTGTAATGTTGAACCATTTCTAGAAGCAACAACAATTGCATCTACATGCAATCTTGCATTTAGAAGAAATTTTTTAAAAGAGGACACAATTAGTTTAATTCCTAAACATGGATACAGAAACTCAGACAATCAATCAAAAGTGACTATTCAATGGTTAGTATGGGAAGAAGAAAAAAGAAATATTAACATCAGACATACAGCAAAACAACAAGAATCATTTGTTAACGGTATAAAAGTGGACGGTTTTTGTTCAGAAACTAATCAGAAGTTTTTGAATTTTATGGTTGTTATTATCATGGACACCCTACTTGTATACCACATAACCGAAATAACAGTTTGCTAGACGATTCAAATGATACAATGAACACGAGGTATGAAAGAACTATTAAAAAAGCTGAACGATTACGAAAATTAGGTTACGGTGCTATTGAAATGTGGCAATGTGAATTTAATTCATTAATTAGTAAAGAAGAAGCAAGTTATTTAAAAAATCATCCGTTAGTGCAACATGCACCATTGAATCCTCGAAATGCTTTTTATGGAGGACGATCAGGAAATGTCTAAAACTATTATAAATGTAAAGAGCTAGAAAAAATAAAATATATAGACATTTGCAAGTACGGAAAATTTCCTATTGGCCACCTGCAAATTTATGTCGGGGAAAGTATTTTTTCTACTCTAAAACTAAATAACATGGACGGAATTCTTAAATGTAAAATTTTACCACCAACGAACTAACTACATCCTGTTCTCCCACTAAAACAAAACAACAAGTTAATGCTTTCATTATGTCGAAGTTGTAGTGAAGAAAAATGGCTTGAAAAATGTTGTCCACATTCAGATGAGGAAAGAGCTTTAATAGGAATTGACGAAGTTGTAAAAGCTATTGAAAAAGGTTATAAAATGTTAGAAATTTATGAAGTTTGGGAATACCAAACTACGAAATATGATAAAAACATGGATACACAGGGCTTATTTACAAATATGATGAACAAATTTATTAAAATTAAACAAGAAGCTTAATGTTAAAGATTTTTTTGATAAAGAAGATATTTAATTGGAGCATGAAAAGGTTTCCAACAATCCTGGTTTAAGATCATTTGCCAAATTAATGTCAAATTCATTTTGGGGCAAATTTGGTCAAAGAGAAAATTTACAAAAAACATCAATCATTAACCAGCCTAGAGAATTGTACAACCTGTTAACAAACCCATCTATAGAAGTTTGTTATATTTTTCCGGTAAATGAAGAAACATTATAGTTAATTGGCAGTAGAAGGAAGAAGTAATGGATTCCTTACCAACAGTTAATGTGTGTATTGCTGCTTACACAACAACTCAGGCGCGATTAAAACTGTACAGTTACTTAGAAAAACTTCAAGAAAGAGTCTTATATTACGATACTGATTCCGTAGTGTATATCAGTCGTGAAGGGGACTATGAACCTTCAGTAGGAGATTTTATTGGTGACATGACAGATGAGTTAGAATGTTATGGTAAAGATAGCTACATAACAGAATTTCTAAGCGGTGGGTCCAAAAATTACTCATTTAAAGTATATAGTACAAAAGATAAAGAAGAAAACATTATATGTAAAGTTAAGGGTTTTTGTTTAAATTATGAAGCTTCCCAAAAAATTAATTTTAACACAATCAAAGAATCTGTGTTAAACCCGAAAGCAGACAACGAAATTTATATATTATCACAAAATATTGGGCGCAACAAAGAACACAAAGTACTAACGGTTCCGCAAGTAAAAGAATATCAACCGAAATCAGAAACACGCAACTTTGCTGTAGATCCCTTCCTTACGGATATAAGAGGCTAAAACAAAATTAAATTTGTAAAAAAATAAAAATATAAAAATAAACTAAAAAATAAAAAAACAAACAAAAGAATTACTTTCTCCAATTTTTATTATTCTACAAAGGTCGAAAAATAAAACTATGTATATAATATGTACTATGTTTTGAATAATACTATCTTTATTGATCCATGTATTATGATCGTCGCTGAACCCCAACCATTTTACGAATACTTTATTTCCCTGTTTTTTAATAATTTTTTCTACTAGGTAAGCATCAGGATATTTAACAGAAGTAAGTTCTTCCTTATAGAAACCACCAGAAATAGTAATGCCAAACTAATTGATATGTAATGGGATATGTTTTATTTACTTTAGCGATTTTAAAAATCTCGGTGGACCAGTTAGGTTGATAACCTTTTTCAAAATGCTTTTTGTATTTATTTATCCTTACATAATCACCAATTTTATATTTACTTTTTTGAAAAATTTTAGGTTCTATATAGATATTTCTTAATAAATATTGTACATTTTTAGCACTTTTCCAAAAAATTTTTTGAAAAAAGTGCTTATTAGTTTCACTCTGTCCGTCCGTCCGTCCGCCCTTTATATTAATTTTTGCTTTATTTCAAAGACTGCATATATGCGTTATCCTAAATATATGCAATCCTAGAAGTAGTTTTGTGTATGAATGAAAATAATTTTAATAGTGTGATAGGTATACATAGACTGTATTTAAAAACAGAATTTTCACTTGTTGAAGGGAAAAGTGCTACAATACAAACCATTGGTTTGACCCAACTTTATTCTTTGTAACTTCTTCAGGGGAAATTTTTATTTTCTTATGTTTTGTTGAATTATACTTCTGTATTAATGATGATAAAATATGTAACCATTTATAATTTCTATTTAAACTAAGGGTTTTCCACATCATAGTTTTTAATGTTCTATTAAATCTTTCGACAATTGATGCTTTCATTTCGCTGAATGTGTGATAATGATTAATTGCTTTTTCTTTCATATAATTTTGGAATTTTGAACTAAAAAACTCCTTGCCTTCGTCAGATTGAATATTTTTGGGAATTGATTTTGATCTTTTAATTATTAATTTTAAAGAGTTTAAAACATTTTCAGCATTTTTTGTTTTTACAGGTTCTGCGTAAGCGTATTTTGAAAATATATCTATAGCTGTTAACATGTATTTATATCCTCTATTGAATTTAGCGTAGGGTATCATTTCAACTAAATCTATTTGCCACGTATCATTTATTCCCTTTTGCTTGAATTTTCTTCTGAGATATCGTTTTCTAGCTGGTCTATGTATCGCCGATACTATTTGAGATTTTGACATTTTTTTTATACCAATCAATCAATTTTGCAACTTTAATTTTGTATTTTTTTATTGTATAGCATTCACAAGTATCTGGTCCAGATGTAGTATCGTCGTACGCCCAAGGGCAAATAGTAAAATGGCTTCCGTGTATCGAACTAGTTAATTGTAATTTATGTTTAAATGTTTCTAAGTAATTGTTTAAATATAAAATTTGATTCTTATGTTCTTCCAAAATAACAGAATCATATACATTTAAAAACTCATTGACATACATTTTTAAAATAAGAAAAATAAAAAGGATTCGATTATTTATATATGCCGTTGCAGCTCAATAAAATGAACAAAGTCAGTATTTTTATATTTAAGCATGATTCAAATAAAAAACTTTAGTATACATCAATTTATAATCGTAGCAGCATAACTGTAACGAATTTTCCAGTTTTACTAAAGAAATAAAAATGGATACTCAATCACCAAGAGGGGATGGGGTTTCAATTATGTTCAATAATGAAGAAGATCCAATTCAGATACCAAATTCATTTTGCTGGAGTTGCTATAAATGTCTTATGCTGTATTTGGTTTGCTTTTTATTATTTTTATAATTACTCATGTTTTAAATAACACAAAAATAATGTAAATAAAAGAAAAAATAAAATAAAATACAAGTAACATATTAGTCTAGTAGCATAGTGCTTTTATTTATTTCTAAATATTTTTTTATCTTATTTTTAAGTAAAAACGGAATTTCATAAAACAATCTAGAATAATTACATTAAAAGTTAAATCGATCTAATGGTATATAAATTTCACTTTTTAGTATGATTTCATTGTTTTCTGCACATTGTCTTATATATTTCCTTACATAGTCTTTTACACCTACTTCAGCCTTGTGGTTGTAATTAGGATGTAAATTAGGATATGAAATTCATCCATCTCTTCGCTCCTTAACACGAAAGTTTGTAAATTTTTTGTTTTTATTCCAAATTGTAGACAAGAGACCTTGTTATTTATAATTTTTTTTTAAACTTTGTTTGAAATTGCTGATAAAATTCCACCCAATCTTCATAATTTATAAAAATTTCCTTTTTTCCAATACGGTGTATTGAAATGGTTGCTTCTAATAATTCTACGTGGAATCCTATTACTACTTTTACAGTATTTGTTTTGTTTAAAAAATAAGTATACGCCAACAACATGTTTTAAGAAACACTGATTAAGTAATGTTGACCTAGCTGTCTGTTTTTAAACTGTTTAGTTGAGACATTTCATCTTTTATATAACATGATTTCTAGAAACACATGTCTGAATATTCTGCTTTCCAAATATCTTGTGAAATTTTCTTAAAACTATTTGATCATTTTTAATATGATTGCGTTTCTTAAATTCACGTAAAAAATTATTCATACTTATACCAAAACATCTATACCATGCATACACGCAACAGTATTCTCCACAAACTTCTGAAAAGGTGCTTTGTAATTGTTTGTCATTGAAAACAATACATTTATCTTTTAAAAAACTTAAAATTTCATTTTTATTTGGTAAACCTTCATAAGAATCAAAGTATTCAACACAACCATATTTTGGAATATATATGGCTAACCAATGTTCGCCAGGATCTTTTGCTTTATCAGTATTTATAATTATAAGGGAAGATCTTTCAAGGTTTTTTGGTATTTGATCTAAAGCAAATACACCTCTAAATTTTTTTCTTGTATATTTATTGCAATTTAAATATTTTATAATATCTAAAGTATTCATAAATTTAATTCACTTAAATCATAAACTGTACTGTTTTCTTTAATGTAATACGAAATGAAATCTTTTTTGATTTTTCCGTTAGTCAATATCACATTGAATTTTTTTAATATTTCTTTAAGTTCATAGCTTATATTGTCATTAATCAAAGTTCCAAACGAATAGTTTTCAAAATTTTCATATATTAGTTCTTTAGTTGGAAATTTGTAAGAAAACTCCTTTACAATTTTTTTGCCTTTTTCTTGAATCCCAACTAAGCAAATATCTTTTACAAATAAGGTATTCTTGTCGTCACAACAAAACGTTATATCAACAAGTGCATAAGACGATGACATCATCTTGAATATTAAAACCATTTATACAAATGTTCTATTTATAGGTTTGTGAAAATATTTCTATTTTTGTCAATTTCGACACTTGCATCAAATTCTCCGTAGACAATAGCAGTCAATACAGATGATTGCGCTTTAGATAACCTTGCTTCAATTCTAATTGTACCTTGATTAAATAGACCCTGACATATCTCATTTCCTTATGCATCTGGTGTCAAATCGAAAGCCAAGATGAAAAATCCACTACTAAACATAGATTTTGATATTTGATGTCCTTTGTCATTATGATAAATTCCTGTACCAGAAAAAAGTGTATGGTATGCACGAGTATGACAATTATTTTCATCTGAAAAACTTGTTTCAAATTATTGTGTTTGGTACTTGTACATACAATACAAACTGGGACATATCGAAATGTCAAAAATTATATGGATTTTTTAAACTTTTTCCAGAGTAGCCCACATTTTCTGTAAGGCAAAAAATTATGGTGTTGGGTAATTGCCCAATGAAGACATTATCAAGTGAAATAGTTGATGTATTAGAAGGAATTGTAAAACTTTTTACTTCAGCACGCTTGTAATTGTACTTGGCATTAGATTTTTCTAGAACAGCATTATGGGCTAGTAGCATACTTGGGTTTATTATTACGTGCTTCATAAATAATGTAGCTTCCAAAATTTTTAACTGAGATTCATCAGCGTCGTCTGCAAAAATATAAAAATCTGATTTTTCAAGTGTTAAAGTAATTCTCACATCAACGTTGTTTATTAAAAGAGTCGGTTGGTTAAACATATCCAAATGTAGTTTACCCATTAGCTCTACGATATTACTGTTATGATAAGTTTTTGACGTTCTTTTGATCCATTATTATCTGGTTTTGCTATGTTTGGTTTATCTAAACACCATCCAGCACACTCTAAATGAGTAGTAGCGGCAGCCGTACCATAATTTAATAATGATTCAATGTATGCTCTGTAATGATAATTTCAATCTGACGAGGTAATACTTTTTCCGTTAAATTGAACATTACACTGTTTTATTATTGAGTGTAGAAGATTATTCACTACACTTGGTTGGGGCAATGTCTTTCCGTCATCATCTTTGTCGTTATTCCAATGGTTTCCATCTTTTTGTACGTTTAATCTAAGATATGTAGAAGATAAATCTCTGACCTAATGAGACAAATTCAATAGTTGATGGATTATCTAAAGGAGCAATAAGATTGTACGAAACTTCTTCAGATCTTAAAATACTAGATTGAATTGGCTTTGTTCTAAAAATATCCAATTCTGATTTCATACATTCAATCATAATTAATCAAAAATATCAACTTTTTTTCTTTTGCAATTAACTTTTCGTCGCTTTGAAGCAAAATAGTCGATTTTTTTAATGAGGCGCCTTTTTATAGTTTTTCTTTTTCTTTTTCCAGATCCATACATTTCGTTTAATTTACGAACTGCTCTACGTCTCACATTTTTTAAAATTTCTTTACCCCGATCCAGAACTACTTCTCTTATATTTGCTCCAGTTGCAATATCAGATAGAGCATTCATACTGGAATTAATTGCTTCATTTTTCAATATGTTAGCTCCGGAGACAAACATAGGTTTCAAATATTTAAAAAGCCCCCCAAAAAAACTTCCCAATCCTCGACCTCTTTGATAGGCAAGGCAGAATGAAGTAAGGGGCCGATATCATCAAGCCCTTTACAAGATTGAACTAAATAATACTTATAATACAATCGTTCCATAATATAATAGAAAAGTAATATAATTTTTGCTTAATACCTTTTATTTATACTTTTTTGAAATGTAATACAATTTTTGTAGGAATATTACTATTGGAAAAATTTATTTGTTTACCATATTTATCACATAACATAATAGAAATATTATCAAAAAATTTATTTTCAACTGGAAAATAATGAATATTTTTAAATTCAAAAAAATTATTTTCGTATGTATTCGTTATTATATTCTTTATTCTTTATTATCAGTTTCTCGCTACACCTCGTTGCGTTAACATCTAATTTTTTGGCTTTGTTTTTATTTTCTTTTTATTTTTCTAATATGGCGGTAAATTGTTCAAAATGTGGCACTTTGATCAACAATAATTTAAATGTAAAGTGCAGTTCACTTTGTGAATCGATTTATTGCTTAAAATGCTCTAATATTACTAATAGCGTTTTAAGACTTATAAATAAAGAATATTGCAATATTTCTTGGCGATGCGACTCTTGCTTCAGTATCTCTTTTCGTGATATTTTGGTTAAGCTGGATAATTTATCTAATGAATTGTCATCCATCAAAAATACCATTTTGAAATTGTCTAAGCCTGTTTCCAAGGATCCTGTTTTAATCAACACTATGCCATCCAGCATTTCTCTAGATAAAGTGGAACTAAGTTCAGTATCTACGGATATAAATGCTAATAATGTAAGTGAACAGTGTAATCCCAAACATATTGCTGTTTCTTCACTTAATGATCATGAGTCAGAAAGTGCTACTGTGGATGACAACGCCTGTAATTTGGTTGTTGTACAGCGCCAAAAATGGCTACATGTTTCTCGTCTCAACAAAAATACAACATCTCAGAATGTGATAAATTATGTATCCTCTAAGCTCAAGATTGACCAATCAGTTATCAAGTGTTTTAAATTAGTAAAAAAGGATGCTGACATTAGTCAGCTGAATGCTATTTCATTTAAAATAAGTGTACCTGAGGAATTTTACAATATTATCAAGACTACTGAATTTTGGCCATCAGGAATTGAAACAAAAGATTTTATATTTCAAAAAAACTCATCATCAGTTCAGCAAAAACAAATAAGTTAACATGTGCCACATTAAATAAAATTTCTAATGTAGCATACAATTCTTTGTCGCTTACTACATCTCTCTCATCAAATTCATCATCACCGTTATATTCTCACACACACAATAATACCAGTGGTAATGTTAATTCATCTCTCTCATCTGAAAACTCATTCAATACGGCAAATTCTACTTTCTCTGATGACAATTACTTTAATCTATATTATCAAAATACGAGAGGCCTACGTACTAAAACTAATGAATTCTACAGAACTGCATATGATAATTTCTTTTCTGTCATTGCTTGTTCTGAAACATGGCTACACAATGGAATTTTTTCTTCTGAATTATTCGACGAGTCTATTTATTGTGTTTATCGAAAAGACAGAGATTCATTAGCTACAGGTCGGCGACTTGGTGGTGGAGTATTACTAGCTGTGAATTCATCTTACTACAGTCAGCCTATTACTCTTTTAAATCATGATAATTCAATCGAACAATTATGTGTAAGAATTACTTTTAATAAGTCTAATATTTTTTGCAATAATATTTCTAATACAAGGAATTTATTTGTAATTTTAAGTAATATTCCCCCAAATAGTGAATTTGAACTTTATAAATTACACATTCAAAATATTCAACATATTTTTGATTTAAATTGTGATATAAATAATTATTTTTGTATATTGGGTGATTTTAATCTACCTTCAATATCGTGGCAATATATTGATAATAATGTAAACAAAATTTTAATGCCACTTAAAGCTAATTCTTGTGATTCGTATGTTGTAGATTCATTATTTTCACTTGACTTAGCTCAAATCAATAATATTTTTAATATTTTAAATAAATTATTAGATTTAGTTTTTATCTCTAATGATATTAGTTTTATGATTAATGAATTTGAAATTCCTATTGTAAAAAAAGATTTATATCACCCACCATTATTAATTAAGCTTAAATTTGTTAATGATTTACCTGTTAAAATTGTAAATATTCCACAATTCAATTTTAAATTTGGTGATTTTTCTTCGTTAAATAGTTACTTATCTCTATTTGACTGGCATGAAATTTTAAATGACAAGCTTTGTTTAAGTAAATCTTATAATGAATTTTTAAAAATTTTATTTTTAGGTATTTCTAAATATATTCCAAAGAAAAGTGTAATCAAGTCTCGGCATCCACCTTGGTATAATAAGAGGCTTCTTTCTTTGAAAAATGCGAAGAATAATGCTTATAGAAAATTTAAGCGCAGCTCGCTTTCAGCAGATAAAATAGTCTTTCAGAGGTTGCGAAGGGAATTCGATTTTTTAAGTAAATTTTTATATAATAATTATATTTTGACTTGTGAATCGAATATGAAGTCTAACCCTAGATTTTTTTGGACATATATCAATGCGCATAAAAGATCTTCTGGTTTTCCTACTGGCATTTTTTATAATGAATCTATAGCTTCTGATATTCAATCAACATGTAATTTGTTCGCTAAATACTTTGAATCTGTTTATGAAAAATCTAATATTTCTCAATCACTGGATTATAATGACGATGTTCACCAGGTTCTAGATTTAGGATATTTGCAATTGACTTACGGTGACGTTTATGATAAGATTTCCCAATCTGATCATAACTTAAGTACAGGTCCAGATGGGATTCCAAATTCTGTACTAAAAAATTGTATATCCAGTATATCTGAACCTTTATTAATAATTTTTAATAGGTCTTTGAAAGAAGGTGTTTTTCTTGATCAGTGGAAATTTTCTAATATTTTTCCTATTTTTAAGAACGGTTCAAAATTAGATATTAGAAATTACAGACCTATAGCTAAGTTATCCGCTATTCCAAAGATATTCGAGGCTATAGTCACTGACAAAATTTATTTTTTAGCCAAGGAAATTATTTCACCAAATCAACATGGTTTTGTCAAAGGTAGATCAACCAGTTCTAATTTATCAATTTTTTTGAACTCAGTCTACAATGCAGTGGAACGTGCTTTCCAGGTGGACGCTATTTTCACTGATATATCTAAGGCTTTTGATAAAGTAGATCATTTTAAACTTCTTTCTAAGGTCCAAGCACTAGGTGTTCATGGTACAACTTTGAAGTGGATACGTTCTTATTTACTAGAGCGCAAAATTTCTGTTAAAATCTCCAATTGTGAATCTTATACATTTCTAGCTACCTCTGGATTTCCTCAAGGAACGCATTTGGGTCCTTTGCTCTTTCTTTTATTCACAAATCATTGTGCTTGTCATATTGACTGTTCTATTTTATCATTCGCTGATGACACAAAATTGTTTTCAATTATTAGATCAGTGGAGGATTGTCATCGGCTCCAGTTAAATATTCATAAATTTTATAACTGGTGTTCTTCGAATGGTTTCATGTTAAATGTAGAAAAATGTAAGGTCATGAGATTCTATAGAACAAATAATTTCATTAATTTTAGCTATAGGGTGAATAATTTTATATTAGATAGTGTCGATGAAATAAAGGATTTGGGGATAATTCTGGATAACAAGCTTACTTTTAATCCTCATATCGACCATGTAATTTCAAAGGCTTTTTCTATGCTGGGCTTTATCAAGAGGCAGTCTGCACATTTTTCTGATCCCTATACATTTAAAAGCTTATTTGTCTCGTTGGTCCGTCCTCACCTCGAATATGCTGCTCTTATTTGGATGCCATCCTACGAAAATCATATAAAGCGTATTTAATCTGTCCAGAAGAATACGGTACGGTTTTGCCTGCGTAAATTTAATTGGGAGTTGAATACCACTGGATACATTGCCAAATGTAAACTTATTGATATTCAAACTCTTGAATGTAGACGTAATGTTGCTTCTGTAATGTTTTCTTATGATGTTTTATCTGCGAGAATAAATTGCTCAGAAATTTTGAATTTATATAATATTTACGCCCCAGCACATGCTGTCAGAAATCGTCGTTTTCTATATCTTGATTCGCATAGAACTAATTATGGTTTTTGCGAGCCTATAGTTGCTTCTCAACGTTTATTTAATATTTGTTCCTCTGAAATTGATTTTGATTCTAATAGAGATAAAGTTAGAAGAGATGTCACCAAATTTTTCAATAGTACTTAAGCTTTAATTTTATTATATATTATATACATAAATGAATTTTGTTTTATTTGTTTAATTTTTTCTTTACTTAATTTTAAGCTGATTTTGTATTTTTTATTCCAAAATCTGTAAGGGTTATTTCTCAGTAGATTGAAATAAATAAATAAATAAATTAATTATTATTGTTCGTAAGCACTTCAAAGTATTGTCACTGACAATTTGTGGTTCTATAATGTCACTGTATACAAACATAATATCTGATTTATTTACTGGTATAAAATATAAGATTTCTAAATAAAACTTGTACAATTGCACAATTCTGTCTTTATATTTTTTAAAATCGGGGCATTTTATTAAAATTTGATTAAAACATTCTTTGATAAAAACATCAGTTGACCAATTGGTTTTTACACCTATTTTTATGTCAACTTCTGGATCGCTGACACATATTTTAACCACTTGACCAGTGTATTCAGTTGGTTCTCCAGATTTCATGTAACTTGAGTTCCTTGAAATATACCCAAAAAATTTGCCATATAAGTTGACGCTCACATTCCTTTTTTGTATATCCTGCATCCGGTTCTATATTTTCTATGAGTGTAGGTAAAACAAAAGTTTTCCAATCACAATTGATTTGTTCTTTCCTATATGGAATATAAGTTGTACCTACATATGTTTTCATATTTTTTTTCTGTACTTCCAATCGTGATTGCAATTCTTTTTTGTCGTTTTCTCCGTAAATGGGTGATACATAATCATTTACATACACTTGTGAAATTCCAACTTTCCATTTTTCATCAAGGGCAAACTGTTTATTTAATTTATTAGTAAAAGGATAGTAGTGTTTTCAGAATAGTAGTTAATGGACGAGTCACTTAGTAAAGTGACTGTAAGTTGTCCATGTGCTTGTCGATTTACTTTCACGTATGGGAAAATCAAGCTGTGTTTGTGTGTCACCTGTTTTAGCAGAACGTAAAACACGTTTTTGAGAATTGCTTAAGTTTTCGGTATTTATAGTTTTTTCTTTTTTCAGAGGAGGACTAGGACTGTCTAAAGGAACTGTTATAATATCTCCATTTTCTGTTTCATACATCTAAAAATTTTGATTTCTGATAGACTTACGTTTTCTAAGACGTTCACCAGCTGATGCAGCAGAAAGCGCTGTCGTAAAAACATTTTCATGCAATTCATTATCAAATACATCGTCTGGTTTTTTTTTCGAATATTTCCTCCTCGGGGAACTGTATTTTAGCATCCTGAAATTCCACAAAATTCGTTTGGGTGTCTGTGTTTTTAAAAGCAGTTTTTGGACGAATTTGAGTACTCTTTGTTTCTGTAAGTTTGGGCTCGTACGACTGTGCTGTAATGTTTTGGGGAACAGTTCTACTTTTGTTCCTTATTTTAAACAGGTTTTGAATACCACTTTTGGATATCAGTCAAATTTTTATTCAGTAGAATATTTTTCATCTTTTTATTTAACTCATTTAGCTCGACATCAGAATTTTGTTTTAGTTTTTCATAAATTTCAGGTTTTATTATTACCATTTTATTAAACATTGCGCTATTCATTTTTAAACGTCCTATTATTCCAGACAATATGGCTCCAAGAAGGCTTGGTAAAAATCCCCCTTTTTGAATAATTATTTTTCGTTTATTATTTATAGATTTTTTATTGGAGGTTAACGCCCGTAACTCTTTTTTATACTTCCTTAGTTGATTCGTTATTTTTTTATTAAGACTACAATTTCCTTTTAAGATTTCAATTTCCTTATATTCAAAGCTATTTCACAAAATGTTTTTATTACTTCTGGTTCACAATGCTTAATTATTATTTTTTGAAACCTTGGTTTAGATTTTTTTTAAAAGGTGCAATATATGTCGATTGGTTTTCAAACGTCTCATATTCTTGTGCTAATTGCTCTAACTAATCTTTTGTACAAAAACATGAATTTAGACCAAACAAATCACTTCTTAATCTAAAAAGATCGTTGACTTCTTGAGTGAGATCTAATAATATATGTCCATATGGTTGTGATGTTACCTCATTATATATTTTTTCGAATTCTTTAACCTGATTCGGATATATTTGTCTGGCCAAAGGTAATATTTGTGATTTATCTCTAGGGTTTTTGAAAAGTACTAAATATTTACAATTTAATGAAAAATCTCTTGAAAATTTTCCTTGATAAAATAGATTTTGTGTTACAAAAATTACAGACAAATTTCTGTGATGTGAACCTCTAGTAAATAACTCACATATTCGTTTGTCCTGTGTACTTAACATCATATCGTCTAATACTATTAATATAGGTTCATGAATATCATTTATGTCTGGAACAGTAACATAATGCTCAAGCCGTTCTATATTTTTGGGAATAGCATTTTTATCAGGATTACACCAAATTATTTTTTCAACACAAGGTTTTATATTGTCTTTATTATTTTTTAATAGATTATGTATAAAAGTGGTTTTCCCACAGCACGATGGACCGGCCACCATCATTGTAAATGGGTGAAAAAACATAATGAAAATAAAAATTGATCTTGTAACCTACGTATACTTATAACATAAAACATGTCAATTGGTCAAAATATTATATAAACCTAGTAACCTCTTCAGTACTTTTATTTCCATTTAAACTTTCATTGAGGACAAGCACTTGTTTTCAATATGAGCGGGCAGATTTTTATTGTCGACCTTCAATTTGTACAAGGAAATGAAAAACACTACTTTTGTATTATTTTAAATCTCCATACCCTGAACACGAACTTACCCAAAAATCAAAATATAATGTTCAATATTGTGAAGATAATATAAATGGATTAAAGTGGAATAGCGGAAATATAGAATATTCACAAGTACCGCATATTATTAAGCAAATTTTACAATCAGCTGAAAAGATTTATGTAAAGGGCATTCAAAAAAAGGTATTCTTACAACAATTCATTGACAACTCCAAAATAGAGGATTTAACTGAAAGTATTCCATCATTATTACAAATTGAAAACTATAAGTCTTTATGCCCTATTGCTGCACATAATGGAATTAAAAAATTAAGATGTGCTGTAAAAAACGCAATAAACATTTACATACATTTGATAAAGGAAAAAATACTGAATTAACTACATAATAAAAATATGAAAACAAAAGTTCACTTAAACTTGAAATTAAAAATTCATTATATGTATGCTGGGATTTTGCTTACAGAATTGCTCGAAAAGGAATATACGAAAAACTTGCAGGAGATAGGAACCGGTTTCAAAGACGTATACAAATATTTGAACCAGTGATATCTGCAATTCTAACCTGTAGTCATTGAAAAAAAAATATTTAAAGAAAGATTCCAAAAACAAATATGTACTATATATAATTATATTAAAGAAAAAGTGAAAAAAAAAATGTGTTTTGTAATTTATAGGTATATACGTTCTATAGAACATTCTACTTTAAGAAAAATACAAATGCGTAATGTATTAACAACTAGACTTTTTTTGATTAACCAGTTTTTTTTTTTTTTTTTTTTTTTTGTATTTAAGTACAATCAAAGAAAATGAAAACAAGAATTTGCTTTTATTTTCAACGCAACTATTTGCATCAACAACAACAAATTTCATGCATCTTGTTTTTCTTATGCAAAAGTAAGCAATAAGACATTCCTGCTATTTCTTAATTATGCATAGTAAAAACAAAAACAATGCGGTGCGCAAGCAACTAGCTACAATAACAAGAACTAAGGTAGAAGGAAAATAAAAACTATAGGTACCTCAATGTAAATATAACAAGTTTTTTCCTTTTTTACTATCAAGGTAAAATTAAAAATACGTACCTTCTGATATTTCTGATTACCTAATACTATTTTTAAAATATTTAATTTAAATTTCCTTATCTGCTGCACAACTCCGGCAAAGGAAACTCGCATGTAAACAAATCATGCAAAGTCTCAAGTGCGCTGAAGTCGAACAAGTAAACAACTTGCTTTGCAACCTTTGACCTACTTTATAGTTCATTGACCTGGCCACCTCAGCTTCGTACATTCATATGTACATGGGTCATGACACACTTTAACAGGTCATCTACCTTTACCAGGAAATAAGAAAGTGAAATTGAGGCGTGCGATATGGGCTGTTTTTTTCACAGCACAAAGACACCCAATACCTACTATTAACAAATAGTTCATTTCGCTGGAAGAAAATTTTTTTCCATCTCCACCCCCTCTGTAGTTATCGCCTCTTGAAATTTGTAAAATTTGAATTTTTGACGCCTTAAATTTCCGAAACCGCAAGCTTTTTCAAATTTCTGTAAACGCAAAAAGCTAACGGTAAATTCCATGACATAAAAAAATATAATTATTCTCCTAAATCACACAATTAAACCTTAAAATCGAGCATTATGTTAACCCCACTTTATATTAATTTTTGCTTTATTTCAAAGACTGCATATATGCATCATCCTAAATATATACAATCCTAGAAATAGTTTTGTATATGAATGAAAATAATTTTAATATAATAACATAGACTGTTTTTAAAAGCAGAATTTTTACTTGTTGAAGGGAAAAGTGCAACAATACAAACCATTGGTTTGACCCAACTTTATTTTTTTTTTGTTTTTATTTTTTTCTTTTGTATACTTTGCATAATTGTCATCAATAGTATATTAATTTGTATATGTGTTTTGAGTTTCACTAAAGTGGTATTTAAAATTTTTAAGATCAATATAAATATAAATGATAAAATTAAACTCTGTACTAGGTAGTGTGCGTGTAGTATTTCTGAATAAATAAAAATTTAAAAATTCATAAAATTTTTAAAACTATACTTTGAGAAAAGAAAGCTCCATTCGTCAGTTAAGCTAATTGAAAACAAAATAATTATTCGATATTTGAATCTGCCCGTTTTCATAGTAAATCGTCTTTACCACATAGTTCAACAACTAAAGAACATATACATATGTATGTATTTTCTGACATTAACTTTTACATTAAAAATGTAATAGAAGTTGTATGTGATTTCTTAAAGAATTTACTATACATTATAAAACTCTCATTGTTGAATAAAGCAAATTAATATTAATTATGAGTTAATTTTTACAAAATAAGACGACTTGGTATAATAGTTCTACTTTCAGAGGTTGGATACATTTTGGATACATTTTTTTCTAGAAATTGGATGCATTTTATTTTTACCGAGTGGGAACACTGCTTACCGATTCCGCAGTAACTCTTAGTTTAGGTTCCAGAGCTTGAAGTTGCTCTTGCATAGCATTTACTTGTTGTCCTGCAATTTCCAATTGTGATATACCCACGAGATACTTATTTCTTTCATTTAAAATTTTGCTGTGAAATAAAACACTTAGCTAAGTAAAAAAGTACAAGTAAAATTTACAAATATTTACCATTTTTTAGTAGATAGAAGAAATTTAAATGTATTTATCGCTTCAAGATATAAAGAAGGAGTTATATATGCATATCTTTTCAATCGTATCGCAAACCTTTCTGAAAGATTTTGAGTTGATGAATGAAAGTACAAGCACATTTCTGTGGAAGCCTTTCTCTCATTTTCACTTAAATCCTCCCCGGTGAGAAGTCGCGTTGAAATGGCTTCTAATGCATCTTCAGGCCAAGTTTCAAACCAATCTATAGTGCAGCAATTTATAATTGATGGGAATTTCTGAATTCGCACTCTCATTGCATCTCCGATAGGGGACATTGTTATAACAATATGTAATTGATCCCGACACACCTGGAAAATAACTCAGTCTGATAACAGTTTCTGTTTAAAGATTTCGATATAAATTTATTTAATGTGATGTACGAGTATTAAAAGTAGAGCAATGTCTATTTTACGAATTATCGTGTTTTGAACAAAGTTATTTATGCGGATATAATAAAGTAAATTTAAAAAATTGCTTAAAATATCGTTGTATTATCTAAACAAATTGTAAAATTAATCCAGTCCGATTAAAAAAATTTAAAAAAAATTGTAACTTCCTTATCTCTTATTACTCGTTAACCCAAAGTTTTTTTTGTAGAGTTGGCAAAATGTACTTCTTTTTAAAAGGTATTTGCTTTTCGCAATTTTCTTTACAACTCAAATTTATTTTTCTTTGCTATTTTCGAAAATACACACATGGCCAAAATTATTTATCTCAATTACGCCTAGAGTTTCAAATTGCCAAAAATCATTTATTCATTCTGAAGGCTACAAACCAAATCAAATGTAAACATAATTCTTACAAATTTCAGAAATGGTTCTATTCGTTTTGAAGTTACAGCCTATTTCAAAATGAAGGTATAGAGTAGAAGCTATAGAGTAACCATCAGAAGCTTGTTTTACAGGCGATTGATTGCTCTTTATTCATCTTATTGACATAATTTTTTTTTTAAAACTTTAAATTTCTCGAAAATTTTTGTTATTTTTTTTTTTTAAAGAATCAAAGAAGTATCCCTATTATTTGCCACCTTATGCAAAAAACACCCTGTATATTAAAACTTGATTATAATTACGAATATAATATTATATATTATATAGTAAAAAGGCTATATTTCAAATTATGTCACTAATAAACTTAAGTGAAATTCGCAGTAACAGCGATTTAATGGCTTAAAATTAAAATTTGGAGGTTTTATAACAAATTCTAGAGTTGTAGTATGTTCCAAATAGAATTAGCGCTTAAATTTTTATGCTATTTTTTAGGATTTTCATTAACTGCAAAACATTTGTCACAAAAAACTAAAAATTTGATCACAATATCAAGGATAATTGATTCTGGGGATTTCTCCTTTTTTTTTTTAAATACTTTTTTATTTTTTATTAATTGTTTTCTTTTTTTGATTTACATCTTACAAAAAAGTACAAAAAAATCAGCTTGGTTATATTTTTGTAGTGATATGTTCATTAACTTTAAGACTACTTATTTTACTTTGTCAACATTGTAGCAATTTAAATTGAACAATGTATCAGAAATATAAATATAAATTTAATATAACAGAATTAAATTTTAATATTACATTTCGAAGTAAAAAATCGAAAAAAGAACCCAAAACTATTTCTTCTTGTAGTTAAAATAAAACCCTAAACCTACACCTACCTAACCTAAACTATGCACTGACCCTAAAAAATGCTACAAATCTGAGTTCATACTATTTTTAAAATGTGCCTTCAAGCCACCAACACCCTCTTCTAATTTCCCTATCTTATTGTTTCATATACGTACTGAACAACAGGTCCTCTTCCTGTATGGTTTTCGGGCTAAAATCGATAGTCTTGCATGTAGCTCTCCTACTATAGTGAAATAGTAGGGGAACATGACTTTGACTTTGAATATATTTATTCGCATCTAGATATATGAAAAACTGTGGAGCAACAAATCCCGTTTGAATTGAATATTTAATATTTTAAAATAATTTTAAAACGATTGCATGTTATTACATAAGGATATATGTGTGTTTGTATATTTATTTATTTATGTTTAGCTCAAAAATTTTTTATAACTTAAAATTAAAGAATACATACACAGATACATATTTTTTAGACAGAACAAATTTTTGACTTAAAATTAAATATAAAAATCATACAAAATAAAACTTATTAGTATTAATACTCCATTAAATATGAATATAAACAAGGAAAAATTAAAACAAAAATTTGTTAAAATAAAGAAAAACGTTATACTTAACTTAATGTCTTTATATCTAACAAGTCCCAATACTCAATTTTTTTTACGAAATGTTACGAATTTTTGGCCACGTTGTTGGTTTTTTCTTTAAATGCCACTGATCGTGTCATACTTTTTATTATTTTTTTCTTTTTTTTTACGTAAAAAAGAGATTAGTATTTTAAAAAATCTCAGGATATTATACACATTTTTTAAAAAGCTTCCCATTTAAATTTATTGCACGAAAAAGAAAGAAAGGTAGGAGGAAAGAAAAAATGAAAAAAAATTTCAAATTCATATTTCAGTATGGTTTCAAATGTTAATGAGGAAGGATGTATGATTTTTTATGCACATTTTGTATTTCCCAATAAGGTAAGTTGAGTAGTGTCGGCTAACAAAAATGTTATTAAAAGTAATATAGGTTGACACATTTCAACAATTTGAATTATCTCATTTCGATTATTCATACGTTACTTATAAAATTGTTTCAAATAATTTCAGTTAGTTTTTAAATTATTAAAAATAAATATGTATGTACCTACTTCCAATAAATTTTTTTTTAAATAATTATTTTAAAACTATTTCAAACATGTTATATTGAGTGCTTCAAAAATTTTGCTGTGCTCTTTTTTCATATTTTATTAGCAGGTAAACAAGAGCAATCTATTTATAAAATGTCCCTGCATATTAAAATACCTGAACAAAAATTTTAAAATACCTGTTATTTTACAGTCGGAATTTTCGAGTCATTTGGTAAAATACCATTTATTCCAAAAATAGAAAAATATTCAAATACGGTCATAAAAATATGATTGTTTTTTCCAAACATTTTAAATATTTTTTTTTCTTAATTAATTGATATAAATGATAGTAAGTTTTTAATATTTTTTCAAATAAAAATAGAGGTAAAATTTTGAAGTTTATATAAAATTTGTATTTAACAAATAATATTTGATTGTATTTTAGATATTATTTTCTAATTCCCTCTTCAAATTTTTTCTTTATTATGTATTTATATCAATATTTAAGAATTATCTTTCATTAATTATATTTTCAACTTGACACCACAGGTACTTCCCATATCTTGCGTTAACTTACCCTATGAGAAAAAAAAGCTGTTCACTTAAAAATAATGAAATGCTTTCAGTAACAAATAAAACGTTGAAGGCGAAGGTTGTGTTTGTTGTTTTTCCGCTTTTTTTTAAATTTTAAAATAATTATCAATGAAAATCTATATTATATTTTACAAGATTTTTCCAGTTCATGAACAGGTATACATATAATCTAATAAATAACAAAAACAAAAAAATGAAAATAGCAAAAGAGAATACTAAAGTATCTACATTACTCAATTGATTATACATACTGTAAAACAAAAACAAAAAATGAAAAGCGAAAAGCGAAAGAGAATAAAAAAAGAGTAGTAATATTTTTTTTGATTTTTTGCTTTACTACAACAAAATTTAGTTTACTTAAACAAAAATAAAAAGCAAAAGGAAGCGAAATATTTTAAATGAGTTAAGTAAGAGTAAAATAATTTTTTGTTGTTGTATTTAACATGAAATGGAATTAAAAAAAATAAAACTAAAAATTGTGAGAGATATAAGAATACGAATAACGTTACGTTACGTACTAAGGCAATTATTCTTCGTGTGCTTGCGAAATTTCAATTGAGTAAGTAGCCAAGCCAGGTAAAAAAAGAAAAGCCAGGTTTCCATGAAGAAAAGAGGCATTGATTTTTTATTAATTCACATTCACTTTGGTTTTAAAGCTTAACGTGAAAGGTACTATTTCCTTTCCTTTTAATTTTGTTCGACATCAGTTCCCCATCCGTCTTGCATATGCCATGACTATAAATAAGTCCCAAGAGCAAACTTTTGAAAAAGTTGGCCTCTATCTCCCCCAGCCGTGCTTTTCGCATGGGCAATTATACACAGCATGTTCAAGAGCCATAGACTCCTTTAAAAATTCAGAATTCTTTAAAAATTCAAGTCAAAGATACGGTTCGTCAGGGAAAAATCGATGATGGAAATATTTTAACAGATAACGTTGTTTATAAGGAAATTTTTCGTTCTTAATTGTTAACTAATTCTTAAATTGAATTTTAATCATATCTATGTAATTAACAGTGACACATATTACATCTTAAAATTTATTAAATTACAAATATTTCCATTACTTTTATTTATCATTAGTATTCAAACCAATATGATATTTATGCATATACAAGTATATACCTGCATATGTATGCCATAATATGTACAAATTTTTCTAAACTTATTTTAAAATTGATTCCCACAATCCTGTTTTTACAACAGATAATAATAAAAAAGCAAACCACAGGGGCCCCTAGTATTAATATATTTTTTTGATTTTTCAAATATATGTTCTAAATTTTACCTGCTTTATAATAAGTGTGAATTTATTTTAATATTTCTTCTCAAAAAATAGCCACTTCGATTTAAAAAAGGCCATATAAAATAAGATGTGCTTTCAAGTTTCTCTCTGAGCATTGGGACTTGTTAGATATAAAGACATTACTTAACTATAAGTAAATAAAAGCTCTTTTATCGTGTCTTTCTTCAGTGCAAAGTCAAGTCTGTGTTTGTTGCATAATTGTAGCATTCTGCTGACAGGTTGATGTTTCCCATAATTGTCCTATGAAAAGTGACCAAGAAAAGATCAGGGGAACGAAACCTAAAGTTAGAGTTATTCACAGTTTTACTCAAAATGTCGGGAGCGATTAAGTCAGTTTTCATAAGCGAAAAAATGAATAACAAATCCGCAACATCACGTCTTTTGCCCAGAGTGGGTAAGTCAATTAATTTGAGCCTGTGTTCATAAGATGGAAGAATGATGGAGTCTTCCTAAGGAGGAAGACGCAGTGCGAATCTTAAAAATTTTTTTGAATAGACTATTAATATGTATACCGTAACAGGGTGACCATACTTGTGAATCATATTCAAGATGAGGACGGACCAGGAATGTATAGAGTGATTTTAACATATAGGGATCATTAAACTCCTTTGATCAGTGCTTAATGAAACCTAACGTCGAGCTTGATCTGCATATGATATGATTGTAGTGATTTATGAATGATAACTTGCTATCGAAGCAGGCATTCATGTCCATTATTGAATGAACTCGCAAGAGTTTGGCCATTCAAAGTATAGCTGGTAAAAAGTGGCCGTATTTGCCTAGAGTCGCACATTTGTGCACATTTACTTACATCGATTTTCAGGTTATTACATGAACACCACCCATAGAAGCGGTTAAGATCATTCTGAAGATACATCGCATCATTTGCAGAGATTATTTTTTTGAAAATTTTCTTGTCATCAGCATATTTTAATACCTCACTGTGCGTTAACATGGAAACAATATCATTAATTGAATTCATAAGAACAGCAGTCGACCTAAATGACTGCCCTGGGGAACACCAAAATTAGACGAGAGAGGCGAAGAAATTGCTGAACGAAAGAGGACTCTGAAAGTCCCACCAGAGAGATATGACTTTATCCAGGCTAAGTAGTTGTCAGGGCATTCTAAGAGTTTCAATTTTAACATATTAACTTCATGCGGTAGTATGTCAAAGGCGTTGCTAAAGTCTATGTAAATTACATCTGCCTGATACCAATTTTACATATTATCTGAGAAAACTGTCTCACTTCCACTAGGCTTAATCACCATGGATTTCTTATGCATACAATGGATTCTTTTCCATGGATGCATACAATGGAAATAAATATTGTCATATACCATTAACTCAAAAACCTTAGGAATTGCGGATTGTTTAGCTATAGGACGGTAGTTTGACACGTTATTTTTAATGTTTTACTTATGGATTGGCCTAATGAAAGCTTCCTTCCACACGGAAGGAAAAATTCCCGAAGAATAAGACTTATTAAAAATTACGATTAAGATGGGCGCTAGAGAAGAGCAACACCTGCTTAAACTAATCTCAGGAACTCCATCTAGTCCAGGAGAAGGACTAGAACCCAAATTAGAGAGATATTTTCCAACCACAAAAGAGTTCGTAACAAAGTTTGTAAAGGTAGTTTTAGGGTAGTTATCATTGTGCCGAAAGTCGCCAACATTTTATTGAAAAGATGAAAAAGAGTAAGATTCGGCCAAAAAGTTACAAAAAAATTCGGAAATAATTTGGGAATTATTACTTGTATTCTCGCCGAATTTCTGGGTAGAAGGTTGGGTAACTATCACTTTTCCTCTTATGGTTTATGAACTTCCAAAAGATTTTGGGATTACGTATTAAGTTATCCGAAGTTTTATAGATAAAGTAGTCAAACAAATTCAAATGCAGCAAAAATCATTTCACAAAACTTACCCGTCATAGACTCAATATCAGTTAAGTTAAATACTGAAGAGAAGTCGTCAGGAAGAAAGAAATCATTTAGCAATGCGAAATTTGCCCTTTTAAAATAAAAACAATAGAAAAGGGGCTCGTCAATAGATGGTTGGTCGTCAATGCAACAAGAGAAAGATATTGGAGGATGTTAGATGTAAACGTTAACCAACCGATCTGGAACAGTTATAGTTAAACAATTATATCAATTGGAAGTAAAAACTAGATCCCGTTGCTTCGATTGATGGTTTATTATTGAGGATATTTGTTGCAAATTATTTAGATGAAAGGCATCTATAAAATAGAACTCCAACTCACTAGAACAGTCAATTGCCAATAAAAATGATTTCTCATCATGAGTCATCCAGCTAAATTTGGGAAGATTAAAATCTCCGAAAACAAAAACCTCATCCTCCGGGTTAAGAGAATTGCATACATAATCAATTGCCGAAGAAAATTTTGCATATAACTCATTACTTGAGTTAGGCGCTATACAGCAATTAACTAAGAAAAGCGTTTTGGAATTCAGCTTAATTTTTACTGCAACGATTTCAAGGTCATCGGAGTCTTGAATGTCAATAATACTAGCTGATAACGAGTTTTTAACGGCGATTAATACCCCACCTGCCTTTGGTGTGTGTCTCTGCAAGAAAAGGCCATGTCGGTCTTTTCTAAAAACAGAAAATGAAGAGTTGAATAATTCAAGGTTATTGATGCAGGGGGACAACCAAGTTTCCGTTAGGACATAAAAATCACATTCAAGAAGATAAGAGTTAAACAGAACGGTGTTAGTTTTAGTCCTTAGTCCACGAACATTTTGATAGTACTAAGAAAGTTGTTTCATAGTCTCTGTCATACTATTTCCAACACCAGTTAATTGGACCAAGTTATTGTTGTTACGAAAGCTACTTGAACCATCTACACGATCTGAAGCGAGATAGTATGTAAGTACTATCGCCATTTTCAAGGGACCTTTTGGTCATACGAACGATCGAGGAAGTTAGCGGATCTACAAAGTTAGTAGGCGAATAAGCGAGCGTTGGGTAGGTTGTGAGTGTGGTGTATAGATATAGAAAATTGAAATTTTTATTATTTTTATTATTATTATTATTATTATTATTATTATTATTTTTATTATTATTATTATTATTATTACTATTGTTATCATTATTATTATCATCATTATTGTTAATGTTATAGACATTGCTATTATAATTTCACATTTTTCACAGTTGATTTTTAGTTTTTATACCATAGCAAGTGCTATGGAGTAGCTTGTTCCCTTTATATATTCAAAAAGAAAGTATAAAGAAAACAAAGCCGAAGAGTTTATTGTGTCTTGTTGTAAACCACTTTTAATATGAGGGGTTTTACTCTCTCTGTAGGTTTTTACCATAGCTTAGT
This sequence comes from Condylostylus longicornis, assembly GCF_029603195.1. Classification (NCBI taxonomy): domain Eukaryota; kingdom Metazoa; phylum Arthropoda; class Insecta; order Diptera; family Dolichopodidae; genus Condylostylus; species Condylostylus longicornis. The sequence continues at coordinate 156,055 of NW_026578021.1, read as the reverse complement.
ATAATTTTACCTTCAGATATCATGTTAGCAACGAGTTCTAGGAGTTTTACGAGAAGAACCATTACTTTCAGTTTATGTATTAGACAATTGATCCATACTTTATTGACGGCTTTTTCCAAATTTATAAAGCAGGCACCGACTGCATTCATTTCGTTTATTAGCCAGCATGTATCTGAAACTAATTTGGTTGTTGCATGAACTGCGCTATGCCTGAATCTGAACCCAAATTTTTTATCAGATATTTTGCTTTTCAGTATTAATTTCTTTTATTTATTTTATCGTTAATTATACTTGCATATACCTTGCCTTGGTCTGTAGGATCTTTACTGGGTTTCTTAATGAAAAATCGCCTTGAGGTGGACTTGAGGATTTGTTTTCAATAGAAAATTGAAGTTTTGCTTTATTTTTTATTCTTTTTCGGGCTGCGGTCTTTCAAAATTTCAAATTGTCTTTTTCAAAATTTCAAAATTTCGAATTCTATTGTCTTTTCAAATTAATTGTAGGTATCCACTGTGTTGTTCGTTTCTTCTTATTTTTTTCCAAGGAAGTTACAAATATTTATTAACCTATTAGTATCAATTCCTGTCCTATTTAATATAATATTATCATTATTATGTATTATAATGTTTTTGACACTAATTTGCTATTTCGGCCCGAACGAATTATTTATTTTGGCGAACATATTTCTGTTGGGTGGTTTTATATTTTTTATTATCTTTTCCCAGTAATTATTCAATTCGACATTAACTTGTTGTTTTATTAGTGTTTTTACATTTTTTAATAAACCCTTAAGGGTGTTCAGTTCATTTGCCGAAAAATTTAAGTTTCTTTTGTATAATACATTAATGTCGTGCAATAATTTACACTTTACTTTTTAGAGTTTTTTAAGTTTTCTCGTTGCAGTTTAAGCTAAAATGTCCTTACATCCTTTTTTTGGTATAGCCTCGTTAATACTCTTTTGGATAATTTTCTCTATCTTATCATAATGACAATCTATTTCTGGTATGAGCAGATTTTTAATTTTGGATATTAATAATTCATTGGAGTATTCTGCCTTGAAGTTGTTATCTCATTTTTTTTTTAAAGATTTCCAATTTGTCCTACAATACACATAGACTTTATCATCATCATAATCCTCAGTATTCAAATTATATACACTTGGGATCTCAATTTTTATGTATATGGCCTTATAGTAAGCATCGTAAAGTAAAGTTTTTATCTGATTAACTTATCAAGTACGAATTTGTAGGATATGAATTTTCTAGGATATGTAGATGTATTAGATAAGTGAATTTGGCATTTGTACGTAATTGCACTCTAATTAAGCCAGTTGTAAAGATTTTTTCCCCTTTGGTTGTTATGCTCATTAAGACAGGCCCTATGCTTTGCATTTAAATCACCAGCCAATACGAGGAAATTGTTTAAATAGTTCTCTGAAGATTTTTTGAAACTCCCAAATAAATTTTTCTTTATCTTTTGTCGATGCATAAACAGTGATTTTCAGAAAAGAAAGAAAAGTTATTATAGTTGTTTCTAAACATTTAAAATTTCGAAAGTTCGCAATTTCGATTACCTTAAATGTAATATTATTTTTAATGCATATTGCCGTTTTACCCCTGCAATTTTCAGAATCTCTGTCGATTCTTACTAAAATGCAATCCTTTATAGTAATGTGATGCTTTTTTTGTAATCATGTTTCGTTAATGCATATTATATCCGGTTGCTATATTTGGAGGAAATTAGTTAGAAATAGTCGCCTATTGTAAGATACTAATGACATTAGCAGAAATTATCTGTAATATACCATTATTTGTGCGTGTACTCATATTTGTACATTAAGTCCTAATATTTCGAAAAGTTTTCGTGTGTTATTAGTATTTTCTTTTGTTTGCCTGTTGATAAAGTCTAATTTATTATTTATTTCTAAAAGTAATTTGTTATTAATATTAGTATCATTATAATCACAATATCTAAATCTTTTACGTTAGATTGTTTATTGTTTGTGTTACCTTTGAGTACACTTGCGTAATTTTTGAATTAGCGTAGTTGATATACATTTGTTGTCTTGTTGTTATTTGGTTTAGCACTTTTCTAAAAAAGTTTTGAAATAAAGTGCTTATTAGTTTCACACTGTCCGTCCGTCTGTCCGTGTGTCTGTTTACAAAACTTCTACACCATTGCAGATAGAAACCTGAAATTTTATATGTACATAGATCTTTACTATTAACTAATTTTCGTAGAACATATTTTTACCTATCTCCCCCCCCCCCCCCCAAAGCCATAAAAATGCTTCTTTTTCAACTATATTGTAGCAGAACCATATGTATTTTGCAAATTTTGCAAACACAAAAAGGCAGTGGCTTGCTTCTTCTTTCACGGCATACTATACTTAAACTTTAAAAAAACAAAATGTCCGTTAAAATTTAAAGTTATATAAAATCCTATTATTCCAAATTTTTGATGTCGGTTTTCCCCTGAACCCCAGGTTGTAAAAGTCTGAAATTTTAAAAGCTTTCAGATTTTAATAAATAGTTCATTTCGTTAGAAAAAAATTTTTAGTACCTCCACCCCCTCTCATTTTGTAAAATTTCTCTTGAAATTTTTAAAATTTCAATATTTGAATATTTGGCACCTTATATAAACAAAACGACAAACTTTTTCAAATTTCTCTAAACCCAAAAAGCTAACGGTAAATTCCATGATATTAAAAAATATAATTATTTTTCTTAACTTACACAATTAACCCTTAAAATCGAGAATTATACTAACCCCTTTTACAATTAATTTTTGGTTTATTTCAAAGACTGCATAAATCGTTCATCCTAAATACATGGAATTCTAGAAATATTTTCATATATGAACTAGTCGTGTGTGATTGCATTGCAAGCCTTGCAAGTTTTATGTCCGTAGTTTTCAACTTGTGTTTCATTCTGTGCGAGATATTTTAAGTTTACTTTTTTTCTTCAAAAACACGCCCATACAACATACATATAGATATGTATATTGTATACATATAGATATGTTTTTTTCATAATAAATAATAAAATTAAACTTTAAATAAGAAAAGTTCTTAAAAATAATTACCAAAAAATACATAATTAAACAAATAATTATGTAAAAGTGCGTACAGCATACAATTTATATACAAAAAGTCTCTGGTTCAGATTCTGAAAAATGCGATTTGCCAGATGAACGTTTTTTTGTTGATAAGCTTTTTTTTTTTAAATGAAATTAAAAAAGCTTTCCCCTTACAAATCAATATCAACGAGTTTGCGTTATAAATATTTTTTTTGAAAATACCGTATTTGAGAAAAGTTTAATGTAATAGAATAACATTTTCTTTAGCAAATTTTGTCCTAAAAATTAACACTTTTTCTGGGACCCTAGAGGCAAAACCCTATCTAATGCCTTTTGTCCCACACCTCTAGCCCTTCTAGAAGTACCCGTACTTTTTGGCACCTGAGAAGTAGCTATATATATATAATGAAAATAATTTTAACAGTGTGGTACAAACATAGAATGTTTTTCAAAGCAGTATTTTCACTTGTTGAAGGGAAAAGTGCTACAATACAAACCATTGGTTTGATACAACTTTGCTGATTTCTGTTTTTCATTCTTCTTTTGTTTTGATTTTTTTTTGGTAATACGGTCAATTCCTCTGCGACGCTGGATGTCGATTTTAGCCGCATAAGATGCAAAATAGGTGTTCTTTTCCATGATCTTATTTTGCAAATTCCAGGTGTTGAAATGTGGAAAAACATTTGACGCATCTGTCCTTGTTGCAATTTGCTGTAGTGTGGTTAAATTTTGGCAACGCGTACATTGCCTTATTCATGGCTTTCCTGAATACTGCCAGGAAATTGATTAGTGATCGAGCAGGATAATTTTCTTTACCTCTTTTATATCGCTTTCATATGATAATTGACCTATAAAATGTGGAAGTCTTTTTTCGTTCATAATTGCATATTTTGTTGTGAGAAGAGTAACTTTCTCGAATTTTATTTTTCTGTTTTTGCTCTAAAATATACATTAAGTCTTCTGGTGGATAATCATGCATTAAACCTTTAAGTACTAGTGTTGTTACCGACCGCATTGTGTATACAATACGTAGGTTATGTGATGGCAATAAATTTTCCATATCGAGTTTCCGATGGGAACGCACTTCTCCATGATAGGGAAGCGTGTATAAACTATTTTTAGCAACCTGTGGGTCAGTCTGTCTGTGCGTGCACGCGTGTATCTCAAGTTCGGCTGAACCGATTTTGATGAAATTTTATATCTAAATTTATTTCAACTATGGCGCGGATTGGGTATATCAAACCTCAGCGGGCCTGTTTTACATTTTTGTTTATTATGAAGATATTTAACAGATTTACTCGAAATCTCATAAATAAGCTGCGGCCGACCGTTCGCGAAACCTCCTAACTTTTGGAGGAAATCAGGCGCCACCAGCTGGACGTTTACTACAGGCCAAACATACATCTTTGCATATATAAAGAGAAAAATCAACCAATTTCATTGAAATTCGGATTTTTCTTAAAATTTTTTGAAATCTAAGATTAATTGAATCTTTAAATTTTTTTAAAAGATCAGGGCTCAGAAACCGATCTGAGGTCTGATTTTACATTTTTTACCATATCTACGGAACGAATTGATGGAATTTCTTAAAATTTGATACAGAAGTGAATTTTTCAAATAAAGAAAAGGTTTAGGCATAAAAAAAATAATATTTTTATTCAAATATATGTATGTCCATATGTATACATTAGAATTTAGGATTTTAGAGTTTTTCGCTCGAACATATGAATGTAATACAATTGAACATTTTAAAATTTTTTGTTGCAACAATGAGAAATTAAATTTTAAGTACAAACATACATACATAACTATGAATGTATACCTATTTTTTTAAAACTGTGGGCGAACATATAGAATTAAATTTTTCAAATAAAGAAAAGACTTAGGCAAAAACAAAATAATAATAATTGTATTCAAATATATGTATGTACATATGAATGTATTAGAATTTAGTATTTTAGAGTTTTTCGGTCGAACAATACAAATGAAATTTTAAGTACATACGTTAAATTGTGTATGTATATTTTTTTAAGCATACACAATTTAACGTATATTGTATAAAGAATCTCACATATTTTAGTTCAAAAAATCGAAATAAACTTAAATCAGATCTTCATCAAAGACATTAGATTTTTTGTGGCAACTGAATTTGAATATTATGTTTCGTCAGGAAGTTTAAAAAAAATATAGATACACAATTTATGTACGTAAGCACTTAAAAGTGCCTTTTCTTTATATGCAAAATTTAATTCTAAATGTTTACCCCCGATTTAAAAAATTAGGTATGCATTCATAGTTATGTATGTTTGTTCTTAAAACTTAATTCCTAATTGTTCCAACAAAAAATTCAAAATGTTCAATTCTAATACATTCGTATGCACATACATATATTTGAATGAAAATATTATTTTGTTTAAGCCTAAAACATTTTTTTTATTTGAAAAATGTATTTCTGTATGTTTACCCCATGGGCCATGATTTAATAATTATGTGTTTAAAATTTATTTTTTTATGCCAAACCACTTTGTTGAATATTATTCAATTCATATAGAAAGCTTAAAAAAAATTAGTTAGGAAGTTTTAAAAAGATATACATACATATTTATGTACTTAAAATTTTTGCTAAAAGAAGTGGCTATATATATATATATATATATAATGTAAAATAGAATGATTTTTGAAGAGTTGTATGAAATATGAATAAAATATATTATTATAAAGGTAAATTCAAGGTACTGAGTAGCCTGGTGTGTAGCGTGGTAGTCTGACAACCAGAAGGTTATTGGATGATGCTTGATATTGTCGTTTTTTTTTTTTTTGGGATTATTTTAAAAAAATTTTTTTTATTTTGTTTAAATTTTTGTTTTATTTTTTTTGTGAGACAGAGGTTGGCATGGGTCGTAGTCGGTTTCTCATTTTCCTAACATGTGAAGCTGAAAATGCTAGGAAATGCTCTCTGAAAACATCAGCTCTGCCAATAAATCCAACTATCACCTCCCAGGAGGTAGAAAGCAAAAGGACTTCGTATCCCAGATGGTGATCTTAATACGTTGGAGCATCCACCCTCTTCGGAGGTCGGCTCTATGGATTCTGAGGAGAACCATTTATTGCATTTGATTGATCAGTTCAGAAGAAACGCGAAAACCCGGCATTCGCCACCTATCTGATCCAAAAATAACGTTACTGTTTTGTATAAAATGCAAAATATGGTGCAAAACATGCTAGATATCATGGACAAAATTTCTCAGAGGTTGAGCATTTTGGAGAGCAAAGGAAAAAAATCATATACCAAAAGAACTGCTAAATGATAGTACGAGGTAATTTTAGAATAGAAGCATGGAATTGCAATGTTATTGCAAATAACATACACGGAATATAGATATGTGCCTCGTAACTGAAACACATGACTTTAAGAAGCAGTATTCCGTTTCGAGGTTATCGCATTTACAGCTCTAACCACTCTGAAAATATTGTTATTTTTAAACTTATGGAAAATATTGTAATGAAAAGAGCGAAACCTGCGGTGGCAAATAGTACTACAGATTGGTCAAGATTTCGTTTAGAGATTGAACGACAAATAGATCTAAGCAAAAGAATAAGAACGACCCAGCACATAGATGAGGAGGCTGAAAAAATTACCCAAAAGGAGTATAACGGCACGCCCCGTAAGTGTGTGTATAAGGTTGCAGAGACAATCATGCTCCACAAACCTGGCAGACCTATAGACAAGAACGACTTCTTATAGACCAATCTCATTATTGCCGATGATTTCAAAACTGCGTGAGGAACTTTTATTGAGAAGACTTCAGTCTATAATTGAAAGTAAAAGATTAATTCCCAAATCATCATTTTGGTTTTCGCCGGAACCACTCAACCATAGATCATATTCATAGAATAACTGACCTAATAGGAAATTCACTGGAGGAAAAAAAGATATGTTGCATCATATTTTTGGACGTAGCCCAGGTCTGCGATAAGTTTTGGCATTGTGGATCAATAAAACAACTTAGGCAATTACCAAGGCAGTATGTTAGCCTTCTCGAATCTTACCTGACTAATAGGATATTTTGAATTAAACAGGAAAAGGAGTACTCCTTGCTTATGGATATCAGGTCGGGGGTATCACAAGGGAGTATATTGGGCGCGATATTATACTTGCAATACACGTGTGATATTCCTGTGTGACGAGATCTCGAAATGGACTAGAAAGTGGTCAATGGTGTTTTAATTCCGTTCGCAAACACGGCGAAGTATTTGAGAATAACGTTGGACACAAACCTCAGATGGATGGACCACTTAAAAAAGAGAAATCTCAACTCGAGGAAGAATACAGAAAGTTTAAATGGCTTTTGGAAAGGAGTTCTTCGTTGTCAATATACAACAAAGTTTTGATATTTATCCAAATATTTAAGCCTGTCAATGCTTACTGTATTCAGTTACGGGGCTGCGCTGCGCAGACTCACATTCAATCTATTCAAAGATTTCAAAATAAGGTGTAACGAGGCATTGTGAACGCCCCTTGGTTTGTCCTTAATGCCGATATACACAGGGAGTTAGTTTAATGTTTTTTATCTGAAACAATGAGTACTTAGTACGCTATTGTGCCAGATCCAAAGCTTGCAAATAATCAAAAAGATTGGACCAAAATTAACGGTTAGTCCTTTCCGACTAGTTTTATATTTTATTTTGAGGAGGGTGTTTTTAGTGGATTAAAGTTCCACACTACTGCTTTTCGTCAGCCACTGTCTTTCGAGATTTTTCACCCTTCCTCTCGGTAAACAAAAAAAAAAAACCAAAATAAAAAAATTTTTACCGACCGTTTTGTGTAAACAATAGGTAGGTTATGTGATGGCAACAAATTTTGCATATCGAGTTTTCGGTGGGAACGTACTTCTCCATAGTAGGGAAGTGTAAATAAACTATTTTTAGCAACCTGTCGGTCTGTCGGTATGTCGGTCTGTGTGTGCACGCGTGTATCTCAAGTTCAGCTGAACCGATTTTGATGAAATTTTATATGTAAGTTTATTTCCACCATGGCACGGATTGATCAACTTTTGGTATATATCAGGCCTCGGGAACTGCACTTTTTAGCGGGCCTGTTTTACATTTTTGAACAATTTGAAGAAAGTATTCAACCGATTTACTTGAAATTTCATATATAAGCTTTGCTCGACCTTCCGCGAAAATTCCTATGTTTTGGAAGAAATCAGGCATCGGCAACTTGACGTTTACTAAGGGCCAAACATACATTTTTGCGTATATAAAGAGAAATAATCAACCGATTTCATTGAAATTTAATATATGAATTCCTCATATTACAGCAATGAACATACAAATTTTTTGAAAAGATCAGGGCTCGAAAACTGACTTGCGGGCCGTTTTTACATTTTTCACCATTTTTAAGAAAATATTCAACCGATTTACTTGAAATTACATATTTGAGCTTTGTTCGACCTTCCGCGAAAATTCCTAACTTTTGGAAGAAATCAGGCATCAGCAACTGGACCTTTACTACGGGCCAAACATACATTTTTGTGTATATAAAGAGAAATAATCTAACCGATTTCATTGAAATTTAATACTTGAATTCCACGTATTAAAACAATGGACATGTAAATTTTTTGGAAAGATCAGGGCTCGAAAACTGATCTGCGGGCCGATTTTACATTTTTCACCATATCTACGGAACGAATTGATGGAATTTCTTGAAATTTGATACTTGAGTTCTGGTTGTTACCGAAACTAACTGGCGACCATTTCAGGGAATTCGGGTAGCACATAGCGAAACTCTACTAAAAGCCAAATTTACATTTCGCTAGGTATGTTAACTATAAGCTTACTAATGTCCTAAAAATTGGAAAGAAGTATTTAACAGACATTTTTATAATATTCTGTAAACCTTTCATTTAACTAGGCAATACATAATGCGGTCGGTTATGTGCTGACCACATCAGATTTTTTTTTTAATATATCACCGATAAATATTATTAGAAAAATTTCCAAAAAAAAAATGTTATAATGGTTTGGAAAAATTCGTTTAAATTTTTTTTTTTTTTTTTTTTTTTTAGAAATTTTAAACACATAATTATTATATTTGCAACACAATTACTGGACATGACTTTAGTTCACTAACAATTTACACAAACTGTTTTCCAAACTACCTCAAGGTAGCGTGGTAGTCTGATAAGCAGAAGGTAATTAGATCGATGTTTGTAGAAAATTCGCATTTTTCTTTTTCGGATTATTTAAAAACTTTTTTTTTACTTTGTTCATATTTTTTCGTTTTATTTTTTCTTAATATATAACAGATAAATATTGTTATAAAAATTTAAGAAAAATCTGCAGAAAAATATTGTGATGATAGTTTAAGAAAAGTTCACCAAAAGTTTAAGTATATATGTACACACATAAGCATGTATGTTTATTTTTTTAAAACTTCTAAAGATCACTATATTTTTAAACGGTATTTTTTTTTTTGGTTTCTGTTTCTAATACTATAAAGTATAAAAGAAAGACGTATTTTTGTTATACAAAAATATTCACAGAAGACCTTAAAACAGAGTTACTTAGGGGTTAAAAAGTTCTAATGTATGTTTGTTCTAGAGCCCTATTCGCAAAACTATAAACTATAAAAGATATTTTTTGTCTCAAGTTTCTAGCCCTTCTACAAATATCCGAAATATATAACAGACAAATATTGTAATAAAAGTTTAAGTAAAATTTCCAAAGATATATTATTATAATAGTTAAGGAAAAATACGTAAAAATTGTAAGTAGATACATATATATTTTTTTTTAAAGCTTTCATACGAATTTTTTTAAAGCTTTCTATATGAATTAAATAATATTCAAATACGTAGTTAAAAACGTAGAAATAAATTTTAAACACATAATTATAGAATCATGGTGGTAAACAACCAGAAATAAATTGTTCAAATAAAGAAAAGGTTAAGGCAAAACATTTTTATTAATTTTAACAAAGATATTAATTTTATTCAAATATACGTAATATGTATGTTCATATATATGTATTACAATTTAGCATTTTGGAATTTTTCGCTCATTAATTAAATTTTAAGCAAATACTATGGCGAAGTACGTTTCCACCGGAAACTCGATATGCAAAGTTTGTTGCCATCACATAACCTACCTTATGTATGCAATTGCGGTCGATAATTATTAGTTCCTTTTAAATCTAATATTTTTGTAATAACTTATTTTAGAATCTCGCTGTGAGTTATGTCGCTTACAATGATAATTTACCATTGACAATAAGCTCTCTAGGCGGTCAATTTTTTTTACGCATAAAATAATTCGCTACCTATTAGAATCCTTGTACACATGTATTTTTAACACCCACTTCCAGAAATTAATTTACATACAATGTTATCAAAAATTAATACAATTTACCCTTATAAGTTGTAGTACCACTTTGTTAAAAGCAGTCACAAGGCATTTTAGAAGAGCTGAAGGAAGAGAGGGGGTGGAATTTTTTATTTCACTTGGACCCTACTCGCAAAACCCTATCAAATGTCTTTTAGAAGTACCCGTACTCTTTTACAACTCAGAAGTAGCTATATGTATATATAAAATATATATAATGCAAAATAGGATGGTTTTTGAAGAGTTTCACGAAATATGAATAAAATAAAGATTTGGAAATGTAAATTGAAGGTACTACGTAGCCTAGTGAGTAGCATAGTGAATTGATAACCAGAAGGTTAATAGACCGATGCTTGCCGAAAAATTGTCATAATTTTATTTTTTTGGATTAGTTTCTTTATATTTTTTTGTTTTATTTTTTTTTTTAATTCAAAGCAGATAAATATTGTTATAAAAGTTTACGAAAAATTCCAAAAAATTTTAAGTTATATTTTTTTAAAGTTTCCTAACCAAATATAATATTCAAACTGTGGAGAAATATATAAAAATAAAGTTTTTATATAAAGAAAAGGTTTAGTCCAGTACCCTGGAATCTTCTTACGAAAAATAATGTCCCAAGTAACAACAAATAAGGCGTTCGAGTTAAGCTACTACAGAACATATACATTAAACCAGACAATGAGGTTACTTTTTTATTTTGATAAACTTTGTTATACGAAAATTCAATTTTTTTTCTATTTTAATAATGAGACTTTTTTTTTATTAATATAATATGAAACTTTTATTTTTATTTCGAAATTATAATTTATGGGAAAATATAAATTCTCACACTAAAGAATTTCCTAATCGGCAATTAATTTATATAAAATGTCGTTAAATTTTAGAATAAAATACAGTTAATTTTTGTACTTCAAGAATTATTGTCAATAAATGGATTTTAGTCCCAAAAATTCTAATTTGGATGTTTTTTATAACGAAACGTTAGGGATTTCGTCAATGCGCGCCTGTGTAACAACCTGTGGGCTGACCTGACGCAGCTATAACCATGAGAACAGAGTAGTCAGAAGTAGAAGAACTATTTGGAAAATTTCACGCAGTTATACCCACCAGAACGTAGCAATCAAAAATGCCAAATAGTTAACTGATTCGACACAGCTATTCGAATGAGAACATAGTAGTCGTAACGAACGTGTTCATCCTGGTGGTACTCATCTCCCTGGTAACCACTAATCTCCTACAATATTTCCGATATCAACTGTGAAGAAACAAAAGCTTGCCTGTAGCTGCACTATGCACACAAGCGTGATTTTGGGAATAGAATATCAATTATCATATCTATCGAAATGAAACAAAATCAGAACATATCGCACAACAAGAACATTAGCATCATCATTAATTCTCCAATTAACCAGCTTTCAAGCAAAATTCCTGTTCTAAACTACCTAACAATAGGGAGAACTCACAATTCCATACTTCTAGTCCCAACCAATGTCACTAACAAAGACAAAAAGAAAATCATCTATAGTCAAGGCCACAATTCAACCAATGTCAACCAAACACATTGCGTCAAGCTGAAAATCAACCACTTAGACCAGTCCACCCAAAAGCACCAGTACCAATGGAAGTGACTAGGTCAATAATATCCAGAAACCTAAACTATATGAATCGACCATGAAACCATTCACCAAAAGTATCCATCTGCAACCCGAAGAGTAACAAGAAACCTTTGAATAATACATCCAAAATTATGAAGATGCAGACGAAGAAAATTACGAAGAAGAATGTGACGAGCGATAGGTAAATTTTCCGATCTCAGCTGAAGCAGCTTCCCATACCAAAAGTATGTAACACAAAACAACAAACCGCTAAAATTTGTCATCGACACAGGTGCAAATAAAAATTTTATAAGACCAGAATTAGCACCAAATTTATCACAAGTCAAAACATCTTTCACAATCAAATTCGCTGGAAGAAATATCAGAACAAATTTCATAATCTAAAAGCCCATATAATTCACCTATATAAATTGTGGAAAAGAGCTTAAGTTCTTTCCAGGATTAGCATCATATTACAAACGATAGTAGTGAGGATAGTGGGATTCTGGGTACATGAAAAATTATGTTTTCGGTGGTTCCAATAGTGGTTTTCGGTGGTTCCGTTTTTGGTGGTTCCCGGTGGTTCCCTTTTGGTGGTTGAAAATTGTGTATTGTGTATTAGTGGATGAGAGAATGAAAAGTTTAGAGATAAGAGATGTTGAAATTTGATTGTGGTTTTTTGATTCAGTTTATTAAAAATTTGTGTAATAATTTTGAAAAATTGGTGATAATTATGGTTAGCCTATAGAAAAAATTGTAATGTGTGTGTTATAAGTGTGTCGATCAAAACGAAAGTTTTGAGATAAGAGATGTTGAAATTTTATTTATGTTTTTTTCAATTCCTTCATTCTCTCATTAAATATATATGTACATATATCGCTTTACTAAAAATTTGTGTAATAATTTAAAAAAAAAAATTACTGGAGTATGCTTAAAAATTTTAATACGTATGTTAGAAGTGTGGCTATTTTATATTATTCAGGTTTCTTCGAAATCATCGTTATCGAAAATTCCAACCTGTTTGTCAACAAATCGGTAAAATATGCTGTATTTTTTACCGCTGCCTGTACCTTCTACGATTTTAATACTGAGCATGAAAAATTACGTCAGGAGATTCCATATAATAATAAAAGTATTATAATATGATGACCATAATAATAATACCTCATTTATATTTGATTAAAATGCGGCACTATCTAAAGTTTTTTAATAGCCTAGAGGTAAGAAAAAGTTCTGTAATGGGTTTAAGGTATGTATAAAATTAAGTTTAGTTCAATTCCAGTCATAGCCATCTAGGTTATTGAGCAAACTTTTTTTTGTTATAATTATAGATAGTATAAGAATATTTTGACCTTTTTCTTTCAATAGAAATTTACCTTTCAGGAGAAGAAGACATATTATCTTTATAATGTTTTGGATTGAAAAAATTTCACATGGTCAACAGTATTGTAATTGTGATAAAAGGTGGAAATCCATGAAGATTACAAATTTCAAAACATTTTGGGATAATTTAGAAATATTTTTAGCACCTGAGCATGGGGAGAGGGTTTGTGTTTAAGATTAAGGAACGGTGAATCAGTTTCAGATTCACAAAGAAAAATTATGGAGAGACTGAACTGGCAACATGTAAAAATTGAGGTTTTTGGTGGGGATATAATTGTGTCGGGAAATGTTCGTAATAAACCAAAATCTTTTGCAAATAATTGTCCATTAGCAGATGAAAAAGATTGGGAAATTATTGAACGCAATATTTCAAATATATTTCCCGATGAGTTAAACAATAAAAATTTATCATCAGAATCTAGGAGAGTGAATGATTTTGAAGAGGAAGAAAATCAAAATAAAAAGTTTATATTCAGACAAAAACTTGAAGAAAGTATATTGTATATTTCCTCTATAGAGAATATATATAATGAAAAGAATAATAAAGCGAAAATTGGGGAGTTATTATCAAAACTAAGAAAAGCTCTTGAAAAATTCAATGAGCAAAATATGGATTATATGGAAGGTTTTCAATAGGGAACAGAATTATATTTATCAAAATTTTTGTACATGTGTAAAATAATAAACCAAATTAAGTATCTACACGCAAAGGAAATCAATAAATAAAAACAAACAAGTAAAATCAATATTATTTGACTATCGAGCTGTTAACATCGTTAAAATAATAAAACAAGATGAATGCAGGCATTTATTTAATTTCATATTTATTTTTGGCTATCACAAGCACCTACGCCGAATATAAGATTAGATGAGTCAGCTTACGGTAGTAACGATTTCAATATAGTTCTACCTAATAATGAAACTATAAAAGTAGATCTATCGGTACAATTTCTCAAGAATGTAACTGAATCTGGAGCAACAATAGCAACAACAATAACAACAACAACTAATATATCTTCTGATCTAGATAATTCTTTGAAAGCTGACTCAGTTCCTCAATTTGTATCTATTGGTGGAATAATACAAAGTGCACAAGTCTTCTACAGACATTTCAGATTGGAATATGGTGAAGATGAAGATATTAAAATACGATGTTCATATGATTCCCACTTTCAAGAAAAAAATTTAAAAATTGATTGTCAAGAGTATATCGTAACTTCTGCTAAAAGACTTACAAGCAGTGGTGAGTTAGAGACATATATCATTTTCAATACTGATTATCAATCTTCAGCAGATACAATATTAGATTTACGCAAGATAAAGCAAACCTATCATATGGAAATATCTTAAAATATTAAAATTTTCTAATAATATTTATTGTATTTTTTAATTGTTTTAATTATACTATGCAAATAAAAGAAGTTTTATTAAATTAAATCTGTTTTATTTATCCAGGAATTGTGGCTTGATGGAAAACCAAGCCATTTTACAAAAACTTTATCATCTTTAGTTTTTACAACTTTTTCTACTAAATAAATGTCATTGTGTTTAGATTTAAGCAACTCACATTCATAGAAAGCACCTTCAATTGGTTGACCTTCGTAGTCTTCTAATAAGTATGTTACAGGGTTTGTTATCTGCACTTTCCTTATCTTGAATATTTCTGTAGTCCAATTAGGTGTATAACCTTTTTCGAAAACATGTTTAAACTTGCTTATCCGAACTGAGTCACCAATTTTGAGTTTTCCTCGTTGTGAAATCTTAATGTGGTTGTATGCCCTTGACAACAACTCATTAGCATTACTTTTATTTATATCTACTGGGCGTCTTTGTATGGTTCGATGCTTTGTATGATTGTATTGGTTAACTAATTTATCAATAATATCTATCCATTTATAATTTCCGTTGAAGCTGAATTCTTTCCAGATTTTTTCTTTTGAAATTCGGTTGAAACGTTCCACAATAGAAGCTTTTAATGAGCTATATGTAGAATAATGATTTATTTGATAGTTACTCATTAGTTTTTTAAAAATTTTGTTAATTTTCTTTTCCATCATCGGTCTGAAGATTTTTTGGATATCGCTTGGCTTCTTTCTTCCATAGCTTTAGTGGTACCATCAGAAGTTTTATTTTTTATTGGTATAGCCCAAGCATATTTTGAGAAAATATCTATCACAGTCAAGAGGAATTTATATCCCCTATTTTCCTTTCCATAAGCTCCCATTTTGACTAAATCAGCTTGCCATAAGTCGTCATAACCCTTTATAATAACTCTACGTCTTTGAAAATTTCTTCTTGCAGGTTTATGCAATTCTTCAACAAAAGGTCTCTTACTCATATTTCTGATTAATAATCAAAACAATCTTTTCCCTAAATATTTTTTTAAGAATCGAGGTTCCCGAGGCACTCAATTCAATCAAGAACCTCATCTTTACTCATCTCAAACATAAATAATTAAAACAATATTTTTTTTTTTATTTTATACTCTTATTTTATTTTTTTTTTTCAATTCTTTCATACAATTGCATTAGCTTTACAATTCTAATCATAATATTTTCAACTTATGCACGGACAAGTTTCAGGTAAAGAATCGGGAACGTCTGCAGAATATGGACATATTAAATAATGAAATCCATAGTATTTTGTCTCTAACTGAGTAGAGTTTTTGAATTGCAGTAAAAATTTAAAATGTTCCTTCAATTCAATATAATGTTCCTCCAATAAAATGTCTTCATATTTATTTAAAAAAATTTTTAATTTATATCCAATTTGTGGTATATCCATTTTGAAGCCGCTGTTGTTGAACGTATACTGATTGATTTTACTTGTGCACCTTTTTAATTTCATTAATTTTTCTAGTAAAATATGTTTCCGTGTTTCTTAGATCGTTTCGTTGATTATTAATAACATCTTTTATTTTTGTATTATGTTCTTGATTTATTTTATTTTCAAGAGTTTTATTTTCTGATTCGACAAATCCATAAACTCTTGCTATTTCATTTCTTAGTTGTTGTAATTCATAATCTCTCTGAGTAATAATAACTCTATTGAGAGCTTCATTTAAAGTCGCTAGTTCATCATCTACATATTTTTTTGTAGCAGTGTCATTCTTATTTATTGGAGGTCTTAGGTTTATCAATTGTTTATTTTGAATATCATAATACCCATCAGAATTTAGTTGTAGTCCAATTGTTTGAAAATTTGTAGGTTGGTTAATAGCATATGGATGATTTCGGCTATGACCGAATTTATCTATAGTCATTATGCTAATAATGACATAATTCAAAAATTATTCAATTACATTAGCTTCCCTTAGTTCTTCTATTATGGAATTAATTTCATTATTTTGATTATTATTATCTGCTATTTATGAAGAAATCAGAAGTCTCAATCTATTAACCAGCTCATTAGGATCATCCCAATAGGTATATTGAGCCGGTTGCTTTGAATACATCATAGATGATATCTGAGGGTTTATAGTAAATTTTCCTTTAGTTAAAGATTCTCCTATTTTTTTCCCTCTTGTATTATATTCATGAATGTAGAGTTTTTTTTTATAATATTTTGATATTTAAATCCCTTATTACCCTTAATTTG
This sequence comes from Condylostylus longicornis, assembly GCF_029603195.1. Lineage (NCBI taxonomy): Eukaryota > Metazoa > Arthropoda > Insecta > Diptera > Dolichopodidae > Condylostylus > Condylostylus longicornis. Next base: position 139,019 of record NW_026578021.1, on the reverse strand, counting down.
GTCTAATGAATTATAATTTCTGCGATGGGCGTTGGTTTTTTCCAATATTTTTTGATATTGCTTCAAATCATTTTCGGTATAGTTTTCCGGTTTCAGTTTCAATATTAGGTCATATAAACCTTCAGTTCCCTTAAAGATCTGCTCATCAATTATTATGTGATTGTTTTCTCCATCTATGCTAAATTTTGCGTTACCTAATTTCCTGGTTCCAAAATTATGATCAAAATAAGGGCCATAGCTTTTATCAAGTTGTGATTTTTTTGTAGGTGGTCGGTTAGTAAGCGACAGGGTAGGTGCTGACCGTTTGTTCCTACGGAACATTCCAGCATTGCAACTGTGACAGCTACTATCAAGTACTCATTATAACTCCAAGAGGTGACCACCGGGCAACTGATAAGATTTCAGGCTAAATAATGAGTGCGAAAGTAGCGTCTGTCCTACAATAGGCGGCTACGAACAGCGTCTGTTCCATAAAATGGCGGCTGAACTACAAAGAAGGAAAACTACCGAAAACCCTTCAGAAGGCAACGGGAAACCACTGAAGTATAATCATCCCTAGAAAAATCACTATGGAAGCACACGAAAATACACGGCCCTCAGTCTCCGGCAAAAAGAGGGTGCTAAAAATCCCCTTAGGTAAAACAAAACAACATCTCAAAATAGGTACTTGGAATGTTCGTAGTCTTTTCGAACCTGGAAAATTTGCCAACACAATCCACGAAATGAAACGACTACAGGCGGACATACTCGGTATTAGTGAAACTTTCTGGCCGAACTCTGGTCAATGTAGAACTGATGGAGCGACAATGTTTTATTCAGGTAATGACACTACACAACATAGAAAGGGCGTTGGAATAATTGTGTCGGAAAGGTTTGTCGATTCAGTGTCAGACTTCATACCTTACTCTGACAGGATAATGCTTTTAAAATTTAACACGACCCCAATAAATTTAAATGTTATCCAAGTTTACGCCCCTATAGCCGATGCCGGTGACGAAGAAATCGAAAGTTTTTATGAAGAAATAACAAATCTACTTAAAAATACAAAACCACACGAGCTGAATGTTATAATGGGTGATTTCAACTCTAAAGTTGGCAAAGGAAAAACTGATGAAGTTGTAGGTTCATATGGTCTTGGAACTCGAAATGAAAGAGGTAATCGACTGGTACAATTTTGCCAAGAAGAAAAGTACATAATTACCAATACTTGGTTCTGCCTACCACCTAGAAGACTATATACCTGGATTTCTCCGAAAGACACCAAGGAACACATTGTCAGGAATCAAATTGACTTTGTGCTTTTAAATAAAAGATTCAGCACATCAGTAAAGAAAGTCAGTACTTACTCAGGCGCGGACGTCCCATCAGATCATAATCTGCTTATTGCTAAAATAAAAATCAAACTGGCGGCAATTCGTAGAACACAAATACCGTAGAATTGATCTGGATAAACTGAAAAATAATGATATATATGTTAACACCAGAATAGAAATAAACAACCAACTTCATTCTCTTAACCTTCATGAAAATAGCATAACATCTTTATGGCAAAAAACAACAGATGTTCTAAAAACTGTGGCAAAAAATAAATTAGGAACAAAAAAATATAAAGCAAAACAAAAATGGATGACAGATGAAATATTGGATCTTATGAATGAACGAAGAAAACATCGCAACATTAATCGGGTTGAGTACAACCGTCTTCAAAAATTGATTCGATCCAAAATTAGACAAGCAAAAATTAACTGGCTCGATCAAGAATGTTCCGAGATTGAAGGTCTGCAGCATCGCCACGATGATTTTAATGTACATAAAAAAATCAAGGAAGCTTCCGGTGTTTACCGGAAAACATATCCATCTGTTTTGGTAAACAGCCAGAATGAAATTGTTACAGACCAGGAAGAAAAACAAGAGATCTGGAAAGAGTACATAAACCAGCTTTTCTCGGATACTACAAGATCCGACTTCATTCAGGAATCATCAAGACAATTAACAGGTCCTGCCATCACAAAGGATGAAATCATAAAGTCTATTGAATCATTAAAAAACAACAAAGCGATTGGGCCGGATGAATTAGCAATTGAAATAATTAAGTTAATTGATGATAATAACATAAATATTCTGGAGAAAAAATTTAATAATATTTATGACAGTGGAGTTTATCCTGAAAGCTGGTTAGTATCAACTTTTATTGCTCTTCCAAAAAAGAACAACGCTAAGAGATGCAATGAGTACAGACTCATAAGCTTAATGAGTCACGCTTTAAAGATTTTTTTAAAAATTTTGCATAATAGATTGTACAAAAAAATCCGAATCAGCAATGGGAGGCACACAATTCGGGTTCAAAGAAGGAATGGGAACACGTGAAGCTCTTTTTAGTATGCAAGCTTTGGTGCAAAATTGCAAAGATGTGGAAAAAGATGTATTTATGTGCTTCATAGATTATGAAAAAGCTTTCGATCGAGTAAAACACGACATATTGATAAATATTTTAAGAAATATGTGCCTCGACGATAAGGACATACAGTGCATCAGAAATCTATACTGGAATCAAACTGCAGAGATTAAAATAGGACACCTCAAAACATCTAACCTGCAAATCAACAGAGGTGTTCGGCAGGGTTGTATTTTGTCACCATTATTATTCAACCTGTACTCTGAAAACATTTTCCAACAAGAAATTGGTTCAATAGATAAAGAAATTAAAGTAAATGGGATCTACATCAACAACATACGATATGCGGATGACACAACTCTGATAGCTGATAATTTTGGTGATTTGCAATATTTAGTTGACAGAGTCAATGATTACAGCAGTCGTTTCGGTCTTAATATGAATGTCAAAAAGACAAAGTTCATGATAGTCAGCAGGCGTAACAACCCAAGCATCAATTGTGATATAACAATAAATGATGTACCTATCGAGCGAGTTAACAATTATAAGTATTTGGGCTGTCACCTTGATGAAACTTGGACTTCAGATAAAGAAGTAAGATGTAGAATTGAAATGGCAAGAAGTTCCTTTATGAAGTATAAAAATGTACTCTGTAACCGAGAAATAAACATTAAGCTAAGACTACGGTATCTAAAATGTTATGTATGGTCTGTACTTTTATATGGAGTAGAATCATGGACGCTGAAGGTGATGGCTTTAAATAAGTTAGAAGCGTTTGAGATGTGGTGCTATCGAAAAATTTTGAAAATTTCTTATACGGATAGGGTCACAAATCTCGAAGTTCTGAGAAGATTAAATACGGATAGGCAAATGCTTCTAACAATTAAACGCAGAAAAATAAGTTATTTTGGTCACATAATAAGAGGTCCTAAATATGAGCTACTCCAATTAATTATTGAAGGAAAAATTGAAGGCAAAAGAAACATTGGAAGGAAACAAATGTCATGGCTCAGAAATATTCGAAACTGGACAGGTATAAGAACAATAGGAGAATTAGTCCACTATGCCAGATGCAGAGAGGAGTATGCCAACATTATTGCAAGTCTAAGATAACGTGTGAAAGAAGAAAGAAAAAAAAAAAAAGTGATCACTTAACATCCAGCAGTGGATTAGCAGCACAAGAAGAAGATTTCTTGTAATTATGTAGAGGTGACAATGATGATTCTAATTTATCACTTTTCGAATTTGTAAATGTGATTGTGTTAGGAGTTGATGTTAAAAAACTTTCAAACTCGGATTTTTCCTTCTTTGATGTTTTTATTTTATTTTTGACGAATGACGTCATATTAAATTTATCAGTACTGTATTCTTCCTGTTTTATTTCCGGTTTTATAAATGCTGAGGGAGATTGATATTTCACAACATTTCTTAAGTCTTCAATAGGCTTGACAATTAGTTTGAATGTATTTTCCAAAATTTCGTCATTCATGATTTGACCGCTTTTTAATAATTTGTATTTTCTTTTTATGTCTTTTCTAACTTTAATTAAATCCTTCAATACTTTTTCATTCATGATTATTCAATGAAATCGCTATTATTGATAGATAATAACTAGAAATCCATAGTCGTCTTTCCAGCAGCATGAGCATAATTTTTTAAATTGATCAAAAGACATGTCTGTATTAACATGATCATTATAGATATGTTTTAAATTTAAATCGTCTTGTTTGAATGCAATTATAAAATTTGCGTTATCAGTTATTAAATGCTTAGGTATCCGAGTATAAGATTGACATAAATAAAAACTATCAACATCTTGATGATGTCCCATGCCAAAATAATTCCTTATGGTATCTTGCTTGTCACAAGCAACATCATCAAATATAAATATTGAATTAGGTTGAGATTCAGCAGAGTCAATTACATCTGAGTTATTTGAAAATTCGTTATATCCCATACCCTTAATAGGATTCATTATCTTTTTCAAGTATTCATATTTCGGTTGATGCAGCGATTTAGAATATATATATGTATTTTGAAATTTAAGTCCATTTGGATCTAATAACATACTCAAGATTACGTTAGTTTTTCCGCAATTGGACGGGCCCACAATTAAACCCCTGATTCTAACTGGAAATATGGCTTCATGTTTCCTTTTCTTTTTGCTACCTGATTTTTTGTCAAAATTTTTTACTTTTATTGTGTCATGCACTTTGATAAACTTCATAACTAGCTCGTGGTGATAAGGGTATTAATCAGTTATACGAGGCTTGTATAGAGCATGATATTGCTTATTCTAGAAGTAACACTACTGCTGATCGTCATATTGCTGATAATATATTAGCAGAAAAAGCCTGGCAGAGAGTTAAAGCAAAAGATTCAAATTTTGGTGAACGAGCTAACGCCTGGCTGGTAACAAACGCAATGAAGGCAAAAGTTAAAACTGGAATGAGTTGTAGAAATGGGATAAAAAAGAAGAAACAACCTTTAAGAAAATTAATCCATGAAGCTAAAGTTGCTATTAAAGGATATAAACCTGAAAAAGAAAAAGGTGCAATAAAAATTGGTCTTAAAGCAGCTAAAAATATTGGTAAAAATAAGAAATCGATAAAAATTCTACGTATAATTCCAGTTCCTAAAACCGGTGGTATTCTAATATTAATTCCGATATTTGCGGATCTTTCAGCTGTTGGAGCTCTTACAGGAGGTGCTGCTGGTATAGCTTAAGCTGTCAACGACGCTAAAAATGCAAAGAAGATGTTAAATGAAAGTGAACGTCAAAATAAGACTGTGGAAGCTATTGCTAAATTAAAAATGGGTTTGGATTATATTTAGCTCCAAAAAACCACTAAATATGCTACCCAAAAGAGAACTGACAAATATTGATATAAACGATTTTGGTCGAAAGTATTTACAAAATTTCCGCGGCGTTTTTATGAGAGATAATCTCCCTAAAACTAAACCATGGAAACGTGAATGTTATATTATAAATGTAGATGATTCCACAGGCCGGGGCACACATTGGGTAGCATATAATAAGAATTTAAATAATATTTAATATTTTGATAGTTTTGGAAACTTACAACCACCAATTGAATTTGTTAAATATTTCAGTGATAAAATTTCATATAATTATAAGAAGTACCAAAAATTTGATACATACAATTGTGGACATTTAATTTACGCTTTTTATCTAATAAAAAATTTTGTGAGTAAAATTAATTTGTTGTTGTTATTATTTTTGTATTTATTGCCACAAAATTTCAAGTTCAAGAAAAAACATGATAAGAAATTAAAAGCAAAAGTAGGTCAAGTTTTTTTCACATGCTGAGAACCGCAAAATTGAGATATCAGGTTCAAGGTTATTTTTTCCGCTTTGAATTTTAGAATTTCGTATGAATATTAATCAACCTGTTAAATTAATTATAATAGTTAAGGTAATATAAAAGATGATGCGCGAATGGATTAGTTTCAGTAATTCATAACCTATCATGTCTTTAACATTAACTTTAAATGGTAACAGTTCCATCCTAACAGCAAAATATTTCCCACCTATAGATTTACAAGGAGACTATGTTTGTGCTTTAGTCGATTTCCAGACATATAATTCAATACCGAATATTGATAATGATAACAATAATTCATTATCGGTAGTAAAACTATCAATATTCCGATTAGTTCCTATGAAGTTGAAGAGTTTCATGAAGAAATAGAAGAGTTTCTTAAAAGAGAGTTGCAAATTAATGACACTAAAGCAGATAAGCAAAAACTTCATTTAAAACCAAATTAATACATTGAAATGTGAAATTTTTTCTACAGAAGAGATTGATTTTCTGCAAAAAGGTGTAATTGGGAATTTATTAGGATTTAGTCAGAGGAAACTTCAAGCAAATAAATGGCATATATCAGATTTACCTGTTGATATCAATAAAATTAACATTATACGCATTGAATGTAGTATTATACAAGGGACATACATATATTAACGATAAAGAAGCACATATTCTATACGAATTTTCAGTTGCAGTACCATCCGGGTATAAAATAATCGAAGTCCCGCGAAACCTTATCTATTTACCTGTAGCTGTCAGCAAAATCAACACAATAGTTATAAAATTAATTGATCTGAACGGTAATTTGATTAATGATCAAGGTGAAACTATAACAGCAAGATTACATTTTAAAAAACAAGAAAATACATAAACATGACTATTATAACTTTATTTATGCATTAAACAAGGTTTATCCATTCAATAATCAACCTAACTTAAAAGAAAGAGGTTTGAAGAGAGCAGGTAAACCGAGTTTGACAATTGCAAGTGCGCATTGGTATACATATTCACCATTTTTGAATTCATTTAATAAAAGCGATATTATACGCAAATATTATACACACAAATACAAAATCAAAATTTAAACATTTTACCTTCTACCAGTTTACTTTATATTGATGGTATTATCTGAAAAGCCAATGGCAGTGAGACAACTAAAACAAAGCTTATAAAGAATGCTATTGCATTTTTATTCGATGGCATACGGTATGAATTAACCGGGAAAGAAATTGACAACAATAGAAATGTGGGTATAACATTATGTTTAAAAAATAGTATTTCGTTGAACAAAAATGAGAGTCAAGCATTTGTTAATGATAGCTGGTAACATGAACATTCAATTTAACCACAGGCTTTTAGGATTTGCGGAGGATTACAAAAATATTGTATCAAATGCAAAACAAGAACTAATTTTAACACATCAAAATCTGATGATAATTCCTTACTTTGCTCTGATGGTAATGAAAAGACGAAAATTCAACTGAGCAAAGTGCGATGGAGAGTGCAGCACATCAATTTAACCAATATATTGAAATTGAACTTGTATAGCAAAACAACAGATGTTCTAAAAACTGTGGCAAAAAATAAATTAGGAACAAAAAATATAAAGCAAAACAAAAATGGATGACAGATGAAATATTGGATCTTATGAATGAACGAAGAAAACATCGCAACATTAATCGGGTTGAGTACAACCGTCTTCAAAAATTGATTCGATCCAAAATTAGACAAGCAAAAATTAACTGGCTCGATCAAGAATGTTCCGAGATTGAAGGTCTGCAGCATCGCCACGATGATTTTAATGTACATAAAAAAATCAAGGAAGCTTCCGGTGTTTACCGGAAAACACAAACATCTGTTTTGGTAAACAGCCAGAATGAAATTGTTACAGACCAGGAAGAAAAACAAGAGATCTGGAAAGAGTACATAAACCAGCTTTTCTCGGATACTACAAGATCCGACTTCATTCAGGAATCATCAAGACAATTAACAGGTCCTGCCATCACAAAGGATGAAATCATAAAGTCTATTGAATCATTAAAAAACAACAAAGCGATTGGGCCGGATGAATTAGCAATTGAAATAATTAAGTTAATTGATGATAATAACATAAATATTCTGGAGAAAAAATTTAATAATATTTATGACAGTGGAGTTTATCCTGAAAGCTGGTTAGTATCAACTTTTATTGCTCTTCCAAAAAAGAACAACGCTAAGAGATGCAATGAGTACAGACTCATAAGCTTAATGAGTCACGCTTTAAAGATTTTTTTAAAAATTTTGCATAATAGATTGTACAAAAAAATCCGAATCAGCAATGGGAGGCACACAATTCGGGTTCAAAGAAGGAATGGGAACACGTGAAGCTCTTTTTAGTATACAAGCTTTGGTGCAAAATTGCAAAGATGTGGAAAAAGATGTATTTATGTGCTTCATAGATTATGAAAAAGCTTTCGATCGAGTAAAACACGACATATTGATAAATATTTTAAGAAATATGTGCCTCGACGATAAGAACATACAGTGCATCAGAAATCTATACTGGAATCAAACTGCAGAGATTAAAATAGGACACCTCAAAACATCTAACCTGCAAATCAACAGAGGTGTTCGGCAGGGTTGTATTTTGTCACCATTATTATTCAACCTGTACTCTGAAAACATTTTCCAACAAGCAATTGGTTCAATAGATAAAGAAATTAAAGTAAATGGGATCTACATCAACAACATACGATATGCGGATGACACAACTCTGATAGCTGATAATTTTGGTGATTTGCAATATTTAGTTGACAGAGTCAATGATTACAGCAGTCGTTTCGGTCTTAATATGAATGTCAAAAAGACAAAGTTCATGATAGTCAGCAGGCGTAACAACCCAAGCATCAATTGTGATATAACAATAAATGATGTACCTATCGAGCGAGTTAACAATTATAAGTATTTGGGCTGTCACCTTGATGAAACTTGGACTTCAGATAAAGAAGTAAGATGTAGAATTGAAATGGCAAGAAGTTCCTTTATGAAGTATAAAAATGTACTCTGTAACCGAGAAATAAACATTAAGCTAAGACTACGGTATCTAAAATGTTATGTATGGTCTGTACTTTTATATGGAGTAGAATCATGGACGCTGAAGGTGATGGCTTTAAATAAGTTAGAAGCGTTTGAGATGTGGTGCTATCGAAAAATTTTGAAAATTTCTTATACGGATAGGGTCACAAATCTCGAAGTTCTGAGAAGATTAAATACGGATAGGCAAATGCTTCTAACAATTAAACGCAGAAAAATAAGTTATTTTGGTCACATAATAAGAGGTCCTAAATATGAGCTACTTCAATTAATTATTGAAGGAAAAATTGAAGGCAAAAGAAACATTGGAAGGAAACAAATGTCATGGCTCAGAAATATTCGAAACTGGACAGGTATAAGAACAATAGGAGAATTAGTCCACTATGCCAGATGCAGAGAGGAGTATGCCAACATTATTGCAAGTCTAAGATAACGTGTGAAAGAAGAAAGAAAAAAAAAAAAAGTGATCACTTAACATCCAGCAGTGGATTAGCAGCACAAGAAGAAGATTTCTTGTAATTATGTAGAGGTGACAATGATGATTCTAATTTATCACTTTTCGAATTTGTAAATGTGATTGTGTTAGGAGTTGATGTTAAAAAACTTTCAAACTCGGATTTTTCCTTCTTTGATGTTTTTATTTTATTTTTGACGAATGACGTCATATTAAATTTATCAGTACTGTATTCTTCCTGTTTTATTTCCGGTTTTATAAATGCTGAGGGAGATTGATATTTCACAACATTTCTTAAGTCTTCAATAGGCTTGACAATTAGTTTGAATGTATTTTCCAAAATTTCGTCATTCATGATTTGACCGCTTTTTAATAATTTGTATTTTCTTTTTATGTCTTTTCTAACTTTAATTAAATCCTTCAATACTTTTTCATTCATGATTATTCAATGAAATCGCTATTATTGATCTGATATTGAACTGGTATTGAATTGCAGCCGATCTGATCTGGTCTGTTGCAGTTGTTGATCTGATCTATTGCGGTTGTTGATCTGATCTGTTACGGTTGTTAATCTAATCTGTTACTGATATATTATTCTATAACTTGATAAATTCATCAAATTTTCTTCTATAGCGGCCAGCATTCGAAACACTATCCTTATCTATAACTAGAAATCCATAGTCGTCTTTCCAGCAGCATGAGCATAATTTTTTAAATTGATCAAAAGACATGTCTGTATTAACATGATCATTATAGATATGTTTTAAATTTAAATCGTCTTGTTTGAATGCAATTATAAAATTTGCGTTATCAGTTATTAAATGCTTAGGTATCCGAGTATAAGATTGACATAAATAAAAACTATCAACATCTTGATGATGTCCCATGCCAAAATAATTCCTTATGGTATCTTGCTTGTCACAAGCAACATCATCAAATATAAATATTGAATTAGGTTGAGATTCAGCAGAGTCAATTACATCTGAGTTATTTGAAAATTCGTTATATCCCATACCCTTAATAGGATTCATTATCTTTTTCAAGTATTCATATTTCGGTTGATGCAGCGATTTAGAATATATATATGTATTTTGAAATTTAAGTCCATTTGGATCTAATAACATACTCAAGATTACGTTAGTTTTTCCGCAATTGGACGGGCCCACAATTAAACCCCTGATTCTAACTGGAAATATGGCTTCATGTTTCCTTTTCTTTTTGCTACCTGATTTTTTGTCAAAATTTTTTACTTTTATTGTGTCATGCACTTTGATAAACTTCATAACTAGCTCGTGGTGATAAGGGTATTAATCAGTTATACGAGGCTTGTATAGAGCATGATATTGCTTATTCTAGAAGTAACACTACTGCTGATCGTCATATTGCTGATAATATATTAGCAGAAAAAGCCTGGCAGAGAGTTAAAGCAAAAGATTCAAATTTTGGTGAACGAGCTAACGCCTGGCTGGTAACAAACGCAATGAAGGCAAAAGTTAAAACTGGAATGAGTTGTAGAAATGGGATAAAAAAGAAGAAACAACCTTTAAGAAAATTAATCCATGAAGCTAAAGTTGCTATTAAAGGATATAAACCTGAAAAAGAAAAAGGTGCAATAAAAATTGGTCTTAAAGCAGCTAAAAATATTGGTAAAAATAAGAAATCGATAAAAATTCTACGTATAATTCCAGTTCCTAAAACCGGTGGTATTCTAATATTAATTCCGATATTTGCGGATCTTTCAGCTGTTGGAGCTCTTACAGGAGGTGCTGCTGGTATAGCTTAAGCTGTCAACGACGCTAAAAATGCAAAGAAGATGTTAAATGAAAGTGAACGTCAAAATAAGACTGTGGATTGCTAAATTAAAAATGGGTTTGGATTATATTTAGCTCCAAAAAACCACTAAATATGCTACCCAAAAGAGAACTGACAAATATTGATATAAACGATTTTGGTCGAAAGTATTTACAAAATTTCCGCGGCGTTTTTATGAGAGATAATCTCCCTAAAACTAAACCATGGAAACGTGAATGTTATATTATAAATGTAGATGATTCCACAGGCCGGGGCACACATTGGGTAGCATATAATAAGAATTTAAATAATATTTAATATTTTGATAGTTTTGGAAACTTACAACCACCAATTGAATTTGTTAAATATTTCAGTGATAAAATTTCATATAATTATAAGAAGTACCAAAAATTTGATACATACAATTGTGGACATTTAATTTACGCTTTTTATCTAATAAAAAATTTTGTGAGTAAAATTAATTTGTTGTTGTTATTATTTTTGTATTTATTGCCACAAAATTTCAAGTTCAAGAAAAAACATGATAAGAAATTAAAAGCAAAAGTAGGTCAAGTTTTTTTCACATGCTGAGAACCGCAAAATTGAGATATCAGGTTCAAGGTTATTTTTTCCGCTTTGAATTTTAGAATTTCGTATGAATATTAATCAACCTGTTAAATTAATTATAATAGTTGAGGTAATATAAAAGATGATGCGCGAATGGATTAGTTTCAGTAATTCATAACCTATCATGTCTTTAACATTAACTTTAAATGGTAACAGTTCCATCCTAACAGCAGAATATTTCCCACCTATAGATTTACAAGGAGACTATGTTTGTGCTTTAGTCGATTTCCAGACATATAATTCAATACCGAATATTGATAATGATAACAATAATTCATTATCGGTAGTAAAACTATCAATATTCCGATTGGTTCCTATGAAGTTGAAGAGTTTCATGAAGAAATAGAAGAGTTTCTTAAAAGAGAGTTGCAAATTAATGACACTAAAGCAGATAAGCAAAAACTTCATTTAAAACCAAATTAGTACATTGAAATGTGAAATTTTTTCTACAGAAGAGATTGATTTTCTGCAAAAAGGTGTAATTGGGAATTTATTAGGATTTAGTCAGAGGAAACTTCAAGCAAATAAATGGCATATATCAGATTTACCTGTTGATATCAATAAAATTAACATTATACGCATTGAATGTAGTATTATACAAGGGACATACATATATTAACGATAAAGAAGCACATATTCTATACGAATTTTCAGTTGCAGTACCATCCGGGTATAAAATAATCGAAGTCCCGCGAAACCTTATCTATTTACCCGTAGCTGTCAGCAAAATCAACACAATAGTTATAAAATTAATTGATCTGAACGGTAATTTGATTAATGATCAAGGTGAAACTATAACAGCAAGATTACATTTTAAAAAACAAGAAAATACATAAACATGACTATTATAACTTTATTTATGCATTAAACAAGGTTTATCCATTCAATAATCAACCTAACTTAAAAGAAAGAGGTTTGAAGAGAGCAGGTAAACCGAGTTTGACAATTGCAAGTGCGCATTGGTATACATATTCACCATTTTTGAATTCATTTAATAAAAGCGATATTATACGCAAATATTATACACACAAATACAAAATCAAAATTTAAACATTTTACCTTCTACCAGTTTACTTTATATTGATGGTATTATCTGAAAAGCCAATGGCAGTGAGACAACTAAAACAAAGCTTATAAAGAATGCTATTGCATTTTTATTCGATGGCATACGGTATGAATTAAACGGGAAAGAAATTGACAACAATAGAAATGTGGGTATAACATTATGTTTAAAAAATAGTATTTCGTTGAACAAAAATGAGAGTCAAGCATTTGTTAATGATAGCTGGTAACATGAACATTCAATTTAACCACAGGCTTTTAGGATTTGCGGAGGATTACAAAAATATTGTATCAAATGCAAAACAAGAACTAATTTTAACACATCAAAATCTGATGATAATTCCTTACTTTGCTCTGATGGTAATGAAAAGACGAAAATTCAACTGAGCAAAGTGCGATGGAGAGTGCAGCACATCAATTTAACCGATATATTGAAATTGAACTTGTATAGCAATATTACAAACCCAAAAATAGTACTTGCTTTCAGAAATTGGGAATTGTATGAATATCCATCGTTACCACAAAATGTTAATCATCATATTTGGAACGTGAAAACAACAACTCAATTGGAAAAGCCAGGATACATTATTTTTGCTCTGCAAACAGATAAACTTGACCAAGTAACGAAGGATCCATCAAAATTTGATCATTGTAATATAACTGATCTAAAAGTTTACCATAATTCAGAATGCTGTCCGTATGAAGACATGAATTCATTATTTGAAAGAAATCGTTACGGTAATGCTTATGATGTGTATATAAGGTTTCCAAGTAGTTATTACAATTATCCTATATCTGAAGCCTTATTAACATTACAGGAATTTAAAGAAAAAGCTATGATTTTGATAATAGACACTCGTTATCAAAATGAAAATCTGAAAATGGGGCCGGTTGATGTTCGAATTGAAATGAAAAGTTCAGCTTCAATGCCCGATAAAACAACAGCTTACTGTCTTATGCTGCACGACAGATTAGTAGAATTCACGCCTTTAACCGGTGAAGTTAATAAAATCGTTTAATGAAGGAAAAAATTTGAAGGAGCTGCTTTTATGATAATATTGCATTGTACATGCTTTTCATTTCACAAAATTTATAACTAGCATAAAAAAGGAAAAAATGTATTATGTCATCATCGATATACAGGGTTTTAGGGATAACAACAATAAATTTATATTCAAAGAAATTGCAGTTCTTCCATCAAATGATGAAATTCAGCACTTCATTGTAAAACCACCATATGGGCATCATATACTTACATCTAGGACTAAATATACAAATAACTGGTTAAAAAAACATCATCATGGATTCTGCTGGTCTGATGGCAAAACATATTTCTATGATATCATCAATTTTTTAAAAATTTATATAAACAGTGATACAATTATATATGTAAAAGGTTCTGAAAAAAAGATTTGGATTAAAAAAATTTTAAATCGTCGAAAAGTCATTGATTTAAATGAGCATGACTCAATAAGCTTGCAATTATTGAAAGGTTGTGAAATCCGATGTTTTTTAATCATGTATGTACATAGGTATTTGCGCTGTTAAAAACGCGTACAATCTAAAAATAAAAATGCTAAGTTAAGCATTATTACACACTATTTAAGATGCCTCATTATGGGTGATATATTCAGTTATATTCTATAATTTGACAAGGAGAAATTAACGGTATTAAATTTAATAAGATGGATTCAAAAAAAGCATCCAGTGGATATGAAAAATTGGTTAATACATCTACTGAATTCACGAAAAAATGGAAGGAAGAAGTTAAACAGGAGCATCAAAAGCAGAAATTCATCGATCAGTATAAAAAAAATAAGCATTAATATTTAAATTAATCATAATTTATAACTGTAATAAAATGCTAAATAAATATGATGCTATAAGTAAATTAAATTTTTTTATTTTTTCTTATTTGTTATCTTTGCTTTAGTTTCAACATTTTGGGTGAGTAGTTTAAGTAAGAGATTTTTTTCTTCAAGAGAGGTTGTCCGACTTGGAGCTTAACAGAATATATAATATTACTTCAGCAAAAAGGATATCGACCAAATATGGAATAATCGTAATGTGCCAGGTGAACGGCTCATTCAACATTTTTTACCGAGTCGCTTCTCCAAAATGTCGGCAAATCTAGTAAGAGGTTTAAATATGGGGCTTTATAGCTTCATACAATAATTGCAGGTATGCTAGGAAAAACAGTGGACTTGGAGTTCCAGCGAGGTGGTAACGGTGATGTAGCTCAGCTCATTGAAGTTGAATCGAATGATGAAGAGGAGGAAAACGATGGATAAATAATTTTTACTTATTGTATATTCTTATATTTTAATTTTATCTAATAAATAATAAAAAATAAACAAAACGAAAATTTTTATTTTTGTAAAAGCTTCTAGATAACCTTGTATGCTCATATATAGATATATATATATATATATATATATATATAACCTCTCTGTTCTTTCATATGTTTCAAAACTATATAAAAACTTAATTCAATTCTTTAAAAAATTTTAAAATAGATTGAGCTCTATAAATTAATAATAAATTAAGTGATAAAATGAATACAACTTGCCATATTTGTGTTAAAGTGTTTAGTTGGTCTAAAAGCCTTAAAAGACATTTAAAATTACATCAAAATAAAGAGAAAATCGGGTGTAATATTTGCAGGAAAGGCTTTAGCCGTGCTGATGCTTTACAACGGCATAAAAAGATTCACTATTATTCTAATAAAAAACGAAAGATTAACCACCAAGCAGAAAATATTTTACCCAAAAAAATCAAAAAATTTACCATGAAATATTGTGATGTTTGTGAAAGTGAAATTCTTGAAAACTCATGGTATCACCATATTAGGACAATTAGTCATAAATTAAAGGCTGTACAGCTGTTGATGATCATTGTTATTTAAAATGCATTAAAACAACATTCCGAGGTAGAATAGT
The DNA here is from genome assembly GCF_029603195.1 of Condylostylus longicornis. NCBI lineage: Eukaryota > Metazoa > Arthropoda > Insecta > Diptera > Dolichopodidae > Condylostylus > Condylostylus longicornis. The sequence continues at coordinate 123,347 of NW_026578021.1, read as the reverse complement.
ATGATATATTCGTGAAAATGAAAATGAGGATATTTTGCTATCTCAAGATTTTCCCGAAAATGTGAAATCAGAATTAAATTTAAAATTAGATGAAGCTCGAGATCAGCATATATCAATTAAATTCAACTTAGAATTATTTGCAAAGTTCATCAAACCAAAAAATTCTGATGAGAGTGTTGATAGTGAAGAAAGTATTAAGTCATTTAATACTAAAAGGGTTGTTACTCGTATTGATCGTAGTACTGAAATCAATAACGTGTTTGAAGATATGATCAGCGTTATAAAAACTCAGGCTGAAGAATTTCAGGAAAAAGATAGCGGATGGTCTCTGGCCTAGATTTGCTTCGTTGAAATGAATATTGCAAAATATACATCAATCAATGGTTTTTATTGAGTTACCTTCAACAATCAAAGCTAAAAAAGCGTGTATTAACATTAAAAATAATGATGATTATTGCTTTAAATGGTTTCTAATATGTCTTAATAATTGTAATAAAACCTCGAGTTATAATATCGAAAGCATACAAAATGATACCATTAGTCTAACAACTAGTAAAATTGATATTTTGGATTTCACTGGCGTTGATCATCCTCTTAAAGTCAAAAATATAAGTAAAATAGAAGAACTCAACCAATCGATAAGTATTAATGTTTATGGATTACAGCAAATAGGTATCCAAACTCAAATAATAGGACCGTATTATCATACAAAGAAGGAAAAACAAAATCATGTTAATTTACTTCTTCTAGAAAAGAATGATAAAAGTCATTTCGTCTGGATAAAAAATTTATCTTGATTAATACGTGCTCAAACAACCTGTCACAAAGAATCAATACATCTGTGCACACATTGTTTACAACATTTCCGAAATGAGCAAAAATTGATCAGTCATAAACCAATATGTTCGGAAAACGTTGTGAGACTCCCAGCGGTAGATGATAATATTCTACAATTTAAAGACTATAGTAACAGTTTACAAGTTCCTTTTACTATATATGCTGATTCGGAGTGCATGCTTAGACGAATTGCTGCCTGTCAAAATAATCCTGCTACATCATCAACAACAGATGCCAGAGTTCACGTACCTATTGCATTTTCTTATTATATTAAATGCTCGTTTGATTCTTCATTAGACAATTCATTTTTTCGTATTCAAAGGTAAATGTTTTCATAATATTGTTTTAAATATATGCATACACTAGAAATTTTCTTATTTTCGGTTTTCTTCTTCTATTCAGGAAATGATTGCGCTGATCAATTTATTCTTTCTTTAATTGACGAATGCATCAAGCTGTATACTAAATTTTTAAACAAAACCATGGAAATGAAAAAGTTAACAGAGAAATAAATTGAGGATTTTGAAAACAGCACTAAATGCTTTATTTGTGAAAAACTTTTTGAATCAGGGGAAATTAAAGTAAAGGATCATTGTCATCTAACTGGGTTATATCGAGGATCTGCCCATCAAAAGTGTAATTTAAATTATAATATAAAACATTTCTTTCCAGTATTCTTCCACAATTTTTCGCATTTATTTTTTAAGTCACTCAATGAAATTCCTGGAGCAATAGAAGTTATACCGGTAAATAAAGAGCTGTATATATCATTAACTAAAACTATAGAAATAGGCTACGGAAATTCATTCAAAATAAGATTTTTAGACTCTTTTAGATTTTTACCTAGCTGATGATTTCGTTAATATGAAAAAATTCTTTCCTGACGATATAAAATGTTCTCTACTTAAGAGAAAGGGAGTCTTCCCTTATGACTATATAGATTGCTTAAAAAAACTTAAAGAAAACCAGCTGCCTACTCAGGAAAATTTCCACAACAATTTAATCAATACACTGTGTTCTGAAAGCGATTATGACCATGCGGTTAAGGTATGGGAAAGCTTTAATTGCGAAACGTTATGGAAATATTTAGAGCTTTACCTTAAAACAGATGTTCTGCTTCTCGCAGACGTTTTCGAAAATTTTAGGAAATGCTGTCATAAAATTTATAATTTAGATGCCTCCCATTTTTTCACAGCACCTGGGCTGTCATGGAAAGATGCTAAAATATACAGGTATAAAATTAGAATTGCTAACCGATATTCAAATGTACAAATTTTTCCAGGAGGGAATTCGCGGAGGTATCAGTCAATGCTCTTTGAGATATAGTAAAGCCTCCAACAAATATAATGATCCTAATTGTGACATCAGTAAACAGTCATATATTGTTTATTATGACGCCAACAACCTATATTGTTGGGCAATGTCCAAATATCTGCCATAAGGCGGTTTTGAATGGGTCCATAGATTGCTCATCCATATCTGAAAACTCTAATGTTGGATATATTTTTGAGGTAGATCTTGAATATCCAGAACGTTTACATGACGAACATAATGATCTACCTTTTTGCTGTGAAAGAAAAAAGTCTCCGTCACCATCATCATCGTCGTCTGGTAAAATCGAGAAGCTAATATTAGATTTAAATAGCAAAAAGAATTATATTATTCATTATATGAACCTGAAACAATGTCTTGAGCATGGTCTTATTCTCACAAAATTTCATAGAGTTCTAAAATTCGATCAGTCTCATTGGATGCAGAAATACATCAATTTAAATACACATCACTGAACATTAGCTAGGAGTAAATTTGAAAAAGATTTTTTTAAATTAATGAATTGCGCAGCATTTGGTAAAACGATGGAGAACGTGGACAAAAGAAAAGATGTTAAAATTGTTAATTCGTGGGAGAATAAGGGTAAACATCTGGGAGCTCGTGCTATGATAGCGAAACCTAATTTTCCTAGTATATCTATTTTTAGCAACGATTTGTGTGCTGTACAATTGAATAAACTTCATACTTTTTATAACAAACCAATATACTTAGAATTTACTTTTCTTGAACTTTCTAAATTACATATGTGCAACTTCCATTACAATTATATGAAGATTTTTACAAAGATATTCTACCAGAAATGCAGCAATCCGATCCATCAAAATTCTCATTTGACACATCGGACTATAAACTAGATAACCCTTATGGCTTCCCTTTAGTTAATAAAAAGGTTTTAGGTTTATTTAAAGATGAGATAAATGGGCAAATAATAAATGAATTTGTCAGACTAAAATCAAAAATGTATTTTTTGGAGAGTTCTAATGAATCTATTAAAAAATCTAAAGGAGTTAAAAAATATGTAGTCAAGTCTTTAACTAAGGATGATTTTAAGAATTCATTATTTAATAATCAAACTAAATATTGCTCTATGAATACATTTAGATCTAAATTGCCTATATTGTATACTCAGATATTAAATAAAATTGCATTAAGTTTAAATGATGACAAAAGATATGTAACAACAAATAATATCAACACTTATGCTTGGGGTCATTATAAAATACCACAATAAAGTAAAAAAAAAAATGCAAAGCATATTCGCTTGTTTTTATAAAATATTAAAATCAGCCGAAGTATATAATAAATTTGAAAAATTTATTAAAATTTAAAAAACTAGGGGCCCCTGTGGTTTGCTTATAAGCAGCATTATCTGTTGTAAAAACAGGATTGTGGCAATCAATTTTAAAATAAGTTTAGAAAAATTTGTACATATTATGGCATACATATGCAGGTATATACTTGTATATGCATAAATATCATATTGGTTTGAAGATTAATGATAAATAAAAGTAATGGAAATATTTTTAATTTAATAAATTTTAAGATGTAATATGTGTCACTGTTAATTACATAGATATGATTAAAATTCAATTTAAGAATTAGTTAACAATTAAGAACGAAAAATTTCCTTATAAACAACGTTATCTGTTAAAATATTTTCATCATCGATTTTTCCCTGACGAACCGTATCTTTGACTTGAATTTTTAAAGAATTGGAGTCTATGGCTCTTGAACATGCTGTGTATGATTGCCCATGCAAAAAGCACCGCTAGGGGAGATAGGGGCCAACCTTTTCAAAAGTTTGCCCTTGGGACTTATTTATAGTCATGGCATATGCAAGACGGATGGGGAACTGATGCCGAACAAAATTAAAAGGAAAGGAAATAGAACCTTTCACGCTAAACTTTAAAACCAAAGTGAATGTGAACTAATAAAAAATCAATGCCTCTTTTCTTTATACAGACCTGGCTTGGCTACTTCCTCAATTGAAATTTCGCAAGCACACGAAGAATAATTGGCTTAGTACGTAACGTAACGTTATTCGTGTTCTTATATCTCTCACAATTTTTAGTTTTATTTTTTTTAATTCCATTCCATGCTAAATACAACAACAAAAAATTATTTTACTCTTACTTAACTCATTTAAAATATTTCGCTTCCTTTTGCTTTTTATTTTTGTTTATGGTAGTAAAGCAAAAAAACAAAAAATATCAAGGTATAAAGAAAAAATGGTAGTATATTCAGAGTTTCAATTTTTGTATTTTCTGCGCATCTACGTCATCTGCATGGTAGAAATTTTTTTAGGTTATGTACAATTACATTGTTTAATAGGAAAATATGAGTTTCTCATAAAAGACCTATTTTGTTTTTGAAAAAATAAAAGATGAAGCTATTTTAGTTTTTTTGAAATTTTAATTCTTATTCAATGTCAATTATATTAAACATATTTTTTAACTTTTAAATTATAATTTTTTAGTATTTTTTATTTAAAACTTTTGAAAATAAACTAACATTATGTTAAAATTTTATTTACTTTTCTTTTTCGACTGTTTGCTGATATTTCAGAATTATCTATTCGTATTTTAAAAAATATTTTGCAGCGGAAAAATTTCTTTTTTATATTTGAATCTAATTCTACATCATTTGCCAGCGTCAATAGATTATTTAGATAATTAAGGTTGACCCTTGATATCAAAATAATCAAATTCTAAATCATTCAATTCTTCAATTGTATCATTTACAGTAAATGATACAGTCTGTTAGTCTGTTAAATCTGAAAGCATCCTATTTGCTAAGAGATTTTCACAATCATCGATTTCAATTTCTTCGTTGTTACTATTCGGAATTGAATACCCTTCATCAACATTCATTTTAAAAGCTGCTTCCCGATCTTCTTCTACATTTGCAGATTGAGATATGATTGATTCATTTCGGCCCAGCAAATAGTTTCTAAGACGATACTTAAATTGTAATGCGCAAATTTTCTGCGGGACTGCGTCATCCTTCAATTTTTTACTATTTTTTGGCGAATAATTCAGCAGTTCATGCTGTAAATTTCGCCGATAATGTTCTTGTACAAAATGTTTACTACATATGTACGAGCTTTGGATATTAAATTTATCTTCCCTTCCACATTTTTGTATCCATATTTTTGCGATTTCCTTATTTTTTGGAAATCGAAAAAATTTCGTTTCCTTGAACGATGAATCATTCATATTTCTTTTTAATTTCTTATCGCTGTTGCTATTGCAATTAAAAACCGCGCAAATAACCATTATTAATTGTATTTTTTAAATTATTAATTTTACTCTAACTATACGCCCGTCACTTTTCTATGAAAAATATTTTTGTTTACAGTTTTTGCCATGCACGTGACGTAACACATTTAAAAAGAGATAGCAACAAACATGCGCAATATATTACCATGTTTTTCTTTATACCATGAAAAATATTACTACTCTTTTTTTATTCTCTTTCGCTTTTCGCTTTTCGCTTTTCATTTTTACCGACCGTATTGTGTAAACAATAGGTAGGTTATGTGATGGCAACAAATTTTGCATATCGAGTTTTCGGTGGGAACGTACTTTTCCATAGTAGGGAAGTGTAAATAAACTATTTTTAGCAACCTGTCGGTCTGTCGGTCTGTCGGTCTGTCGGTCTGTGTGTGCACGCGTGTATCTCAAGTTCGGCTGAACCGATTTTGATGAAATTTTATATGTAAGTTTATTTCCACCATGGCACGGATCTATCAACTTTTGGTATATATCGGGCCTCGGGAACTGCACTTTTTAGCGGGCCTGTTTTACATTTTTGAGCATATTGAAGAACATATTTAACCGATTTACTTGAAATTTCATATATAAGTTTTGCTCTACCGGCGATGAAACCTCCTAACTTTTGGAAGAAATCAGGCGTCAGCAACTGGACGTTTACTACGGGCCAAATATACATTTTTGTGTATATAAAGAGAAATAATCAACCGATTTCATTGAAATTTAATATTTGAATTCCTTGTATTAAAACAATGAACATGTAAATTTTTTGGAAAGATCAGGGTTCGAAAACTGATCTGCGAGCCGATTTTACATTTTTCACCATATCTACGGAACGAATTGATGGAGTTTCTTGAAATTTGTTATTTGAGTTCTGGTTGTTACCGAAACTAACTGGCGAGCATTTCAGGGAATTCGGGTAGCACAAAGCGAAACTCTACTAAGAGCCAAATTTACATTTTTCTAAGTATGTTAACTATAAGCTTACTAATGTCCTAAAAATTGGAAAGAAGTATTTAGCAGACATTTTTATAATATTCTGCAACACTTTCATTTAACTAGACAATACACAATGCGGTCGGTTATGTGCTGACCACATCAGATTTTTTGTTTTTGCTTTACAGTGTGTATAATCAATTGAGTAATGTTTCTACCCACTATTCTCTTTTGCTGTTTTCATTTTTTTGTTTTTGTTATTTATTAGATTATATGTATAACTGTTCATAAACTGGAAAAATCTTGTAAAATATAATATAGATAATTAAAAGACTATTTTATGAATTTAAAAACAGAAAAAAAACGCATTTTTATCTTCACTTTAATACTTTTTCAGATTTTCCACTTTCATACTGTCTGCTATATATTTTCCATACTTTCGAACTATATATACTTAACAAACTTAACCAAATAGCTGACTAATTAACAATCTTTTGATATAAAAGGAATTCCCTAACGTAATTTTATATATTTGATATAATAATATAAAATAGCCACACTTCTAACATACGTATGTATATGTTTTTAAGCACACTTCTCCAACAACCTTATCAGTAATTTTTATACCCTGCACTTCGTGAAGGGTATATTAACTTTGGTATGGAGTTTGTAACTACTTGAAGGAGTCATCTGCGGTATGGACATATATATATATATTCTTGCTCAGCGTAAAATTCTGAGTCGATTTAGACATGTCCGTCTGTCCGACCGTCCGTCCGTCAGTCCGTCCGTCCGCACGATAACTCAAAAACGAATAATGCAATCAACACCAAACTTTCACAAGTTTTTTCTTTTGTGCCAAGGACGAGCCCTATTGTTATTGGACTAATTCGGACAACGGGTTCGGGTAGCTGCCATACAACTCAAAGAGTTTATTTTAAATATTTCAAAAACTAATAAAGGTATAAATATAAAATTTTGTATACATGTGTCCAATTATATTCTACACATGCTCTGAGAATTATAATGGAATAGCTGCACCGGTTCGGGTGGCTGCCATACAACTTCAACAGTAAATTTTTCATATTCGGCAAAATAATAAAGTCAGATTCATGAAATTTGGCAGTCATGTGTCCAATTATAGGTCAGATATATTTCTGAAGTTTTAGAGGAATCGCTTGACAGGTTCGGGTACCTGCCATACAACTCCAGAAGCTAATTTTAAATATTTGGAAAAATAATAAAGTCAGATTGATGAAACTTGGCAATCATGTGTCCAATTATAGGTCCGACATATTTCTAAAGTTTTGGTGCGATTGCTTGACAGGTTCGAATAGCTCCCATGCAAGTCTAAAAGCTTATTCTTAATATTTGGAAAAATAATAAAGTCAGATTCATGAAACTTGGCAGTCATGTGTCCAAGTATAGGTCAAATATATTTCTGAAGTTTTGGTGGAATTGCTTGACAGGTTCGAGTAGCTCCCACAGAAGTTTTAAAGCTTATTTTAAATATTTGGAAAAATAATAAAGGCAAATTCATGAGACTTGTTGATAGAAATAGTATACAAATTAACTTAAACTCTATGTAAGTTAAAACCTAAATTTTAATGAGAAAAAATTATATCATATTTACATATTAAAAACTAAAAAAATTGTAAGTTTTACGGTTTGATAAAATTTTGATGCATTGATGTGAAAATATTTAAAAATCAAATAATAAAATCTGATGTGGAAGCACGTAACCGACCGCAATGTGCATTGTCTTTGTTATTACGGAATATTATAAAAATGCCTGTTAAATAATTCTACATCTAACAAAATGTAAATTTGACTCTTAGTAGAGTTTCGCTTTCTGCTACTCGAATTTCCTGAAATGATCGGCAGTTAATTTCGGTGAACACCAGAACTCAAATATCAAATTTCGAGAAATTCAATTAATATCTTCAGTAGATATGATAAAAGGAGCCCTGACTTTTCCAAAAAATTTATATGCTCATTGTTTTTATACGAAAAAATTATATATAAAATTTGAATGAAATCGGTTGACGATTTCGCTTTATATATACAAAAATGTATATTTGGCCCGTTGTTAACGTCCAGTTGCTGACACCTGATTTTTTCCTAAAGCAAGGAGGTTTCGCGAACGATCGAGCCAAGCTTATATATGAAATTTCAAATAAATCTGTTGAATATTTTCTTCATAACGGGTAAAAATGTAAAACAGGCCCGCTAAAAAGTGCAATTCCCGAAGTTTTATATATCCCAAAAGTCGATCAGTCCTTGCCATAGTCGAAATAAACTTACATATAAAATTTCATCAAAATCAGTTCAGCCAAACTTGAGACACACGCGTACACACACACAGAACGACAGGTTGCTAAAAGTAGTTTATTTACACTTCCCTACCTTTGAGAAGTTCCCACCGAAAACTCGATATGCAAAATTTGTTGCCGTCACATAACCTACCTATTGTGCGATCGGTAAATATAAAATAAAGTTGGGTCAAACCAATGATTTGTTTTGTACCACTTTTCCTTCAGCAAATGAAAATACTGCTCTTAAATACAGTCTGTGTATACCTTCCACACTGTTAAAATTATTTTCATTCATATACGAAACTATTTCTAGGATTGCATATGTTTAAGGGTTAATTCCATGAGTTAAGAAAAATAATTACATTTTTCAATGTCATGGAATTTATCGTTAGCTTTTTGCGTTTACAGAAATTTGAAAAAGCTTGCTGTTTCGGAAATATAAAGCGTCAACAATTTAAATTTTACAAATTTCAAGAGGCGATAACTTGAGAGGGGTGGAGATGGAAAAAAATTTTCTTCTAACGAAGTTAACTATTTGTTAATGTCTAAAAGCTGGTAAAATTTCAGGCTTCTGGACCGGGGGTCCAGAAGGAAAACAACATCAAAAATATGAAAAAAACGGATTTTAGAAAACGGTAAATTTGAACGGCCATTTTGTTTTTCTAAAGTTTAACTATATGCCGCAATAGGAGAAGCAAGCCGCTGCCTTTCTGCGCTTGCAAAATTCGAAAAACGCTTATGGTTTTACTACAATTAATAGTTAAAAATGGCATTTTCAGGATTTTGGGGGATATAACTTCTAGAGGGAGGAGATAGGTAAAAATTATGTATGAAAATCTATGAAAATTAGTTTCTAGTAAAGATCTATGTACATATAAAATTTCAGTTTTCTCTCTTCAAGGGTGTAGAAGTTTTGTAAACAAAAAAAGTGTCCACGGACGGACGGACGGACAGAGTGAAACAAATAAGCACATTTTTTCAAAAAATTTTTAGAAAAGTGCTATATAAAGGCAAATAATAAATGAATTTGTCAGACTAAAATCAAAAATGTATTTTTTGGAGAGTTCTAATGAATCTATTAAAAAATCTAAAGGAGTTAAAAAATATGTAGTCAAGTCTTTAACTAAGGATGATTTTAAGAATTCATTATTTAATAATCAAACTAAATATTGCTCTATGAATACATTTAGATCTAAATTGCCTATATTGTATACTCAGATATTAAATAAAATTGCATTAAGTTTAAATGATGACAAAAGATATGTAACAACAAATAATATCAACACTTATGCTTGGGGTCATTATAAAATACCACAATAAAGTAAAAAAAAAAATGCAAAGCATATTCGCTTGTTTTTATAAAATATTAAAATCAGCCGAAGTATATAATAAATTTGAAAAATTTATTAAAATTTAAAAAACTAGGGGCCCCTGTGGTTTGCTTATAAGCAGCATTATCTGTTGTAAAAACAGGATTGTGGCAATCAATTTTAAAATAAGTTTAGAAAAATTTGTACATATTATGGCATACATATGCAGGTATATACTTGTATATGCATAAATATCATATTGGTTTGAAGATTAATGATAAATAAAAGTAATGGAAATATTTTTAATTTAATAAATTTTAAGATGTAATATGTGTCACTGTTAATTACATAGATATGATTAAAATTCAATTTAAGAATTAGTTAACAATTAAGAACGAAAAATTTCCTTATAAACAACGTTATCTGTTAAAATATTTTCATCATCGATTTTTCCCTGACGAACCGTATCTTTGACTTGAATTTTTAAAGAATTGGAGTCTATGGCTCTTGAACATGCTGTGTATGATTGCCCATGCAAAAAGCACCGCTAGGGGAGATAGGGGCCAACCTTTTCAAAAGTTTGCCCTTGGGACTTATTTATAGTCATGGCATATGCAAGACGGATGGGGAACTGATGCCGAACAAAATTAAAAGGAAAGGAAATAGAACCTTTCACGCTAAACTTTAAAACCAAAGTGAATGTGAACTAATAAAAAATCAATGCCTCTTTTCTTTATACAGACCTGGCTTGGCTACTTCCTCAATTGAAATTTCGCAAGCACACGAAGAATAATTGGCTTAGTACGTAACGTAACGTTATTCGTGTTCTTATATCTCTCACAATTTTTAGTTTTATTTTTTTTAATTCCATTCCATGCTAAATACAACAACAAAAAATTATTTTACTCTTACTTAACTCATTTAAAATATTTCGCTTCCTTTTGCTTTTTATTTTTGTTTATGGTAGTAAAGCAAAAAAACAAAAAATATCAAGGTATAAAGAAAAAATGGTAGTATATTCAGAGTTTCAATTTTTGTATTTTCTGCGCATCTACGTCATCTGCATGGTAGAAATTTTTTTAGGTTATGTACAATTACATTGTTTAATAGGAAAATATGAGTTTCTCATAAAAGACCTATTTTGTTTTTGAAAAAATAAAAGATGAAGCTATTTTAGTTTTTTTGAAATTTTAATTCTTATTCAATGTCAATTATATTAAACATATTTTTTAACTTTTAAATTATAATTTTTTAGTATTTTTTATTTAAAACTTTTGAAAATAAACTAACATTATGTTAAAATTTTATTTACTTTTCTTTTTCGACTGTTTGCTGATATTTCAGAATTATCTATTCGTATTTTAAAAAATATTTTGCAGCGGAAAAATTTCTTTTTTATATTTGAATCTAATTCTACATCATTTGCCAGCGTCAATAGATTATTTAGATAATTAAGGTTGACCCTTGATATCAAAATAATCAAATTCTAAATCATTCAATTCTTCAATTGTATCATTTACAGTAAATGATACAGTCTGTTAGTCTGTTAAATCTGAAAGCATCCTATTTGCTAAGAGATTTTCACAATCATCGATTTCAATTTCTTCGTTGTTACTATTCGGAATTGAATACCCTTCATCAACATTCATTTTAAAAGCTGCTTCCCGATCTTCTTCTACATTTGCAGATTGAGATATGATTGATTCATTTCGGCCCAGCAAATAGTTTCTAAGACGATACTTAAATTGTAATGCGCAAATTTTCTGCGGGACTGCGTCATCCTTCAATTTTTTACTATTTTTTGGCGAATAATTCAGCAGTTCATGCTGTAAGTTTCGCCGATAATGTTCTTGTACAAAATGTTTACTACATATGTACGAGCTTTGGATATTAAATTTATCTTCCCTTCCACATTTTTGTATCCATATTTTTGCGATTTCCTTATTTTTTGGAAATCGAAAAAATTTCGTTTCCTTGAACGATGAATCATTCATATTTCTTTTTAATTTCTTATCGCTGTTGCTATTGCAATTAAAAACCGCGCAAATAACCATTATTAATTGTATTTTTTAAATTATTAATTTTACTCTAACTATACGCCCGTCACTTTTCTATGAAAAATATTTTTGTTTACAGTTTTTGCCATGCACGTGACGTAACACATTTAAAAAGAGATAGCAACAAACATGCGCAATATATTACCATGTTTTTCTTTATACCATGAAAAATATTACTACTCTTTTTTTATTCTCTTTCGCTTTTCGCTTTTCGCTTTTCATTTTTTGTTTTTGCTTTACAGTGTGTATAATCAATTGAGTAATGTTTCTACCCAGTATTCTCTTTTGCTGTTTTCATTTTTTTGTTTTTGTTATTTATTAGATTATATGTATAACTGTTCATAAACTGGAAAAATCTTGTAAAATATAATATAGATAATTAAAAGACTATTTTATGAATTTAAAAACAGAAAAAAAACGCATTTTTATCTTCACTTTAATACTTTTTCAGATTTTCCACTTTCATACTGTCTGCTATATATTTTCCATACTTTCGAACTATATATACTTAACAAACTTAACCAAATAGCTGACTAATTAACAATCTTTTGATATAAAAGGAATTCCCTAACGTAATTTTATATATTTGATATAATAATATAAAATAGCCACACTTCTAACATACGTATATGTTTTTAAGCACACTTCTCCAACAACCTTATCAGTAATTTTTATACCCTGCACTTCGTGAAGGGTATATTAACTTTGGTATGGAGTTTGTAACTACTTGAAGGAGTCATCTGCGGTATGGACATATATATATATTCTTGCTCAGCGTAAAATTCTGAGTCGATTTAGACATGTCCGTCTGTCCGACCGTCCGTCCGTCAGTCCGTCCGTCCGCACGATAACTCAAAAACGAATAATGCAATCAACACCAAACTTTCACAAGTTTTTTCTTTTGTGCCAAGGACGAGCCCTATTGTTATTGGACTAATTCAGACAACGGGTTCGGGTAGCTGCCATACAACTCAAAGAGTTTATTTTAAATATTTCAAAAACTAATAAAGGTATAAATATAAAATTTTGTATACATGTGTCCAATTATATTCTACACATGCTCTGAAAATTATAATGGAATAGTTGCACCGGTTCGGGTGGCTGCCATACAACTTCAACAGTAAATTTTTCATATTCGGCAAAATAATAAAGTCAGATTCATGAAATTTGGCAGTCATGTGTCCAATTATAGGTCAGATATATTTCTGAAGTTTTAGAGGAATCGCTTGACAGGTTCGGGTACCTGCCATACAACTCCAGAAGCTAATTTTAATTATTTGGAAAAATAATAAAGTCAGATTGATGAAACTTAGCAATCATGTGTCCAATTATAGGTCCGACATATTTCTAAAGTTTTGGTGCGATTGCTTGACAGGTTCGAATAGCTCCCATGCAAGTCTAAAAGCTTATTCTTAATATTTGGAAAAATAATAAAGTCAGATTCATGAAACTTGGCAGTCATGTGTCCAAGTATAGGTCAAATATATTTCTGAAGTTTTGGTGGAATTGCTTGACAGGTTCGAGTAGCTCCCACAGAAGTTTTAAAGCTTATTTTAAATATTTGGAAAAATAATAAAGGCAAATTCATGAGACTTGGCAGTCGTGTGTCCAATTATAGGTCCGACATATTTCTAAAGTTTTGGTGCGATTGCTTGACAGGTTCGAGTAGCTCCCATGCAAGTCTAAAAGCTTATTCTTAATATTTGGAAAAATAATAAAGTCAGATTCATGAAACTTGGCAGGTGTGTGTCCGATGATAGATCAAATATATTTGTGAAGTTTTGATGAAATTGCCTGACAGGTTCAGGTACTTCCCATAAAACTCCAAAAGCTTATTTTACATATTTGGAAAAATAATAAAGTCAGATTAATGAAACTTGGCAGTTGTGTGCCCGATAATAGATCAGATATATTTGTGAAGTTTTAGTGAAATCGCTTGACAGGTTCGGGTACTTGCCATACAACTCTGCCAAAAAGCTTATTTTAAATATTTGGAAAAATAATAAAGTCAGATTCATGAAACTTGGCAGTCGGATGTCCAATTATAGGTCAGACATGTCCGTGAAGTTTCTATAGAATGATTTTAGAGGTTCAAGTAATTGCTACACAATAACGAAAGGTGCAGGGTATAATTCAATCGGTTTATACCGACTGAAACGTTTTTACTTGTTTTTTTTTTAAACTATTACTCAAATTTTTAGTAAAGCGATATACATATATATTTAATGAGAGGATGAAGGAATCGAACAAACATAAATAAAATTTCAACTTCTCTTATCTCAAAACTTTCGTTTTAATAGACACATTTATAACACACATATTATAATTTCTTCTATAGGCTAACCATACTTATCACCAATTTTTCAAAATTATTACACAAATTTTTAATAAACTGATACATCGAATTAATGCCAGAATCAAAAAACCACAATCAAATTTCAACATCTCTTATCTCTTATCTCATGTATCCAGAATCCCCCTATCCTCACTACTGACGATTCATACAAGACTTTGTCCAAATCGCAAAACCACTTGCTAATATTAGTAGAGAAAAGAAAGCCGAAATAAAAGCCGAACAATCCAAAATAAGAACTAATAGCATTTCAAGAGCTAAAGGAGTTGTTATCAGCGTCAGATCTACTAACTTTTTCGAAGTTCGATGAACCATTCAATTTCGCCACAAGCTATCCTGTCGCAGGGTACTATCGGAACGGATAAACCAATTACTTTTATATCACTCAATAAAACCTACGGGACCAATAAAAAGGAGATCCCCGCAATTATGAGGGTATTACAATTTATGACAAGCTACCCGCGATCCCCGCGATTATGACAAACTACGTAATTGCCTTTATGGAGCAAAGAAAATAGGAATTGTGACGGAACGTGAGCATGTAACGTTTACCTTAAGCAACAGCAGCAATAACAGGAGGAAAACGGAAACAAATGTATTTTCGAAACAGGAAATATTTCTTCAATAGACTCCGGATCCGAAATAAAAATCGCACAAAGTAACGATAGTTAAGATTGTTTATCTACAGACGCTGCAAATAGTGCACAAGGAGACATTTCGGATATCATAAAGCGTTAAGAACGACTATTAAATACTTTTCGAAACCGGTCGATAATTTCTATATACAACGGAGTTACAGCACATGAAGAGTCTCATTTGAATTTCATTAGACACTACATCAGTTTTATCGAATTTTGGAAATCTGAACTATCTGAACTCTTCAAAGTATTAAAAGAGAAAGTGTCCCCATTTGTAGCCAATGGAATCAAAATTTCGGAAGTTTATATACTAATTTATATTTTTATGTTGCACTTCGCGTGCACATTATTTAAAACACATCTTAATTAAAACTAAACATAATTATTATTCTAAAGCTAAACTGTATCATGAGAAATATGCATGTTCTTATCTGTTTGCCGAAGGAAGGTAATTGTTTGTTGTAGATGTTTAACTGCGCGTGCAGAACTAGACGCGTTGACAGGAGGTTTTGTATCAAATAAAAAATACGCGCGAAAAATTTTATATTTGAGGAGTTTCAGTATTTATCCAGTTAATTGTTTCCCCTTTAAATTAAAATGTCCTCGTTTTTTTGCCAGTTTTTAAAAGAATGGTATGTTCTTAATTGACGAAGTTGACTAACTAGCTATTGGGTGTTTTGGGACCTGAATGGTTAAACTAGGCTGTTCGGTATCAGCATTTATGTTTGTAATAATTTTTATATTCTCTGTTTTTCTTCTGTGGGTTACTTTTAGCATAAGAAATATTGATCAAATTAGGACTATTATAGATGTGATGTTAAAATTAATGGCTAAGTCGATGCAGCTTTTAGTACTCAGAAGTTCAATTCATTTCGTGTTGTTAATTTGCAAATCCTTCACCTTCTTCGAATTAATTTTTTGTTGTCGCATGTGTTAACGCTGCTAATCACATAATCGAGTTTTCGGTGAGAATGCACTTCTCCATAGTAGGGAAGTGTAAGTAAACTACTTTTAGCTATCTATCGGTCTGTCGGTCTGTGTGTTCACGGGTGTATCTCAAATTTTGCTGAACCGATTTTGATGAAATTATATATGTAAGTTTATAAGTTGTAAAATATGAAGACTTAAATCCTTTTCCAAATCATGTAAGCCGTTAAATTTACAAGAAAAGCCTTACAAAAAAAGTTGTAAATCAGGCTCGTAAAAACTACCTAAACCCAAGCACCGTGAGCGCGATTATGTGTGTAGAATCTGCTATGGGTATGATTCAAAGAATCATATTCCACCTTTTTTGAAAAATACAAAATTAAATTCACAAGGACTAGTTTTTTCTTTATTTATAAATTCAAACATAAAAAGGTAAATATATATATATATATACAGATATATATATTTCATTAAAAAATAAATAATTGATAGAAATAGTATACAAATTAACTTAAACTCTATGTAAGTTAAAACCTAAATTTTAATGAGAAAAAATTATATCATATTTACATATTAAAAACTAAAAAAATTGTAAGTTTTACGGTTTGATAAAATTTTGATGCATTGATGTGAAAATATTTAAAAATCAAATAATAAAATCTGATGTGGAAGCACGTAACCGACCGCAATGTGCATTGTCTTTGTTATTACGGAATATTATAAAAATGCCTGTTAAATAATTCTACATCTAACAAAATGTAAATTTGACTCTTAGTAGAGTTTCGCTTTCTGCTACTCGAATTTCCTGAAATGATCGGCAGTTAATTTCGGTGAACACCAGAACTCAAATATCAAATTTCGAGAAATTCAATTAATATCTTCAGTAGATATGATAAAAGGAGCCCTGACTTTTCCAAAAAATTTATATGTTCATTGTTTTTATACGAAAAAATTAAATATAAAATTTGAATGAAATCGGTTGACGATTTCTCTTTATATATACAAAAATGTATATTTGGCCCGTTGTTAACGTCCAGTTGCTGACACCTGATTTTTTCCTAAAGCAAGGAGGTTTCGCGAACGATCGAGCCAAGCTTATATATGAAATTTCAAATAAATCTGTTGAATATTTTCTTCATAACGGGTAAAAATGTAAAACAGGCCCGCTAAAAAGTGCAATTCCCGAAGTTTTATATATCCCAAAAGTCGATCAGTCCTTGCCATAGTCGAAATAAACTTACATATAAAATTTCATCAAAATCAGTTCAGCCAAACTTGAGACACACGCGTACACACACACAGAACGACAGGTTGCTAAAAGTAGTTTATTTACACTTCCCTACCTTTGAGAAGTTCCCACCGAAAACTCGATATGCAAAATTTGTTGCCGTCACATAACCTACCTATTGTGCGATCGGTAAATATAAAATAAAGTTGGGTCAAACCAATGATTTGTTTTGTACCACTTTTCCTTCAGCAAATGAAAATACTGCTCTTAAATACAGTCTGTGTATACCTTCCACACTGTTAAAATTATTTTCATTCATATACGAAACTATTTCTAGGATTGCATATGTTTAAGGGTTAATTCCATGAGTTAAGAAAAATAATTACATTTTTCAATGTCATGGAATTTATCGTTAGCTTTTTGCGTTTACAGAAATTTGAAAAAGCTTGCTGTTTCGGATATATAAAGCGTCAACAATTTAAATTTTACAAATTTCAAGAGGCGATAACTTGAGAGGGGTGGAGATGGAAAAAAATTTTCTTCTAACGAAGTTAACTATTTGTTAATGTCTAAAAGCTGGTAAAATTTCAGGCTTCTGGACCGGGGGTCTAGAAGGAAAACAACATCAAAAATATGAAAAAAACGGATTTTAGAAAACGGTAAATTTGAACGGCCATTTTGTTTTTCTAAAGTTTAACTATATGCCGCAATAGGAGAAGCAAGCCGCTGCCTTTCTGCGCTTGCAAAATTCAAAAAACGCTTATGGTTTTACTACAATTAATAGTAAAAAATGGCATTTTCAGGGTTTTTGGGGGATATAACTTCTAGAGGGAGGAGATAGGTAAAAATTATGTATGAAAATCTATGAAAATTAGTTTCTAGTAAAGATCTATGTACATATAAAATTTCAGTTTTCTCTCTTCAAGGGTGTAGAAGTTTTGTAAACAAAAAAAGTGTCCACGGACGGACGGACGGACAGAGTGAAACAAATAAGCACATTTTTTCAAAAAATTTTTAGAAAAGTGCTAAAAAGTATAAAAAACAAATTAATAATTTCTCTTCAAATACTATCCATTTTTACATAATATAAAATTTGTTAGCTCCTTTTTAGCACTTTTCCAAAAAAATTTTTGAAAAAAGTGCTTATTAGTTTCACTCTGTCCGTCGATCCGCCCGTGGACACTTTTTTTTTTTTTTTTAAAAACTTCTACACCCTTGAAGAGAGAAAGCTGAAATTTTATATGTACATAGATCTTTACTAGAAACTTACTTCCGTGGAACAAAATTTTTACCTATCTCCTCCCCTCTAGAAGTTATACCCCCCCAAAACCTTAAAAATGGCCTTTTTTAACTATTTGTTGCAATTCCATTACCACCCCCTCTCAAGTTATCGCCCCTTGAGATTTGTAAAATTCGAATGTTTGACACCTTATATTTCCGAAACCGCAAGCTTTTTAAAGTTTCTATAAACGCAAAATGTTAACGGAAAATTCCATGACATTAAAAAATATAATTATTTTTTTTAACTCACACAATTAAACCTTAAAATCGAGCATTATGTTAACCCCTTTATATTAATTTTTGCTTTATTTCAAAGACTGCATGTATGCATCATTCTAAATATATGCAATCCTAGAAATAGTTTTGTATATGAATGAAAATAATTTTAATAGTATACCTATCACACATAGACTATATTTAAAAGCAGAATTTTCACTTGTTGAAGGGAAAAGTGCTACAATACAAACCATTGGTTTGACCCAACTTTATTAATTATTAATTGCTGTGAAACCATAAGGGTTTTTCAAATTTTGCAAACGCTGAAAGACAGGGGCTCGCTTCTCCTATCAGGTCATACTATACTTGAACTTTAAAAAAACGAAACGGCCGTTAAAATTTACCTTTATATAAAATTGATTTTTTCCAAATTTTTAATGTTGTTTTTCTCCTAAGCCCCAGGTTGTAGAAGTCTGAAATTTTAACTGCTTTCAAACATTAATAAATAATTCATTTCGTTAGATTTTTTTCTATCTCCTCCCCCTTTCTAGTTATCGCCTCTCGAAATTTGTAAAATTTGAATATTTGGCACCTTATATTAGCAAAACCGCAAAATTTTTCAAATTTCTATAAATGCAGAAAGTAAATGATAAATTCTATGCTATTAAAAAATATAATTATTTTTCTTAATTTACACAATTAACCCTTAAAAACGTTATGTTACCCCTCTTAAAATTAATTTTTGCTTTATTTCAAAAACTTCATAAACCGTTCATTCTAAATATATGCAATCCTAGAAATAGTTTCGTATATGAATGAAAAATTATTTTCAATGTGGTTATTGTATATATGTATTGTTTTTCAAAGCAGTATTTTCACTTGTTGAAGGGAAAAGTACTACAATACAAACCATTGGTTAAACTTTATTATTGAACATTATTGTTTTATAAATATTCCAAAGGACTTTATTATTATTCAAGTTATTAGCGAGTTTGTTATGATTTAAGTCTTTTTTACCGACCGTGTATACAATAGGTAGGTTATGTGATGGCTACAAATTTTGCATATCGAGTTTTGGAAGTGTAAAAAATTATTTTTAGCAACCTGCCGGTCTGTCGATCTGTCGGTCTGTCGGTCTTTGTTTGCACGCGCGTATCTCAAGTTCGACTGAACCGATTTTCATGAAATTTTATATGTAAGTTTATTTCGACCATAGCACGGATTGATAAACTTTTGAACAGTTCACGAGGCCTGATTGATATATCAGGCATCGTGAACTGTTTTTTAGTAGGTCTGTTTTACCATTTTGAAGAAAATATTCAACCGATTTACTTGAAATTTCATATGTAATCTTTTGAAAAAATCAGGTGTCAGCAAATGGACGTTTACTACGCGCCAAATATACATTTTCGCGTATATAAAGAGAAATAGTCAATGGATTTCATTCAAATTTAATATTTAAAATCCTCGTATTAAAACAATGAACATGTAAATTTTTTAGAAAGATCAGGGCTCGAAAACTGATCTGCGGGCCAATTTCACATTTTTCACCATATCTACGGAACGAATTTATGGAATTTCTTGAAATTTGATATTTGCGTTCTGGTTGTTACCTAAACTAACTGGCGAGTATTTCAAGGAATTCGGGTAGCACAAAACGAAACTCTAAGAGCTAAAGTTACATCTTTTTAGGTGTGTTAACTACAAGCTTATTAATGCCCTAAAAATTGAAAAGAAGTATTTAACAGGTATTTTTATAATATTCTGTAACACTTTCACTTAACTAGACAGTACACATTGAGGTCGGTTATGTGCTAACGAGATCAGATTTTTCGATTTGATTATCAATTCCTTAATTTCTTTTTTGGATTGTCTGTATAGGTTTCCCACAAGCGGATCACTTATATACTTTGTTTTTCCAAAATTTCGTCTGTCATTCATTCACACTTTTTGCCATTTCCTTTTATTTTTATAGTTCTTTTATTACTTTCAATCAACTGCATCACCCTTTCTACGAAATTGTAGAAATTGCCTTCAAATCTAAAAGCTTCAATCGGAGCCAAGTAATCGGGGTTTCAAGATATCGTACATTAAAATGGTCTTGTACAATTCTACTCTTTCAGTAGTAGGTTTAATATCTACATTTACAAAAAATAATTAGTGATCTTAAACAGGCGTGTCCAAAATATGAAAATTTTACATGGGTCTGACAATATCAGATATAAGGTGGTCAATACCTGTATTCGGACCCGTAGCGTATTTAGGAATGAATTTCTTATAAATTACATATCCATTACTAAGCAAACTATTGGTAAATTGGTCAACTTCCTTACAATCTCTTTTTAACAAGTTTAACAGAGTGTAGCATCGTTTCATTGATTTAATCAAACTTGGTTATGAAATTCGATACTCTAGTTCTATGATACAGATATGGAGTACAGATATAATGTTAATCCCTAAATCCGTTACACTAACTGTAAGAATAGTTGAGAAGTTAAAATCTATTTTTTCAACGAGAGAACTATTAATTTTTTGGTTAACATAAATCGCACAACCGACGTATCGAACTGCTAAATTCGAGAAATATGGCTCATATCCAGGTATATCATAGAAATGATTCTCATCTTCTGTCAACCAAAATTCCGTAAGCGCAATAGTATGGATTTCGCAACTATATAAGTTCATTACAATTTTTAAATTTTTTAATTTGTTTCGTAAGCTTTGCATATAGAGAGTGTATTATTTGCACTATTTTAAATATAAGGCTTTTGTGCCTTACCTTGTCGAATATCTGTCTTACGTATAGAAATTTAGAAGAGCAGATTTTTTTATTTTCCAAGCTTTTTTCTATAATATTCGTTATTCTATGGACCTAATCTATTGTAGAATGGTTTCTTTTAAATCCAAGCTCATGGTCTGGCATGAGGCCCCTATTTTCTATTATTGGATTCAATCTCCTTTACAGCAGTATTTTAAAAAATTAAACATCATTGGTAACAGTGAAATGGGCCTATAAGGTTTTGTTTCCCTCAAGAATCTCCCGGGTCTGAGCACCATGATTACTTCTGCAACTTCTCAAGCACAAGCAACATACTAAAAGTCTATAGCTGCATTCATGATTTTCAACAAACGTTTCAATGCCTCGTCTGGGAGCTCTCTTAGTACTTCGGCAGTAATTAGATCAAAACTTGGCGATCTTTTTAACTTCAGAGATCAGCTATTTCTTTAGGACAGCTATTTCAAACTGACAGCTTGTACTTTGACATTTTTGGTTATAAACAGAATTTTTTTAGTTACAAACATCAGAAATCTTGTAAGAGTCAGTAGGCCAATAAGTAGGAGTGCCACTGGAGTGACACCAACAACCTGGTCCTTGCATAGTTTTTCTTAGCTCCCTTCCTCTAATTGAGGGAATTTTAGAACCTGAATCTGTACCTTTGGCATTATAGTCCCTGCTATTAGATATCTATGTCCATGTTTGTATAGGAGACCTTCAAAAGTATTTCTCTTAATACTGCAATTTGGTGGGCAGTATACAGCACTAACACTAAAGTCCTGTTTAGTGGATTTAATTTTTATCGAAATAAGCTGAATTTTAGCCGTTACTATCTTGAACTCTTCATTATGTTCTATACTTTCTTTTATTAGTATTGCCCTATCTCCTCTCGGGTGATTGCTGGGAGGTACGGCTTTATAGCAATCATAAAAGGTTATCAAATGAGCCTCCGAGAGCAAACAATTATCTATATTTCTCGTTTCGAGAAAAATCTTTAATTCCTGTTTCTTATTAAGAACGCCATTAGCACTCCAAGTTTACGAGATCGATCAAAGAGAGATCTTTCATCATTAAGTTTAACTTGATTTTGTTTAGATTTATTCTTTTTTAATCTTCTTTTTTGCAATTTTTTTGCAACCAAACAACCTCGATAGCTAGCAGGGTGTGCCTCATTGCAGTTCGTACATTTAGACTGAAAATTATCCTTCTTGTTGCACTCTGCTGTCGTATGATTGCCAGCACATTTTACACATTTAGCCTCACTTTGGCAAATCTTTTGTGTGTGTCCAAATTTCTGGCATCGTTTGCATTGCGGACTGGACTTGCTGCTTCTAAGAGCTTCAGTTTTTACTCTCAAAAAATGCAAGGTTTCTATTTTATAGATTTTGGTTTTCTCTTCCAAATGGTGAAAAGATAACATAAAGAGCGGAAGTTTTACTGAAATATATTTTCTTTTTTCTTTTTGATTTTATTTACAATATCTAGACATTTCAAGACTTTGCTAATAAGCTAAAGTTTTATATCCTCGGGCTCACACAATGAATGGAGATTTCTAGCCATAAATTTAATTGGCCTTTGCAGTTTACTCTTAAACGTGTGCCACTCCAGTCTAGCCTTATTTATAGCTTTTGATAGCAATCTCTATTCGATTTCATTCTTCACATTTATTTTTAATTGGTCATTATTCATCATGTTAACCCTAACATTTATTTTTTCTTCTTTTAATATCTTAACTATGTGGGAGTAGTTTTTAATGTAATGTAATAACCAGAGGAGGTTTGTTATTCTTTGGATTTTCAGCCTTCATTTTAGGGCTGGTTTTATTATTTTTTTAACCGTCTTCTCTGAATTTATTTCAGGAGGTTTGCATTATTCTGTTTCAGGATCCAGTCAGTTCCTCTATCCGGCTCTTTCTCGTCGGTTTCATATAAAAAAACTTCCGCACCTTTGTTCTTCTTTTATGTTAATGCAGATTTATTTGATTTTTTAATTTTACATTATCTGCTTGTAATTTGTCGATCTACTATGCATTAAGTTTCCTCTCCCAGAATCCATGAGACCGGCCTTCGAAGAGTGTGAATTTTCCAGCATTACTGGATTACCTAGGTATGCAGTCCCTGTGATTTGTTCATTGCATGTGTTTTGTTTTATTTCGCAGTTTTCTTCTCCTACCCTTTGAGAATAATTCGTTTGTACAAGACAGCACATATTCTGCCATCCATCAAGGATCAGTCGCAGTCGGTTGTGAGCCCTTCGCGCGTGGATTCCTATTGGATTATAGTGGACTCTTACCACAAGGACACCTTACTGCGGATATTTCTAGTCAACATGTTGCTGATAAGAATTCAAGAGAAATAAATCTATGTAAAATAAATGATAATAACGAAAAAATTGTAAATTTCCTCTAATTAATGTAAATATTGACAAAAATGCGATATACGTAGAAAGTCTGGAAAATTTTAAAAAGTTAAAGAAGGCTTAGACTTAATTGAAATACACTCTTATACTTTTACCATCGAAATTGAAAAAAACAGATGTTACCTATTAAAGGGATTACATTATAGTAAAAGTGAAGATGATATTTTAGGTTATTTAAATTAATTAAAATGCACATATGTATATAAATTTTGTTAAAGTTATAAGGTTTTAAACACCGACATCTTGGGAAGACAACATATTTCTGAAAATATTTTTGGCGTAAATTAGTCCAAATAGTTATTTTAAAGACTTACATAAAATTAATACATAAATAAGCAACTGGTTCATTGGAACAAGTTTAAAAGTGTAGGCATATGGCGATGCAAACGTTACCAACGTATTGGACATACGGCTCTTAACTACAAAATATAATTTAGATATGTCAAATACAGCGACAACTATTTTTTACTATTTTACAACCTGGAAGTAATAAAATAGTAAAAAATGAGAAAAGTCAAGACCAGTTATACTGTGTGTTCTGCAAATCTCATGGACATCCGACTTCCTACAGAGGCTGCCCAGAATACCAAAAATTTAAAAAATAATATGAAGACCGAAAAAAATCTATTGCAAAAACATATAATAAATAACAGAAAAATATCAAAAACTAAAAGTATAAACTCGAATAAAACTTTCGCTCAGTTATTTGATCAAATTGACAAAATAATAGTTCAGTTCATTTGAACTATTTTGTCAACAGAAATAAAAAAATACTTAAAAACAATACAAGAATTTTATCTGAGTTAAACATAATTCTTTGGAGGATTCAAAATCAAAATTCCAAGAGAATTAACATACTATTTGATTATATTAATGAAGCAATATAACGATGTTAAAATTATTACTTTAAATTTAAATTAATGGACTCCGCTACAAAAAAAACATTTTTCATCAGTATTGCTAGAACAGAGCAGCCCTACTGAGTCTTATAAATTTGACTAGCCTTGAATCGAATCACAAAATGT
The DNA here is from genome assembly GCF_029603195.1 of Condylostylus longicornis. Taxonomy (NCBI): domain Eukaryota; kingdom Metazoa; phylum Arthropoda; class Insecta; order Diptera; family Dolichopodidae; genus Condylostylus; species Condylostylus longicornis. Next base: position 98,426 of record NW_026578021.1, on the reverse strand, counting down.
ACTTTAATATTAACTGTGTAATATTAACTTTAAAATTAACTGTACGTAAATATAACATTATACGTTACGATAAGTAAATTGGAACGAGAGGTACTGTAATTTTAATTATCAAAAATATAAAACATAAGGCTATCAATCTCGTTGAAAATTTCAAATTTATAGAAACCACGATTATCAATGTAAAATCAAAAGTAAAAGGAATTTAATGTTCATATTTATTTACATATCGAATTATAATAATAATTCATTTATTGCAGCACTTTGCAAAATTTTAGCATAGACCATGTGCAAAATTATTTCTTAATTAGCGGTGATTTTAATTTAAAGCACGAGTCATGGAATAATATCGCTAACAATGGAAAAGGACCTTATTGAACTTAGTTATTCTGAAAGGGGTTGATATTTAGATATATGCTTAACGGACCCACGAATAAACAATATGGATACAAAATTAAATACAGTAACATTTGATAGTGACTACCGAGCATTATCGTTTACAGAAGCACTTAATAGTATAGACGAGGTTAAATATATGGATATAACGAAATAATTATAATATATCTATAAATTATATCCATTATATAGATATATTATATCCATTATATCTATTATAATATAATAGATGAATACAACGAAATATTTTGACATTGCAACAAAACTAACAGGGTAAAATTTCAATCTCACATCGAAAATGATTATGTCTGGATATTTGGTCCCGAATCTGCACTAAATAATCGAAAATTAACTAACGAAGAAGTTGAGATGAATAAAATGAAAATGAGAAAAAATAGAGTTGACGGTCTCAAATCTACGATATTCGTACGAATTTGTTATCCTTTGTGCGTGTAAATATGCGATAGCTGACTATGGGACAGACTATGACTTTAAGTTGTCTTACCATATTAATATTTTCAATATTTTCTAAGATATGGCCAAACTACTATTGAAGTATTGCAGCAGTTACCACAAGCAGTCAAAAAATTTCAACGACTTTTATCAAACACATCGGTCGTTTTTATATATTATCTTGTGGGAAATTTCAGTATCACAGCTTTTACAGTTTCTGAGATATAGCCAAATAACTTTTGAAGTTGTATGGCAGCTATCAGAAGGAGCCAAGCAAATTCAACAAGTTTTATCAAACACAAAGGCCGTTTTATTAAATTCGATTCTGCCACATTTCAATACCACAGATTTTGCAGTTTCGGACATATATCCAAATAACTTTTGAAGTTGTATGACAGACACTAGTAGGAACCAAGCAATTTACACGGCTTTTATCAAAAACATTGGCCTTACTAATATGTTAGTTTGTGCTAAATTTCAATATCACAAATTTTAAAGTTTCGGAGATATAGCCAAATAAATTTTGAAGTTGTATGGCAGCTACTCGAACTAGTACCCCGATTATATCCAATTTAAATAGGGTTTTGGCATTTACTATAATAAATCATCTGTGAAACTTTGGTGAACTTAGCTGAATTAGTTTTGGAGTTATCGTTTGGACGAACGGAGTTTATATCTCAGACCATTATTTACAGACTGTATGGCAAATTTAGTATAACCTTCGAACATACATTCGTACGGGTATAAAAATTTAGTTTTTTAATTTTAAGGATTTGTATAAATTAATTAAACTAACTTGTTGAAAACAAAATGTAATTATCAATGTGTATATTAGAAAATTCTTTGGGTTCATAAATTATTAATATTGTAATAATAAAAATCTGATGTGGTCAGCATATAACCTACCGTAATGTGTATTGTCTAGATAAGTGAAAGTGTTACAGAATATTATAAAAATACCTGTTAAATACTTCTTTTCAATTTTTAGGGCATTAGTAAGCATATGGTTAACACACCTAGAAAAATGTAAATTTGGCTCTTAGTAGAGTTTGGCTCGCTTTGTGCTACCCGAATTCCCTGAAATGGTCGCCAGTAAGTTTGGGTAACTCAATGACCAGAACTCAAGTATCAAATTTCAAAAAATTCCATCAGTTCGTTACGTAGACATGGTGCAAAATGTAAAATCGGTCCCGGATTAGTTTACAAACTTTAAAAAAAATTTATATGTTCATTGTTTTACTACGAAGAATAGATTTGAATGAGATCGGTTGATTATTTCTCTTTATCTGATTATACCTGATTTCTTCCAAAAATTAGGAGGTTTCGTGGATGGTCGAGCGAAGTTTATATATGAAATTTCAAGTAAATCGGTTGAATACTTTCTTCAAAATGGTCAAAAAAGTAAAGCAGGCCCGCAATTGATCAATCCGTGCCATGGTAGAAATAAACTTACATGTAAAATTTCATCAAAATCGGTTCAGCCGAACTTGAGATACACGCGTGCACACACAGGCCGACAGACCGACAGACGTGCAGACCGACAGACCGACAAACCGACAGACAGACAGGTTGCTAAAAATAGTTTATTTACACTTCCCTACTATGGAGAAGTACGTTCCCACCGAAAACTCGATATGCAAAATTTGTTGCCATCATCGTTTACACAATACGGTCGGTAAAAATGACGGCAACGATATTTTATTTCATAACGTCATAAATCCTAAAAAACAAAAATAAACTTCAAAAGATCATAAGTTAAGAATTCATAGTATACGAGTAGGTATTCAGTTATAGTAAGTACTAAACATTTATTTTATTTTTCATTTAAATGAGCATTCGCAATATTGCACATTTAGATTTGGGAAAAATTTGTAAAGGCTTCGTATATCACATATATTTATACCCTGCACTTCGTGAAGGGTATATTAACTTTGGTATGGAGTTTGTAACTACTTGAAGGAGTCATCTGCGGTATGGACATATATATATATTCTTGCTCAGCGTAAAATTCTGAGTCGATTTAGACATGTCCGTCTGTCCGTCCGTCCGTCCGTCCGTCCGTCCGTCCGTCCGTCCGTCCGATCGCACGATAACTCAAAAACGAATAATGCAATCGACACCAAACTTTCACAAGTTTTTTCTTTTGTGCCAAGGACGAGCCCTATTGTTATTGGACTAATTCGGACAACGGGTTCGGGTAGCTGCCATACAACTCAAAGAGTTTATTTTAAATATTTCAAAAACTAATAAAGGTATAAATATAAAATTTTGTACACATGTGTCCAATTATATTCTACACATGTTCTAAAAATTATAATGGGATAGCTGCACCGGTTCGGGTGGCTGCCATACAACTCCAAAAGCAAATTTTAAATATTTTGAAGAAATATAAAGTCAGATTCATGAAACTTAGCAGTCATGTGTCCAATTATAGGTCAAATATATTTCTGAAGTTTTAGAGGAATCGCTTGACAGGTTCGGGTACCTGCCATACAACTCCAGAAGCTAATTTTAAATATTTGGAAAAATAATAAAGTCAGATTCATGAAACTTGGCAATCATGTGTCCAATTATGGCTCAAATATATTTCTGAAGTTTTGGTGGAATTGCTCGACAGGTTCGAGTAGCTCCCATACAAGTCTAAAAGCTTATTTTAAATATTTGGAAAAATAATAAAGTCAAATTCATGAGACTTAACAGCCGTGTGTCCAATTATAGGTCCGATATATTTCTAAAGCTTTGGTGCGATTTCTTGGCAGGTTCGAGTAGCTCCCATGCAAGTCTAAAAGCTTATTCTTAATATTTGGAAAAATAATAGAGTCAGATTCATGAAACTTGGCAGTTGTGTGTCCGATTATAGATCAGATATATTTGTGAAGTTTTGATGGAATTGCTTGACAGGTTCAGGTACTTGCCATAAAACTCCAAAAGCTTATTCTAAATATTTGGAAAAATAATAAAGTCAGATTCATGAAACTTGGCAGTCGGATGTCCAATTATAGGTCAGACATGTCCGTGAAGTTTCTATAGAATGATTTTAGAGGTTCAAGTAATTGCTACACAATAACGAATGGTGCAGGGTATAATTCAATCGGTTTATACCGACTGAAACGTTTTTACTTGTTTTATCTTTAGTTTCTTGTTTTGGAAAATTAATTTTCAATTCACTTTCAAAGACATTTTTTTGGCGTTGCAGGAGTACGATTCTTCTTCAAGAGTTGCAAAAATATTCTTTTTCTGCATTACTTAATTTATATCCAACACTTAATATATCATCAGAACTATAAAACCGGATTCTTATTTTTTTAAAACGAATAAGCTGACAATTAAAACTTCCAGATTTGACAGAATAATTTTTGAAATCATTTTTTCTCATTTGAATGATGTTGGGATTTACATTACAATATTTAATGCTTTTTAACTTTTTTAAAAGATCTAAAAGGCTATGTATTTCTTTTTCCTTTACGTGTCTATCTATTGCACTGTCGACAGAATTAATTTCTTGTATTCGAGAATGACCTGGTTCTGAATATCAGGCCTCGGGAACTGCACTTTTTAGGCATCAGCAACTAGACGTTTACTACGGGCCAAATATACATTTTTGTGTATATAAAGAGAAATCAACCGATTTCATTGAAATTTAATATATGAATTCCTCGTATTAAAATAATGAACATATAAATTTTTCAGAAAGATCTGGTTCGAAAACTGATTTCCGGGCCGATTTTACATTTTTCACCATTTTGAAGAAAATATTCATCCGATTTACTTGAAATTTCATATATGAGCTTTGCTCGACCGTCCGTGAAAATTCCTACCTTTTGGAACAAATCAGGAATCAGCAACTGGGCGTTTACTACGGGCCAAATATACATTTTTGTGTATATAAAGAGAAATAATCAACCGATTTCATTGACATTTAATATTTGAATTCCTCGTATTAAAACAGTGAACATGTAAATTTTTTGGAAGGGCCAGTTAGTTTCGGTAACAACGAGAACTCAAATATTAAATTTCAAAAAATTCCATCAATTCGTTCCGTAGATATGGTGAAAAATGTAAAATCGGCCCGCAGATCAGTTTTCGAGCCCATTTACTATAATAAATCATTTGTGAAACTTTGGTGAACATAGCTAACTTAGTTTTGGAGTTATCGTTGGGACGAACGGAGTCTATATCTCAGACCATTATTTCTTAGCGTTACAGACTGTAAGGCAAATTTAGTATAACCTTCGAACATACATTCGTACGTGTATAAAAATTTATTTTTTTAATTTTTAGGATTTGTATAAATTAATTTAACTAAATTGTTGAAAACAAAATGTAATTATCAATGTGTATATAAGAAAATTCTTTGAGTTCATAAAATATTAATATTGTAATAATAAAAATCTGATGTGGTCAGCACATAACCCACCGCAATGTGTATTGTCTAGATAAGTGAAAGTGTTACAGAATATTATAAAAATACCTGTTAAATACTTCTTTTCAATTTTTAGGGCATTAGTAAGCATATGGTTAACACACCTAGAAAAATGTAAATTTGGCTCTTAGTAGAGTTTCGCTTTGTGCTATCCGAATTCCCTGAAATGGTCGCCAGTAAATTTGGGTAACTCCATGACCAGAACTTAAGTATCAAATTTCAAGAAATTCAAATTATAAATTTTTTGGAAAGATCAGGGCTCGAAAACTGATTTGCGGGCCGATTTTACATTTTTCACCATTTTAAAAAAAATATTCAACCGATTTACTTGAAATTACATATTTGAGCTTTACTCGACCGTCCGCGAAAATTCCTAACTTTTGAAACAAATCAGGCATCAGGAACTGGACATTTACTACCGGCCAAATACACATTTTTGTGTATATAAAGAGAAATAATCAACCGATTTCATTGAAATTTAATATTTTAATTCCTCGTATTAAAACAATGAACATGTAAGTTTTTGGAAAGTTCAGAACACGAGAACTGCTTTGCTGGCCGATTTTACATTTTTCGCCATTTTGAAGAAAATATTAAACCGATTTACTTGAAATTACATATTTGAGCTTCTTTCGACTGTCCCCGAAAATTCCTAACTTTTGGAATAAATCAGGCATCAGCAACTGGGCGTTTACTACGGACCAAATATACATTTTTGTGTATATAATGAGAAATAATCAACCGATTTCATTGAAATTTAATATTTGAGTTCCTCGTATTAAAACAATGAACATGTAAATTTTTTGGAAAGTTCAGAACACGAGAACTGATTTGCTGGCCGATTTTACATTTTTCGCCATTTTGAAGAAAATATTAAACCGATTTACTTGAAATTACATATTTGAGCTTTACTCGACCGTCCGCGAAAATTCCTAACTTTTGAAACAAATCAGGCATCAGGAACTGGACATTTACTACCGGCCAAATACACATTTTTGTGTATATAAAGAGAAATAATCAACCGATTTCATTGAAATTTAATATTTTAATTCCTCGTATTAAAACAATGAACATGTAAGTTTTTGGAAAGTTCAGAACACGAGAACTGCTTTGCTGGCCGATTTTACATTTTTCGCCATTTTGAAGAAAATATTAAACCGATTTACTTGAAATTACATATTTGAGCTTCTTTCGACTGTCCCCGAAAATTCCTAACTTTTGGAACAAATCAGGAATCAGCAACTGGGCGTTTACTACGGGCCAAATATACATTTTTGTGTATATAAAGAGAAATAATCAACCGATTTCATTGAAATTTAATATTTTAATTCCTCGTATTAAAACAATGAACATGTAAGTTTTTGGAAAGTTCAGAACACGAGAACTGCTTTGCTGGCCGATTTTACATTTTTCGCCATTTTGAAGAAAATATTAAACCGATTTACTTGAAATTACATATTTGAGCTTCTTTCGACTGTCCCCGAAAATTCCTAACTTTTGGAACAAATCAGGAATCAGCAACTGGGCGTTTACTACGGGCCAAATATACATTTTTGTGTATATAAAGAGAAATAATCAACCGATTTCATTGACATTTAATATTTGAATTCCTCGTATTAAAACAGTGAACATGTAAATTTTTTGGAAGGGCCAGTTAGTTTCGGTAACAACGAGAACTCAAATATTAAATTTCAAAAAATTCCATCAATTCGTTCCGTAGATATGGTGAAAAATGTAAAATCGGCCCGCAGATCAGTTTTCGAGCCCATTTACTATAATAAATCATTTGTGAAACTTTGGTGAACATAGCTAACTTAGTTTTGGAGTTATCGTTGGGACGAACGGAGTCTATATCTCAGACCATTATTTCTTAGCGTTACAGACTGTAAGGCAAATTTAGTATAACCTTCGAACATACATTCGTACGTGTATAAAAATTTATTTTTTTAATTTTTAGGATTTGTATAAATTAATTTAACTAAATTGTTGAAAACAAAATGTAATTATCAATGTGTATATAAGAAAATTCTTTGAGTTCATAAAATATTAATATTGTAATAATAAAAATCTGATGTGGTCAGCACATAACCCACCGCAATGTGTATTGTCTAGATAAGTGAAAGTGTTACAGAATATTATAAAAATACCTGTTAAATACTTCTTTTCAATTTTTAGGGCATTAGTAAGCATATGGTTAACACACCTAGAAAAATGTAAATTTGGCTCTTAGTAGAGTTTCGCTTTGTGCTATCCGAATTCCCTGAAATGGTCGCCAGTAAATTTGGGTAACTCCATGACCAGAACTTAAGTATCAAATTTCAAGAAATTCAAATTATAAATTTTTTGGAAAGATCAGGGCTCGAAAACTGATTTGCGGGCCGATTTTACATTTTTCACCATTTTAAAAAAAATATTCAACCGATTTACTTGAAATTACATATTTGAGCTTTACTCGACCGTCCGCGAAAATTCCTAACTTTTGAAACAAATCAGGCATCAGGAACTGGACATTTACTACCGGCCAAATACACATTTTTGTGTATATAAAGAGAAATAATCAACCGATTTCATTGAAATTTAATATTTTAATTCCTCGTATTAAAACAATGAACATGTAAGTTTTTGGAAAGTTCAGAACACGAGAACTGCTTTGCTGGCCGATTTTACATTTTTCGCCATTTTGAAGAAAATATTAAACCGATTTACTTGAAATTACATATTTGAGCTTCTTTCGACTGTCCCCGAAAATTCCTAACTTTTGGAATAAATCAGGCATCAGCAACTGGGCGTTTACTACGGACCAAATATACATTTTTGTGTATATAATGAGAAATAATCAACCGATTTCATTGAAATTTAATATTTGAGTTCCTCGTATTAAAACAATGAACATGTAAATTTTTTGGAAAGTTCAGAACACGAGAACTTATTTGCTGGCCGATTTTACATTTTTCGCCATTTTGAAGAAAATATTAAACCGATTTACTTGAAATTACATATTTGAGCTTCTCTCGACTGTCCGCGAAAATTCCTAACTTTTGAAATAAATCAGGCATCAGCAACTGGGCGTTTACTACGGGCCAAATATACATTTTTGTGTATATAAAGAGAAATAATCAACCGATTTCATTGAAATTTAATATTTGAATTCCTCGTATCCAAACCATGAACATATAAATTTTTTGGAAAGATCAGAACACGAGAACTGATTTGCTGGCCGATTTTACATTTTTCGCCATTTTGAAGAAAATATTAAACCGATTTACTTGAAATTACATATTTGAGCTTCTTTCGACTGTCCGCGAAAATTCCTAACTTTTGGAACAAATCAGGCATCAGGAACTGGACATTTACTACCGGCTAAATACACATTTTTGTGTATATAAAGAGAAATAATCAACCGATTTCATTGAAATTTAATATTTTAATTCCTCGTATTAAAACAATGAACATGTAAGTTTTTGGAAAGTTCAGAACACGAGAACTGATTTGCTGGCCGATTTTACATTTTTCGCCATTTTGAAGAAAATATTAAACCGATTTACTTGAAATTACATATTTGAGCTTCTTTCGACTGTCCCCGAAAATTCCTAACTTTTGGAATAAATCAGGCATCAGCAACTGGGCGTTTACTACGGGCCAAATATACATTTTTGTGTATATAAAGAGAAATAATCAACCGATTTCATTGAAATTTAATATTTGAGTTCCTCGTATTAAAACAATGAACATGTAAGTTTTTTGGAAAGTTCAGAACACGAGAACTGATTTGCTGGCCGAATTTACATTTTTCGCCATTTTGAAGAAAATATTAAACCGATTTACTTGAAATTACATATTTGAGCTTCTTTCGACTGTCCGCGAAAATTCCTAACTTTTGGAACAAATCAGGCATCAGGAACTGGACATTTACTACCGGCCAAATACACATTTTTGTGTATATAAAGAGAAATAATCAACCGATTTCATTGAAATTTAATATTTTAATTCCTCGTATTAAAACAATGAACATGTAAGTTTTTGGAAAGTTCAGAACACGAGAACTGATTTGCTGGCCGATTTTACATTTTTCGCCATTTTGAAGAAAATATTAAACCGATTTACTTGAAATTACATATTTGAGCTTCTTTCGACTGTCCCCGAAAATTCCTAACTTTTGGAATAAATCAGGCATCAGCAACTGGGCGTTTACTACGGACCAAATATACATTTTTGTGTATATAAAGAGAAATAATCAACCGATTTTATTGAAATTTAATATTTGAGTTCCTCGTATTAAAACAATGAACATGTAAGTTTTTTGGAAAGTTCAGAACACGAGAACTGATTTGCTGGCCGATTTTACATTTTTCGACATTTTGAAGAAAATATTAAACCGATTTACTTGAAATTACATATTTGAGCTTCTTTCGACTGTCCGCGAAAATTCCTAACTTTTGGAACAAATCAGGAACTGGACGTTTACTACCGGCCAAATACACATTTTTGTGTATATAAAGAAAAATAATCAACCGATTTCATTGAAATTTAATATTTTAATTCCTCGTATTAAAACAATGAACATGTAAGTTTTTGGAAAGTTCAGAACACGAGAACTGATTTGCTGGCCGATTTTACATTTTTCGCCATTTTGAAGAAAATATTAAACCGATTTACTTGAAATTACATATTTGAGCTTCTTTCGACTGTCCCCGAAAATTCCTAACTTTTGGAATAAATCAGGCATCAGCAACTGGGCGTTTACTACGGGCCAAATATACATTTTTGTGTATATAAAGAGAAATAATCAACCGATTTCATTGAAATTTAATATTTGAGTTCCTCGTATTAAAACAATGAACATGTAAGTTTTTTGGAAAGTTCAGAACACGAGAACTGATTTGCTGGCCGATTTTACATTTTTCGCCATTTTGAAGAAAATATTAAACCGATTTACTTGAAATTACATATTTGAGCTTCTTTCGACTGTCCGCGAAAATTCCTAACTTTTGGAACAAATCAGGCATCAGGAACTGGACATTTACTACCGGCCAAATACACATTTTTGTGTATATAAAGAGAAATAATCAACCGATTTCATTGAAATTTAATATTTTAATTCCTCGTATTAAAACAATGAACATGTAAGTTTTTGGAAAGTTCAGAACACGAGAACTGATTTGCTGGCCGATTTTACATTTTTCGCCATTTTGAAGAAAATATTAAACCGATTTACTTGAAATTACATATTTGAGCTTCTTTCGACTGTCCCCGAAAATTCCTAACTTTTGGAATAAATCAGGCATCAGCAACTGGGCGTTTACTACGGACCAAATATACATTTTTGTGTATATAAAGAGAAATAATCAACCGATTTCATTGAAATTTAATATTTGAGTTCCTCGTATTAAAACAATGAACATGTAAGTTTTTTGGAAAGTTCAGAACACGAGAACTGATTTGCTGGCCGATTTTACATTTTTCAACATTTTGAAGAAAATATTAAACCGATTTACTTGAAATTACATATTTGAGCTTCTTTCGACTGTCCGCGAAAATTCCTAACTTTTGGAACAAATCAGGCATCAGGAACTGGACGTTTACTACCGGCCAAATACACATTTTTGTGTATATAAAGAAAAACAATCAACCGATTTCATTGAAATTTAATATTTTAATTCCTCGTATTAAAACAATGAACATGTAAGTTTTTGGAAAGTTCAGAACACGAGAACTGATTTGCTGGCCGATTTTACATTTTTCGCCATTTTGAAGAAAATATTAAACCGATTTACTTGAAATTACATATTTGAGCTTCTTTCGACTGTCCGCGAAAATTCCTAACTTTTGGAACAAATCAGGCATCAGGAACTGGACATTTACTACCGGCCAAATACACATTTTTGTGTATATAAAGAGAAATAATCAACCGATTTCATTGAAATTTAATATTTTAATTCCTCGTATTAAAACAATGAACATGTAAGTTTTTGGAAAGTTCAGAACACGAGAACTGATTTGCTGGCCGATTTTACATTTTTCGCCATTTTGAAGAAAATATTAAACCGATTTACTTGAAATTACATATTTGAGCTTCTTTCGACTGTCCCCGAAAATTCCTAACTTTTGGAATAAATCAGGCATCAGCAACTGGGCGTTTACTACGGACCAAATATACATTTTTGTGTATATAAAGAGAAATAATCAACCGATTTCATTGAAATTTAATATTTGAGTTCCTCGTATTAAAACAATGAACATGTAAGTTTTTTGGAAAGTTCAGAACACGAGAACTGATTTGCTGGCCGATTTTACATTTTTCAACATTTTGAAGAAAATATTAAACCGATTTACTTGAAATTACATATTTGAGCTTCTTTCGACTGTCCGCGAAAATTCCTAACTTTTGGAACAAATCAGGCATCAGGAACTGGACGTTTACTACCGGCCAAATACACATTTTTGTGTATATAAAGAAAAACAATCAACCGATTTCATTGAAATTTAATATTTTAATTCCTCGTATTAAAACAATGAACATGTAAGTTTTTGGAAAGTTCAGAACACGAGAACTGATTTGCTGGCCGATTTTACATTTTTCGCCATTTTGAAGAAAATATTAAACCGATTTACTTGAAATTACATATTTGAGCTTCTTTCGACTGTCCCCGAAAATTCCTAACTTTTGGAATAAATCAGGCATCAGCAACTGGGCGTTTACTACGGGCCAAATATACATTTTTGTGTATATAAAGAGAAATAATCAACCGATTTCATTGAAATTTAATATTTGAGTTCCTCGTATTAAAACAATGAACATGTAAGTTTTTTGGAAAGTTCAGAACACGAGAACTGATTTGCTGGCCGATTTTACATTTTTCTCCATTTTGAAGAAAATATTAAACCGATTTACTTGAAATTACATATTTGAGCTTCTTTCGACTGTCCGCGAAAATTCCTAACTTTTGGAACAAATCAGGCATCAGGAACTGGACATTTACTACCGGCCAAATACACATTTTTGTGTATATAAAGAGAAATAATCAACCGATTTCATTGAAATTTAATATTTTAATTCCTCGTATTAAAACAATGAACATGTAAGTTTTTGGAAAGTTCAGAACACGAGAACTGACTTGCTGGCCGATTTTACATTTTTCGCCATTTTGAAGAAAATATTAAACCGATTTACTTGAAATTACATATTTGAGCTTCTTTCGACTGTCCCCGAAAATTCCTAACTTTTGGAATAAATCAGGCATCAGCAACTGGGCGTTTACTACGGACCAAATATACATTTTTGTGTATATAAAGAGAAATAATCAACCGATTTCATTGAAATTTAATATTTGAGTTCCTCGTATTAAAACAATGAACATGTAAGTTTTTTGGAAAGTTCAGAACACGAGAACTGATTTGCTGGCCGATTTTACATTTTTCGACATTTTGAAGAAAATATTAAACCGATTTACTTGAAATTACATATTTGAGCTTCTTTCGACTGTCCGCGAAAATTCCTAACTTTTGGAACAAATCAGGCATCAGGAACTGGACATTTACTACCGGCCAAATACACATTTTTGTGTATATAAAGAGAAATAATCAACCGATTTCATTGAAATTTAATATTTGAATTCCTCGTATCCAAACCATGAACATATAAATTTTTTGGAAAGATCAGGGCCCTAAAACTGATCTGCGGGCCAATTTTACATTTTTCACCATATCTACGGAACGAATTGATGGAATTTTTTGAATTTTGATATTTGAGTTCTGGTTGTTACCGAAACTAACTGGCGAGCATTTCAGGGAATTCGGGTAGCACAAAGCGAAACCCTACTAATAGCCAAATTTACATTTTTCTAGGTATGTTAACTATAAGCTTACTAATGTTCTAAAAATTGGAAAGAAGTATTTAACAGACATTTTTATAATATTCTGTAACACTTTCATTTAAATAGATAATTCACAATGCGGTAGGTTATGTGCTGATCACATCAGATTTTTTTTATTGAAATAAAAATTAACTAGGGGCCCCTGTGGTTTGCTTATAAGCAGCAAGTAATGGAAATATTTTTAATTTAATAAATTTTAAGATGTAATATGTGTCACTGTTAATTACATAGATATGATTAAAATTCAATTTAAGAATTAGTTAACTATTAAGAACGAAAAATTTCCTTATAAACAACGTTATCTGTTAAAATATTTCCATCATTTGTTTGTTATCCATTTTTTAAAAAGAAAAGAATTCGCAATTGGAAATAGTACCTTTCACGTTAAACTTTAAAAGCAAAGTGAATGTGAATTAATAAAAAATCAATGCCTCTTTTCTTTATACAGACCTGGCTTGGCTACTTACTCAATTGAAATTTCGCAAGCACACGAAGAATAATTGCCTTAGTACGTAACGTAACGTTATTCGTGTTCTTATATCTCTCACAATTTTTAGTTTTATTTTTTTTAATTCCATTCCATGTTAAATACAACAACAAAAAATTATTTTACTCTTACTTAACTCATTTAAAATATTTCGCTTCCTTTTGCTTTTTATTTCTGTTTATGGTAGTAAAGCAAAAAAACAAAAAAAATATTACTACTCTTTTTTTATTCTCTTTCGCTTTTCGCTTTTAATTTTTTGTTTTTGTTTTACAGTATGTATAATCAATTGAGTAATGTATCTACCCAGTATTCTCTTTTGCTATTTTCATTTTTTTGTTTTTGTTATTTATTAGATTTTATGTATACCTGTTCATGAACTGGAAAAATCTTGTAAAATATAATATAGATTGATACTTACATACATACGTATGTAAGTATGTACATTATATAGATAATTTTTTGAAATTGTTATATAAAGTTATTTTTCAGTTTAATTCCGTTATAAAAACTTCGGGGCACATTTTCATAACAAAATATATAATTTTTAAAAATAAGGGGCAGGTTTCACAAGTTTTGCCACCCAGGGACCATATTTTAATGAAAGGTGTATTAGATATGGTATATGGAGTTTGTGCAAATTTTGAAATATTTTCGCTCAAAATACAAAAAACAAACAAAAAAAACAGACACCACGAAATTGATTTTTTTTCAGAAATGGTTTTTATCCCGCTATTATTCTATAGGATGGTTCCTCCTTTGAAGAGAACAACTTGATCTATGAGTTAGGTTAGGTGCTATGACCTTCAAAAATATTATTTTAAATATTTCAAAAACTAATGAATCTAACTATATTATTGGCAGCCGTGGGTCTAATAATACCTCACATTATCTCAGACGATTCTATGAAATAATTTGATAGTTTCGGGTAGCTACCATGAAAACCTAAAAACTATTTTAATTTTGAATATTTAAAAGAATCGATATGAATGGAAAAAATCTATCAGAAATATTTCAATAACTAATTGAAATAACTATAAACAATTTTGTAAGAAAATTGACTGCTGAATTATAGCTTATATACATCTAAACAAACTTTTTAAAATTTTTTATTATGTTCAATAAAATTGTTTCAAGGAAAGCTACACTTTAAACACAGAATGACAGTAAAATGTTTTATCTGATATCCTCTAAGTAATTAATGGTTAATACTAATCAATTAAAAAACATTTTAAACATGCTTTTAGAGGTTATTCAGAAGTGATAACACTATTGCGTACTGTATAAATTAAAATTATTACTGTGCTATTTTATAAAAAAAACACAAATTTAATTTCAATTCTAATTTATTTTTATTTTTTCTGTATTTAAATTACACTATATAACAGAATAAGAAGATGTTATGCTAACTGTTATTACTTTACGATTAACTGACGATTAACTGACGATTAACCGACGATTAACTGACGATTAACCATGTTTAAATCTTAAGTGCTAATATTTATAACGTAAATATGCTAAATAAGCATATTTACCTATTGCAACATTCTTGTGAACTTTATTGTGTGAAAATATTTTGGAATGTTTTGTTTGTTACGCGTGACCACGTGGCAGTGCAACGTGAGTTATGGAATGTTTGCATTTTTGGTGTTAACTCCTCCCTGCTTAAATATGATTGTCCCCAATCATCAGAAATAGGGAATGTCGTTAAATTTAGTGGATTTTGATTTCTTAGTTTCTAGAACATTTTTATGATCCTCGACAATTTCAGATTTAGATTCGAATTCTTGTTTAGGTGGAGTTGTTTGAATAACAATTTTGGAGCTTCGTGAAAAGAGAGTCTTTGCTAATAAAATTAGAACAATTGTGCCTACGGCTATGATAATGACCATAATTGTTATTCGATTGGTAGTGGATTCCATTTTTAAAATATTTAACGACTTTGTATTGTTAATATGGATTCCGTCTAACATCTCTAAAGATAAAACTTTGGTTAATTGTTTCTCTTTTGGTAAGGGTTGTAAAACTGCGGGAAGAGTATGGAAATTAGAAATTTCGAAGGCAGAGAATTATCCTCCTTCTATTATTATTTCAGTGTTATGAAATTTTAACAGAAAAGTACCATTAAGTTCTTGAGAAATAGAATTTATTGAAATGTTCCCTTTAAAGCTATTTAGCAAAATAATTCCCGATGCTATTTCATCTATTGTTTTAATGTGTTGATTATTGCTAATGTTGCAATCAGCTAATAGGCTTTTTAATATTTTTGGTATACAAGTATTATTTGATAAATTTATTAAATTTTTTGCTTTACAAATTGAAAAGTTATTAATATCGTTTTTACAGTTTTCTTTAATTGCATAAATATTATTTTCATTTTTAGCACTTTTCCAAAAATTTTTTGAAAAAAAGTGCTTATTAGTTTCACTCTGTTCGTCCGTCCGTCCGTCCGTCCGTCGGTCTGTCCGTCCGTCCGTCCGTCCGTCCGTCCGTCCGTCCGTCCGTCCGTCTGTCCGTATGTCTGTTTACAAAACTTCTACATTCTTAAAGATAGAAAGCTGAAATTTAATACGTACATAGATCTTTACTAGAAACTTATTTTCGTAGAACAAAATTTTTATTTATCTCCCCCCCTCTAGAAGTTATACCCCCCCAAAGCACTAAAAATGGCCTATTTTAACTATTTGTTGCAATGAAACCACAAGCATTTTTGAAATTTTGCAAACGCAGAAAGGCAGTGGCTTGCTTCCCCTATCGCGGTATATTATAGTTAAACTTTAGAAAAACAAAATGGCCGTTCAAATTTACCGTTATCTAAAGTCCTTTTTTTCCAAATTTTTGATGTCGTTTTTCTTCTAGACCCCAGCCTGTAGAAGCCTGATTTTAGGGGCTTTTAGACATTAACAAGTAGTTCATTTCGTTAGAAGAAAATTTTTTTCCATCTCCACCCCCTCTCAAGTTATGGCCTCTTGAAATTTCTAAAATTTGCATTTTTGACGCCTTATATTTCTGAAACCGCAAGTTTTTTCAAATTTCTATAAACGCAAAAAGCTAACGGTAAATTCTATGACATTAAAAAATATAATTATTTTTCTTAACTCAAACAATTAACCCTTAAAATCGAGGATTATGTTAACCCCTGTTTATATTAAATTTTGCTTTATTTCAAAGACTGCATAAATGGTTCATCCTAAATATATGCAATCCTAGAAATAGTTTCGTTTATAAATGAAAATAATTTTAATAGTGTGGTGGATATACATAGACTGTTTTTAAAAGCAGTATTTTCACGTGTTAAAGGGAAAAGTGCTACAATACAAACCATTGGTTTGACCCAACTTTATTTTTGATTATAAAATTATATGGGATTACAATACTTTTATTGTCCCTTTTTATTGGTTTTAACAAAATTTTATCATAATTTTCCTGATTCGTTACAGGAACATTTATAATGTAAAGGATAGTTGAGCTATTGGTTATAATTTTTATTTCGGAGAAGTTCAGGGCTTCTTCCACGATTGAAAAGGGCATGTTTTCTTTATTTAAAGTCTTAATTATATTTGTTATTTCATTTCGAGATAATATTAAAGATTTTATTAATCCGAGTTTTGCCCAGTGAATGGTATAATTAATGTTACGTAAATCTTCTTTTAAAATTTTAAGTTTATATTTTATACTAAGAATAATTTCATTACCAATATTTGATTCCGAGTTTAATATTTTCCTAATGTCATTATTTATCTGAGTAAGGTTATTTAGTCTTTGGGTCATAATGTTATTTATAACGACTTGTTTGTTACTATTTTCAAGCATATTGTTCATTGTTTCCTTTATTGTTATTAGGTCCTCGTGATCTGGGCTTCCAGCGATCCATTTCCAGGCGCTGCCCAGGAAGTCTAAAGATTTTTTGTTCTGTCGTGGTTTAAGGTTATCGATTAAATTTTTTATTTGGTCAATTTTGTAGGAAATGTAAGGGTGTAAGTAGTGTTGTCTATCAATGTTTGTATTGTAAACGTACTCAATTTCCCGTGATGATAGGTACTAATAACGAGTTAGTGAAGTCTAAGAGCTGAATATCCGAGAAAACAGATTGAAAGGTGTACCTGAAATGGATATCGTTAATTAAGTTACTAGTTCCGAATATTTGTTTTATGGATAGTTTTCCCGGATACAGTAGTTACTGTAGTGTTATGATTCTCCTGAACGGTTTCTTTAACGTATCTAGCGCTAAGTTTCGAACCTATTCTTTTATTATGTTTTACGTAGATAATTTCACCAGGTTGATAGTGCTTAGGTTGTTTCTTATTTGTGTTATGGTATTTTAGGTCTTTAGATTGTTTGTCTCTAAGTTTGTTAATTGTGTTGCGTCGGACTTCTTCGTACTGTTGTGGATTAAGGCATGGGGTACGTCCAAGGAAAAGTTCAATAGGTTTCTTTTGGGTTGTCGAATGTATGGTATAATTGTATTCGTTCACTGCTCTTTCGAGCAATTCCTCGAATGTTCGTCGCGGTCCTTCTGCCTTAAGGTATCTCATAATTTCTGACAAGGTCGAATCAAATCGCTCGACTTGACCGTTGACCTCGCTTTTATAGGACGGCGTTTTGTAAATTTTTATGAATAACTCGTCTTCCAACATAGAAGTAATGGATGCAGAGTTTAGCGATTTTTCGTTGTCAATGACAACTATCTCGGGGACGCAGAGATAAAAAAGTATGTCTTGAAGGGTCGGTTAATGTGTTCTATCGCACTTGATTGAATTGTTTTTGCCTGGGCAAATTCCGTAAACTTGTCGAATGCAGTAAGAACCAAATGTTTTTCTGTCGAAAAAATATCGATGTGTATGATATGACCGGGATAATTTGGGATAGGAGTAGGGAAAAGTTCTAGCCTGTTCGGGTGGCGTTCGTATTTATTTTCTTTACAGATGCAACAACGTTTTATCATATCTTTGATTTTTGCTGACATTCTGGGGAAAAAATATTTATGAATAATTTGTAACCGATTTTCAGAAGCATTTCGATGTGCTCTCCTATGAACTCTGAAGATCGTTTCAGTCTGTTCTTCTTCAATCTCTATGTCTTCTACTAAAGTGGAGCTAAATCGAATCTTATAACTTCGAAAATGCTGGGGATAGATGTTTTGTATTTTACCCATTATTTCTTCGGGGGCATGTATTCCGTTAACTGCCCGAGGGCTCAAGTATCTCTTAAGGATTCTTATAAGTTCTCTATCGTTATAAGACGGTTTTATGAGGATATGTCTTTTATATTGAGAGGAGAAAAGTGGTTTGAACTGGTAGGAATCTTCATTTCCGATTTTAAAAATTTGTTGATTTTTGAAAACGTTTATAGCTGTTTTGACGGAAGGGATCAGGTTATGGGAGGAGCTATGGGAGGACTTTCCGGGCTTATACCTAAGCTCGTAGTTGTATTCTTCCAATGCTGCTTTCCAGCGCTTCATTTTACTATTGGTGTTTTTGCTACTAAGCGCGTAGGTTAAAGGCTGGTGATCGGTGTAGATTTTTACACATCTTGAACCGTATAAGAAGTTTCTTAGCGAGTTGAGACCCCAAATAATGGCTAACATCTCCTTTTCGTTCGTCGCGTAATTTTCTTCCGTTTTATTGAGCGTACGAGATATAAAAGTGATGGGCCTATTATTTTGCATCAGTACGGCTCCTATAGCATAGTCTGATGCGTCAGTGGTTAACTCGAACGGTTTTTCAAAATCCGGATGTGTCAGTATGACTTCTTTCGATACAATCGCGTTTTTTAATTTCTCGAAAGCATTTAGGGCGTTTTTGTCAAGATAAATACGCAAATTTTTTGAGGCGTTTTTGGGCACGCGTCCCTCCTCCCCACGTAAAAGGGATGTCAGGGGTTTTGCGAGTCTGGCGTAGTCCATAATAAATCGTCTATAATAGCCTGACATACCTAAAAAGTATCTCAGATCTTTGAGAGTTTTAGGCGGAGGCAGATTCGTAATTGCTTCAATTTTTTTCGAGTTAGGACGTAATCCCTCAGTTCCAACTATGAAGCCCAAGAATTCGACTTCTGGCTGCAGAAACTCACTCTTGTCCAATTGGACCTTCATATTTGCGGTTTCCAAAGTTTTGAACACAAGTTTTAAGTTGTTCAGATGCTCTTCCAGAGTCCTACTAAAGATTATTATGTCGTCGATGTAGACATAACAACGCTTCCCGATGTGTTCCCTTAGGATATCATCGAGCGCTCTTTGGAAGATCGATGGGGCGTTCTTTAGTCCAAAGGGTAAGCAAACGAACTCGAATTTCCCGTTGTTGATAGAGAAAGCTGTTTTTTCTGTGTCAGAGGACTTGAGCGGGATTTTGGTGGAAACCACTCTTCAGGTCGATAGTTGTGAAGTATTTGTTTTTTCCTAGGTTTGAGAGAACTTCATTAACTTCGGGTATAGGATATTTGTCAGGTACTGTGATAGAATTCAGTTTTCGATAGTCTATCACCATTCTGTACTTCTTCTTACCAGAGGCGTCATCCTTCTTAGGAACGATCCAAACCGGCGAATTATAAGGGGATTTTGATGGTCTTATGATTCCCCCATCAAGCAATTCCTGTACCTGTCTCTCGACTTCCTCCTTCAAGGCCATGGGATATGGGTAGGCTCTTGAGTAAACGGGTGTGTCAGAGGTTGTTCTAATTTCTTCTTTGACCGTGGTGGTATAGGTCAATCTTCTGTCAGGGTCCGAAAAAAGATTTGGGCATTCGTATATTATCTTGTTTAATTTGTTTTTCTCGTTTTCGTCTAAGTGAGAAGTCCTGATATTGATATTGTTGACATTCTCCGTGAGGTGCTCGCGCAGTGGAATCTTTTTGTCTGATTTTATTGTCATGTAGCCTTTGTTAGTATGTATGACGGCCTTGAGTTCCCTCAGACTGTCATTCCCTACGATACCGTTAAAGGTCGTCAAGCTGGGAAGTATGTAGAATTTTAATTTGCCAGTTCCGTCACCGAAAATATTGATGTAGGAATGGTGGAAAATTTGGACGCTTCCCCCCACAGAGTTTGCGAGGAATGGTTTTTCATTGGGAATTGGGCTGCGGACATGTTTAGTTTGGACGTAATTTTTGTTGGATCCGGTTTCTATTAGGAATTTAAGAGTCTCTCCGTTGCCAATTTTATATTCGAAATAAGGCAGCGAAGAGCGTTTCAGTCTAAAAAATATATATCGTCTAATTGTTGTGTCTCATCTTGGTCATAATTTTCATTTACGTATGACGTACTAGGTTGAGGATCTAGATTGTGACTATTTAAGTTGGGATTGTTAGTTTGTTCTATGTCTTCGTTTATGATTGAATCATTATGCTGACTCAGTTCTTCGTGTATCATCGGTTCGGTGTTATAGATTCTTTGTGTTTTGTGAGGATTATGGGTCTGTTGGGAATTGTGAAATGGCCTTTTGAATGTGTTTCTTTGGGCTGCTGGGATATTGGAGTAATTAACCTGTCTGGTATGGATGCTTGAGTCCACCTCCATCGGTGTGGGCCCAGGCACTGGCTTTGGGCCAAAGTTTTGAAAGTTTGGCGCCTGGCCTCCGTATTGGTAAAACGGTTTTGGATTAGGGATACTAAAAGGTTGTCTGTTCACAGGATTCTGTGGACGGGGGTTATTCAGTAGTTGTGGGTAAAATGGTCTTTGTTGTGTATTATTATTAAAATATCTCTTTGGATGCGGTTGATGGGAATGGGGCTGATGAGCTGACCTACGAGGCGTTTGTTGGTTGTTATTGGCATACTGTGCTCTAAAGTCCACATTTTGAAGCTTTAGGCACAGGTGTAAAGCCTGTGGAAGATCGGCAGGTTCTCTGATACTAAGAAGCCTTGGGAGATCTCCACGAAGTTCTCTAACAAAAGTGTCTAGGGCCTTTTCCCGATAGGCTTTAGTCATGTTGTAAAGGGAATCGTCTGACATTTCCATACACGCTAATTTGTTAAGTATTAGGGATAAATGTTTGTATACGGTCTGGTAGAATTCAGGGACCGTTTGGTTCCCTTGTATGAGGGTCGTCATTTGGTACTCTAGCGTACCTATGTCCCGTTTGTCGGCGTAATAAAGTGCTAAACACTTCGAAATTTTAGTCCATTTGAGGGGTGTGTTGTATGATTCTAAAATTATGTCGGCTTGTCCAATAATCTTATTCCTTATTGTGCTCAAAATACCGTAGTATTTGGGCGAACCCCGTATTGGCTCGTAAAGTGTCAAGATTCTATCAACTCCTTTCTTCCAGGAGCTGAACTCCCCAAGGTTACCCGAAAATTCTCTTAATGTTTTAACTATGTCTTGTATAGAGTCCAATTCACGAAAATTAAAGCTTTTGTTATTTTCCATTATTACTGGCTGGTCACCCTCCTCACAGGAGTCAGGTGCAGGATTCACTATTCCTTGTATTATTTGTCGGCAGTCTTGTGATTTAAAATAGTTTGAAATTAACTCCGTAATTCGGTCTGCTAGGTTATTTGAGTTATTTGAGTTATTTTAAAAATTAAATATTTTTCTAAGGAAACAAAACTTGGTAATGCAAAGGTTAATTTAAAATTTTTCTTAATTTCCGTCTAATTAAAAGGTTCTGTAAATATATTTGTTTAAAAACTAGTTTGGTCTTTCTCAACTATTCTTATTTACAAGATTATTTGTAGTTTGTTTATAGAAAAAATTTTTTTATAACGATAATTATATTTTAAATATTTTTGAAAATTTTATTTTATAAAAAGATTTTATTTAATAAATTTTATTGTTAAAAACAATTTTTATATAATGAAAAATATTTTATTTAATAAACTTTATTGCTTTTTCTTTTTTTCTTCTTTTTTCTTTTTTTATTTTAATTAATTAATTTAATTTTAATTAATGAAAAAGATTTTGTTTAATAATTTTTATTTCTTTTTTTTAAAAAAATTTTATATATTCAAAAAGATTTTATTTAGTAACACTTTTTCGCTTATATTGGAATATCTTATTTTAAAAATTCTGATTTAATTATTAAAAAAATTTTTCGGAACTAAATTTTCTAAGAGAATTTTTTTTTTAAAACTAAATTTTATTTGAGCTTATTTGTTTGATTTTTATTAACTCCTTCGTTTTATTGATGAGAAAAAAAAATTTTATTTTTTATAAAAATTTTTATATTTGTAAATTTCTTTTTAGCACTTTTCCAAAAATTTTTTGAAAAAAAGTGCTTATTAGTTTCACTCTGTCCGTCCGTCCGTCCGTCCGTCCGTCCGTCCGTCCGTCCGTCCGTCCGTCCGTCCGTCTGTCCGTCCGTCCGTCCGTCCGTCCGTCCGTCCGTCCGTCCGTCCGTCCGTCCGTCCGTCTGTCCGTGTGTCTGTTTACAAAACTTCTACACCCTTGAAGATAGAAAGCTGAAATTTTATATGTACATAGATCTTTACTAGAAACTTATTTCTGTAGAACAAAATTTTTATCTATCTCCTCCCCTCTAGAAGTTATACCCCCCCAAAACCCTAAAAATGGCCTTTTTTAACTATTTGTTGCAATGAAACCATAAGCATTTTTGAAATTTTGCAAACGCAGAAAAGCAGCGGCTTGCTTCCCCTAGTGCGGCATACTATATTTGAACTTTAGAAAAACAAAATGGCCGCTCAAATTTACCGTTATCTAAAGTCCTTTTTTTGCAAATTTTTGATGTCGTTTTTTTTCCAAACTACAGCCTGCAGAAGCTTGAAATTTTAGGAGCTTTTAGACATTATCAAATAGTTCATTTCGCTAGAAGAAAATTTTTTTCCATCTCCACCCCCTCTCAAGTTATCGCCTCTTGAAATTTGTAAAATTTGAATTTTTGACACCTTATATTTCCGAAACCGCAAGCTTTTTCAAATTTCTGTTAACGCAAAAAGTTAACGGTAAATTCCATGAAATTAAAAAATATAACTATTTTTCTTAACTCACAAAATTAAACCTTAAAATCGAGCATTATGTTAACCCCACTTTATATTAATTTTTGCTTTATTTCAAAGACTGCATGTATGCGTCATCCTAAATATATGCAACCCTAGAAATAGTTTTGTATATGAATGACAATAATTTTAATAGTGTGATAGGTACATAGACTACATAGACTGTATTTAAAAGCAAAATTTTCATTTGTTGAAGGGAAAAGTGCTACAATACAAACCATTGGTTTGACCCAACTTTATTTATATTTCTTTTATTTATTTTTTCTCTAAAACTTCCTTTTAATTTTTTTTTTTATAACTAAAAAATTAAAATTTGGTTACTTACAGTAGCAATATAGTGTAATTGGTTAATCGTGTGGGTGACATCAAGTTGGTGTTTACCTCGGCTGCGAAGGTGGCTGAACTTGTTACAAATCAATGTTGTATAAGAACTCCGTTTCCTCTCCTCTGCTGGAGCTACTTCGGGACCTCATTCCTTCGACGTTTATCTGCTTCAGTTTTACACCTTGTGAAAAGTTGCTTTTTTTTGTCCTTACTTAGTCTCACTTTTTTATTTATGATTTGTTAATATTTTTTTCCTATTTTTATTATTATTTTTTATGATTAGATTTACTTTTCTTTTTGTTTTTATTTTAGTTTTACGTAGGTTTAGTTTTGTTTAATTGTGTAATTATATTAGTTTTATTTTTGTTTATATTTCTTTAGAATTTTATTTTAATTTACGTAGGTTTAACTTTTATAAAGTTCTGGTCACTACGATTTTATTTTTATACAAAAATTTTATTATATTTTCATCATAATTTAAATTACTGTTTTATTATTTTAATTTATTAATTTCTTAATTTACGGTTTTTGTTTTCAGGAACTTTTTTAAAATTCACTTTTCACCCTTGAGCTCCTTTTGTTGGGCGCCAATTAAAATTATTACTATGTTATTTTATAAAAAAACGAGAAAAAAAATAGAGTTGACCTTGTCAACTCTGTGATACCCGTACGAATTTGTTATCATATGTGCGAGTAACTAATGTGCCATAACTAACTATGGGGCAGACTATGACTTTAAGTTGCCGTATTACCATATTAATTTATGCAAAATTTCACTGCTGTTTTCAAAATACTGTGTGTGGCAAACTGCTATTGAAGTTGTATGGCAGCTACCAGAAAGAGCCAAGCAATTTTAACAAATTTTATCAAGCACATCGGCCTTACTAATATACTCACTTGTGTGAAATCTCAATATCACAGCTTTTATAGTTTCTGAGATATAGCCAAATAACTTTTGAAGTTGTATGGCAGGTACCAGAAGGAGCCAAGTAATTTCAACGACTTTTATGAGACACATTGGCCCTACTAATATATAAGTTTGTGTGAAATTTCAATACCATAGCTTTAGTAGTTTCTGAAATATAGTCAAATAACTTTTGAAGTTGTATGGCAAGTACCAGAAGGAGCCAAGTAATTTCGACGACTATTACCAGATACATCGGCTCTTCTAATATATTCACTTGTGTGAAATCTCAATATCACAGCTTTTATAGTTTCTGAGATATAGCCAAATAACTTTTGAAGTTGTATGACAGGTACCAGAAGGAGCCAAGTAATTTCAACGACTTTTCTGGGGCATATTGGCCCTACTAATATATTCGTTTGTGTGAAATTTCAATACCATAACTTTTATAGTTTCTGAGATATAGTCAAATAAATTTTGAAGTTGTATGGCAGCTACCCGAACCGGTACCCCGATCATGTCCAATTTAAATAGGGTTCTGGCACTTACTACAATAAATCATTTGTGAAAATTTGGTGAACTTAGCTCAATTAGTTTTTGAGTTATCGTTCGGACGGACGGACGGACGGACGGACGGACGGACGGACAGACAAAGCTAAATCAACTCAGAATTTGACGCTGATCAAAAACATACACTTGAGTCTATATCTAA
This sequence comes from Condylostylus longicornis, assembly GCF_029603195.1. Taxonomy (NCBI): domain Eukaryota; kingdom Metazoa; phylum Arthropoda; class Insecta; order Diptera; family Dolichopodidae; genus Condylostylus; species Condylostylus longicornis. Next base: position 72,908 of record NW_026578021.1, on the reverse strand, counting down.
GACCGTTATTTCTTAGCGTTACAAACGGTAAGGCAAATTTAGTATACCCTTCGAACATACGTTCGTACGGGTATAAAGACAAATTTAATTTCAATTCTAATTTATTTTTATTTTTTCTGTATTTAAATTACACTATATAACAGAATAAGAAGATGTTATGCTAACTGTTATTACTTTACGATTAACTGACGATTAACCGACGATTAACTGACGATTAACCATGTTTAAATCTTAAGTGCTAATATTTATAACGTAAATATGCTAAATAAGCATATTTACCTATTGCAACATTCTTGTGAACATTATTGTGGGAAAATATTTTGGAATGTTTTGTTTGTTACGCGTGATCACGTGGCAGTGCAACGTGAGTTATGGAATGTTTGCATTTTTGGTGTTAACTTATATACAATAGGTAGGTTATGACATGACAACAAATTCATATCGAGTTTTCGGTGGGAACGCATTTCTCCATGGTAGTGAAGTGTAAATAAACTATTTTTAGCAACCTGTCGGTCTGTGTATATCTCAAGTTCGGCTGAACCGATTTTGACGATATCTTACGAATAAGTTTATTTCGACTGTGGCACGGATTCATCCACGTTTGGGATATATCAAGCCTCGGGAACTGCACTTTTTAGCGGACCTGTTTTACATTTTTGATCATTATGAAGAAAATATTCTACAGACTTCATTGAAACTTCACCCGACCGTCCGTGAAACGTCCTAATTTTTAGAAGAAATTAGGCGTCAGCAACTATGCGTTTACTACGGGCCAAATATAAATTTTTTGCGTATATATAGAGAAAAATAATCAACCGATTTCATTGAAATTTAATATTTAAATTCTACATATTGAAACAATGAACATATGAAATGTAAATTTGGCTTTTAGTAGAGTTCCGCTTTATGTAACCCGAATTCCCTGAAATGCTCGCCAGTTAGTTTCGGTAACAACCAGAACTCAAATATCAAAATTTAAGAAATTCCATCAATTCGTTCCGTAGATATGGTGAAAAATGTAAAATCGGCCCGCAAATCAGTTTTCGAGCCCTGATCTTTCCAAAAAAATTTACATGTTCATTGTTTTAATACGAGGAATCCAAATATTAAATTTCAATGAAATCGTTTGATTATTTTTCTTTATATACACAAAAATGTATATTTGGCCCGTATTAAACGTCCAGTTGCTGATGCCTGATTTGTTACAAAAGCTAGGAATTTTCACGGACGGTCAAGCAAAACTCACATATGAAATTTCAAGTAAATCGCCCGCTAAAAAGTGCAGTTCCCGAGGCCTGATATATACCAAAAGTTGGCCAATCCGTGAAATGGTGGAAATAAACTTACATATAAAATTTCATCAAAATCGGTTCAGCCGAACTTGAGATACACGCGTGCACACACAGACCGGCAGACCGGCAGACCGACAGACCGACAGGTTGCTAAAAATAGTTTATTTACACTTCCCTACTATGGAGAAGTATGTTTCCACCAAAAACTCAATATGCAAAGTTTGTTGCCATCACATAACCTACCTATTGTTTACACAATACGGTCGGTAATGAATATACTAATGTGCATAAATTCTAACTAAAGCTGTATTATATTCAATAAAAACTATAATTTTGTATTTCATTAACTTTAATTTAATAACTTCTGTACAATAAAATATTTTGCGGACTTCTTTCCAAAAAAAAGAATTCTCAGTCGCATTAGGGTTAAAATTTAGATAAGGAAAAATGACAATACTAAAATGGCCGTAGTTTTGCTATAAGAGTAGCAGAATTTTTAACACTATAAGTGCTAAGTATTTATATAAGAACCTTATGAGAGTTGGATTAAACAAAAAAAAAAAAAAAGAAAAATTAAGAGAGTTTATCTTAATGGAAATTTCTTCATGCAACTGCAGAACAGATGGATGACGTAATCAAAGGAACGAGTTAAAGGCAGAAAAATTCATTAAAAAAAAATTTTCTCCTCGAACTGGACTCGAACCAGTGATCTACCGCTTTCCAGGCGGACGCTCTATCAACTGAGCTACAGACGCATGAAGAAATTGCCGACGAAATGTTCTCTACATTGCTTATACTGTAATTCACATAATTACTAATATTTGTTTTATTTACATTGATTGCTACATACAATCTACTATTGAAACACACAATAACAAGAACATATATATTTATAGGATTGTGCCTATTGCACTAATTAAATTATGAATTTTACTAATACAACATCATAGTTGCGGAATTAATAAGAATGTGCTTATTACACTACTAATTCATCTTAATTGAAATTTCTTCATGCAACTGCAGAACAGATGGATGACGTAATCAAAGGAACGAGTTAAAGGCAGAAAAATTCATTAAAAAAAATTTTTCTCCTCGAACTGGACTCGAACCAGTGACCTACCGCTTTCTAGGCGGACGCTCTACCAACTGAGCTACAGAGGCATGAAGAAATTGCCGACGTAATGTTCTCTACATTGCTTATACTGTAATTCACATGATTACTAAGTATTTGTTTTGTTTACATTGATTGCTACATACAATCTACTATTGAAACACACAATAACAAGAACATATATATTTATAGGATTGTGCCTATTGCAACTGGTTCGAGTCCAGTTCGAGGAGAAAAATTTTTTTTAATGAATTTTTCTGCCTTTAACTCGTTCCTTTGATTACGTCATCCATCTGTTCTGCAGTTGCATGAAGAAATTTCCATTAAGATAAATTAGTAGTGTAATAAGCACATTCTTATTAATAAAGTATTGGAGTATGGTATGAGAGTTTTATGAGAGTTTTGGTCAATTTTTTAGGGTATTACTCTTGAAAATTGTTACTTGGGAAAGGTCTGAGATATAGCCTCAAGTGTATGATTTTGATCAGGGCCGAGTTCTAAGTCGATTTAGCTTTCTTCGTCCGTCCGTTCATCCATCCGTCCGACCGTCCGTCCCAGCGACATAATTATGTCCCATTTAAATAGGGTACTGGCATTTATTATAGTAAATGCCAGAACCATATTTAAATTGGCCATAATCGGGGTATTGGTTCGGGTAGCTGCGATACAAGTCCAAAATTTATTTGACTATATCTTTGAAACTATGCAAGCTTTGGTTTTTAAATTTCGCACCAATGAATATATTTGTAACGTCAATGTGTTTGATAAAAGTCGCTGAACTTGCTTGGCCCCTTCTGGTAACTACCATACAATTTCAAAAGTTCTTTGGCTATATCTCAGAAACTATTTAAGTTGTAGTATTGAATTTTTGCACAAGTAAATATATTTGTAGGACCAATATGATTGATAAAAGTCGTTGAAAGTGCTTGGCTCATTCTGGTAGGTGCCATACAACTTCAAAAGTTATTTCTCAGGAACTGAAAAAGCTGTGGCATTGAAATTTTGCACAAATAAATATATTAGTAGAGCTGATAAAGGTCCTTAAAGTTGCTTGGCTCTTTCTGGTAGCTACCCTACAAATTCAATAGTAGTTTGGCCATATCTTAAAAAATATTTAAAACATAGTACTGAAATTCTGTATAAATTAATTAGGTAATATGGCAACTTGAAATATCCCATAGTCAGCTATGACATATTTATTGGCTATAGGATAACAAATTCTTACGGGTATCACAGAGTTGACACGGCCAACTCTATTTTTTCTAGTTTTTGACTAAGGTTTACTTTGAATGGCTTGTTAATAGGTCAGTGCTCAATAATAACTATAGTGAACTTGCCAATAACTTAATTTGATTAAAGATTTGCTGAAGCACTCGCATTAAAGTTAAAAGAAAATATTGTTAAAATTACAAGTAAAGTATTAAGTATAGTTTTTTGTAAAATAATTATTGAAATGCTATATCAAGGGAAAATATTTATATAATATCTGATAACTTCTGCTTCAGATAATAAAAAAGTTATATACTTTTTAAATTTATTTGCTTATTTTATTGAAACTGAAAATTGATTATTAGATATAAAATCTATTAGAAAGGGAAACTGAAAATTATTTGATACTTAAACAATAAACAATCAAGAAGCCGACAAAAACTTCTTAGCCAAGAAATCGGAAATTTTATTTAAATTAATTAATTTAAATAAAAAGCATGCACCAGTTTTGTTTATTGAATTCTTTATGAAGACAATGTACCCAATGAATATTATGAATATTATGCATATCATATTTTTTTTATTTTAACTGTACAAAGATTATAAATTTTATGAAACTTTTAAAAATGAGAACAAAGACGAGGATTTGGTTTGGGGAACTTCTTCATCAAACGAGTCTGTGTCACACCTAAGAAATAAATAGCATACTTGCGAAATAAAAAGGTCGACCAATTTTAAAATTAGTTTCGACTGTTGAAGAACACATATGTATATTTATGTGTGAAGAATACACATGTTTAAGAAGAATTAACTCATCTTTGTATAAATTCTAAAAATTTCCATGAAGAATGTAGTCCAGAGTTGAGCTCTGCCACGTCCAAAAGTAAAAAGGAAACAACTTGGAGAAAAATACTGAAAGAAAAACAAATATTTTCCCCCGAATAGAAATGTTATTAATATGAAGAATCAGTTAACTTTAGGGAATATCATAATTTTAAATCTACGATAATGGAGTGACTTTAAGTCCAAAAGGTGACGCCTATCCTCATAAAGGTGTAGCCTAAACGGATTCGACCAATCCATACCACGAAGAGGATAACGAAGGAAACGTCTCTGTATAGCCTAAATACTATCTGTATCAACATTACGAAGAGGGGGCTAAACCAGACATGCGTACTCTAAAACTGGCCTCACGAAAGCAACATAAAAACGTTTCGCCACAAAAGGATCGTTAAACTTTCTACACTATGTCATGACACAACCAAGAGGATTCGCTCGATTAACTTCCCAGTAGATACGCCAGTGCTTAGAGATCGGACGGACGGGCCAACAGAATCACGAATAGCATTCGCTCGACGACGCGGGGCGGACGAAACCGCAGCCGAAACCGCAACCGAAGCCACATTGAGGGCAGGCAGACTCCGGCTGTTGAAACTTACACACCGATTGGAGACTCAGCGAGACCACTGGAGCCGTCGGGAGCTTCCGACAAAACAGCCTAAAGAATTGAATAAAGAACAGGAATGGCGACCTAAAGAATTGAATAAAGAATTAAAATATAAAAAACTAAATTTCAACAAATTCGTTTTTCTAGATTGCAAAAGAACGAAAAATTGCAAAACAAGGGAAATATGAAATTAATTTTTTGGTTGTTAAAACTGAAATATCATATAAAAAAATGCAAAATAAAAATTTGTTTCACAATTTCCTTGTCAAGTGCAACAAGCAAAGTTTATTGCATTAGAAAAGAAAAATATTACATAATTTATAAATTTTTTTCTTGTTTTAATATGTAAGAAATCAAATAAAAATCGATTTGATTTTTGAATTGCGCAATAACAAGATTTTTATTTCTAATAAAGTTGGGTCAAACCAATGGTTTGTATTGTAGCACTTTTCCCTTCAACAAGTGAAAATTCTGCTTTTAAAATACAGTCTATGTATATCTATCACACTATAAAAATTATTTTCATTCATACACGAAACTATTTCTCGGATTGCATATATTTAGGATGAACGATTTATGCAATCTTTGAAATAAAGCAAAAATTAATAAAAAGTGGGTGTAACATAATGCTCGATTTTAAGGGTTAATTGTGTGAGTTTAGAAAAATAAATATATTTTTTAATGTCATGGAATTTACCGTTAGCTTTTTGCGTTTATAGAAATTTGAAAAAGCTTCCGGTTTTGGAAATATAAGGCGTTAAAAATTCAAATTTTACAAATTTCAAGAGGCGTTAACTTGGGATGGGGTGGAGATGGAAAAAAAATTTCTTCTAAAGAAATGAAGCATTTATTAGTGTCTAAAAAGCCCTAAATTTCAGGCTTCTAGAGGCTGGGCTCTAGAAAATAAACGACATCAAAAATTTGGAAAAGTAGGACTTTAGATAACGGTAAATTTGAGCGGCCATTTTGTTTTTGTAAAGTTAACCGTTAGTATACCCCGCTAGGGGAAGCAACCCACTGCCTTTCTGCGTTTGCAAAATTTGAAAAATGCTTATGGTTTCATTGCACTAAATAGTTAAAAAATGGAATTTTTAGGGTTTCCGGGGGGGGGGGGGGGCATAACTTCTAAAGGGGGGGAGATAGATAAAAATTTTGTTCTGCAAAAATAAGTTTCTAGTAAAAATCTATGTACATACAAAATTTCAGCTTTCTATCTTCAAAGGTGTAGAAGTTTTGTAAACAGACACACGGATAGACGGATGGACGGACGGAGGGACGGATGGACGGACGGACGGACAGAGTGAAACTAATAAGAACTTTTTTTCAAAAAATTTTTGAAAAAGTGCTAAAAATTTAGCTTACGTTTTGGTCTCATTAAAAGAAGTTTTTAAAGATAATTAAATCGAATAAAAAAACTAAAGGTTTTTTATTTGGTTCCTTTTCTATATAATAAAGAATAATAAATTAAGTTTAAGTTAAAAATTAATAAATTAACAAAATTTACACACTGTTATTGAAAAAAGTAAAGTTCTATGTTATGTACCTTGGTCCACGATAATTAAAAATGTGAAAGTTAATAGCAAAACGTACAATCTGACAAAAATATGCCAAAACAATTTTTTAATTTTATGATACTAGTTAATGAAACGGAGTGAAAAGAACGAAAAGATAATTATTTAAATAATTGAATCATGTGGAATAAAGTAAAAGAGATATCTGGTCATCAAGAATTTGTATTCAGAGTACAATTTCAATATATTTTTGCTAAAGAGTAAATTTGCAAATTACAAATAAATCAAGCAGAAAGCCGAAAGAGGTAAATGATTTTGAATCAAAACTGATATTTAAATCCTCTTTACCAGTTAATGAGCTGAAATGAGAAGACCTTTGTAGTGTTTGTGAGGCGGACTATATTTTCAAAATATTATCATAAAGTTTACCTTGATTCTCGTCAAACGGTAAACGAGATTTTTTCTTCGAAAAAATAACAAGAAGAATTTGTTCGCTGACAAAGAATAGTTTCATGTATTTGTTTCTTAAAGTTTCTTTATAAATAATATTTTTATTATTTATTAAAGAGAACTTATATTTTTTGTGCTTCAATTTGTTTTTTTCGGCAAAAACAATTAACTTGACAAAATACGTACAAATCAATAGCTTAAAATTTAATTAAAAAACGCTATGCTAAATACTGAAACCGCTTCACAGACCCATTTTGGAACTTTCAAAATTAAATAACTTAGAAATGATTCACCAAGCTGTTATGTCATAGGTTTAACACTGCTATGAAACTAATAGGCAGGTATAAAAGGTGAAAATGATGTGGAGATATTTTAGAAAAACAATTTTTTTTTGTCGTCTAACAGACGCATATCAGTAGTTACGCGTTAAAATATTGTGATATTTTGATGTATTCATACGATACTTTAATTATAATAGTTATTAACGGCCGTATAGTGTATACAATAGGTATTTACTTGAACTTTCGTATATAAGCTTCGCTCGGCCGTCCGTGAAACCTCTTAATTTTTGAAAGAAATCAGGCGTCAGCAACTGGACGTTTACTACAGGCCAAATATACATTTTTGGTGTATAAAGAGAAATAATTAACCGATTTCATTCAAATTTAATATTTAAATTATTCATACTAAAACAATGAACATATAAATTTTTTGGAAAGATCAAGGCTCGAAAACTCATCTGCAGGCTGATTTTATATTTTCCACTATATCTGCGGAACGAATTGATGGAATTTCTTGAAACTTCATATTTGAGTTCTGATTATTACCGAAACTAACTTGCGAGCATTTCAGAGAATTCGGCTAGCACAAAGCGAAACTCTACTAAGAGCCAAATTTACATATTTCTCGGTATGTTAACTATAAACTTACTAATGCCCTAAAAATTGAAAAGAAGTATTTAACAGTCATTTTTATAAAATTCTGTAACACTTTCTCTTAACCAGACAATACACATTGTGGTCAGTTATGTGCTGACCATATCAGATTTTTTTCTTTAGAAGTATTTATTGCGTTTTTTAGCGCTATATAGAAAGTAGTGTATATATACTGGGAAAAATTTCTATTTTACTTGAAAAATGAAACATGCAGAACTAAAATTTATTTAAAATTTACTTCTAATTTTTTTCTTAAATTTTGAAGACATTAACAAGTATTCGATGGAATCATGTAAATATGTATTGCGATCAACCTCTGGCTAACCCAAATTTAAACATCTAGAGCAATTACAAAGTAAGTTACTAGTAAGTTAACAAGTTATAAGTATTTAGGCATCCATCATTTTTTCGTTGACTCAGACTTTTTCGTTAAATAAGACTAACAAAGTTTTCTTCTAAATAAATCATTACTAAATTAATAATAATTAAACAACGTGTAGTTGTTTAATTAATAAGTATTGTGCCTATCACACTTATAATATTATCTCCATGGAAATTTCTTCAAACAACTGCCAAACGGGTGGATGACGTAATCAAAGGTAGAAAAATTAAAATTTTTTTTTTCGAACTGGACTCGAATCAGTGAATTGTTCTTTACTTTGCCTTATACTATAATCCACATGAATACGAAGTATTCTTTACATTGAGATACTGCATGCAATCTTCCATTTGAAACACACAATCACAAGAATATACATAAATAAGTATTGCGTCCTTAACACTAATAACATTACTAAAAAATCTGATATGGTCAGCACATAACTGATCGCAATGTGTATTGTCTCGTTAAGTGAAAATGTTACAGAATATTATAAAAATATCTGTTAAATACTTCTTTCCAATTTTTAAGACATTAGTAAGCTTATAGTTAACAGACCTAGATATAAATTTGGCTCTTAATACAGTTTTGTTTTGTGCTACCCGAATTCCCTGAAATTCTCGGAAATTAGTTTGGGTGACAATCAGAACTCAAATATCAAATTTTAAGAAATTCCATCAATTCGTTCCGTAGATATGGTGAAAAATGTAAAATCGGCCCGCAAATCAGTTTTCGAGGCCTGATCGTTCCAAAAAATTTATATTTTCATTGTTTTAATACAAAGAATTTAGATATTAAATATCAATGAAATCGGTTGATTATTTTTCTTTATATACGCAAAAATGTATATTTGACCCGTAGCAAACGACTAGTTGCTGGCACTTGATTTCTTTCAAAAGTTGGAAGGTTTCGTGGACGGTCGAGCTTAGCTTATATATGAAATTTCAAGCAAATTGGTTGAGTATTTTCTTCAAAATGGTCAAAAATATAAAACAGGCCCGCTAAAAAGTGCAGTTCCCGAGGCCTGATATATCCCAAAAGTTGATCAATCCGTGCCATGGTCGAAATAAACTTACATAATTTTAGAACTTAGAAATTTTATATTATAAAATTTCATCAAAATCGGTTCAGCCGAACTTGAGATACACGCGTCCACACGCAGACCGACAGACCGACAGACTGACAGACCGACAGACCAACGGACCGACAGGTTGCTAAAAATAGTTTACTTACACTTATCTACTAGGGAGAGGTGCATTCCTACTGAAAACTTGATATGCAAAAGTTGTTGCCACCACATAACCTACCTATTGTATACACAATACGGTCGGTAATTACTAATACAATGTGTAGTTCTTTAATTAATATGTATTGTGCCTAATACACTAATAATATTAACTCATACAACCGCATAACGGATTAAATTTCACCAGGCTGTTCAGATGTATTCAAATAATTAGACCGCTTCTTATGAAAAATCGTTCAAAAATGCATTTTAATTATAAAAAGTTTACATACAGATTTTTTGAGATTTGTTTTTAATTTTCACTCTTTTTTTCTATTTTATTTTCTGAAAGTGGAAAATATGAGTTTTAAATAATTTGTGTAAATTATTTTTGCCATTTAAAAAACAGATCTAAATATAATCGGTTTGAAGAACTGAAACAACTTCTATAGTATTAAAACATTTTGTTTTATATATAATACACACTTGCACAAAGAAGTTGTAAAGTGATGCAGCACTTCCATCAGTTTGAATTGATTTATCTCTCTGTCTATCAATTTGTTTCATTTTTTCGCAAAGTTCAACCTTTTCTTCATTTGAAAATAAGTTGGGAACTTCACCAGAATTTAGTAGATTGTTAATGTCCTCCAAAAACGATTCCAATTTAGCCTAAAATAAAAACATGATCTTATTATTATTTTTATCTTTTTGATGTTTTGTCTATATTTTATAGGCAGTTAAAATGTTCTAATAGGACTTAACAATAAAATACAAATTATGTTTACGCGAATGCTATATATATACAATTATAGTACTTTCTCGAGGTTAAAACATTACAAAATTTAAAATAGTACATTTTTTGCATACTATGGTATGCAAAGAAAATATTATCTTAAGGCTTATCAGTATTGTTAAAATGTTTTATTTAGGTTCCTGCATCGAATTTTGCTATAAATCTTGCATGCACAAATATTTAACAACTTGCTCATAATATTTCATGTATTTCAAATTCGTTTTCGTTTTAGACTTATTATGTCATTTCCAAGGTAATAACAAAGCTTGTTTCTTTTGAAAAAAAAAGTTATGTTTTCCAAAAAACAAGTCTACCTAATTCTGAAACCGCGTGGTTATGTTTGAAATAATTTAGTGTAATAATAAATAAAGTTGGGTCAAACCAATGGTTTGTATTGAGCACTTTTCCCTTCAACAAGTGAAAATACTGCTAGTACAGTCTATGTATACCTACCACACAATTAAAATTATTTTCATTCATAAACGAAACTATTTCTAGGATTGCATATATTTAAGATGATTTATATAGATGATATATTTAAGAAGATTTGAATTAAAGCAAAAATTAATTTAAAGACGTAAAAACTTAATTTAAAGTAAATTTATAAATTAATAAATTATTAATTTAAAAATTTACTTTAAGTAAATTGCGTGAGTTAAGAAAAATAATTATATTTTTTAATGTCATAGATTTCACCGTTAGCTTTTTGTGTTTATAAAAATTTGAAAAAGCTTATGGTTTCGGATATGTATAGGGCGTCTAAACTTCAACTTTTAAAAATTTCAAGAGATGATACATTGAGAGAGGGTGGGAATTGAAAAAAATTTTCTAGTAACGAAATGAGCTACTTGTTAGCGTCTAAAAGCTACTAAAATTTCAGGCTCTCACAACCTGATGTCTAGATGAAAAGGATCAAAAATTAAAAAAAACTGATTTTAGATAACGTCAAATTTGAACAGCCATTTTGTCTTTTTAACGTTTAATTATAGTATACCGCGATAGGAGAAGCAAGCCACTGCCTTTCTGCGTTTGCAAAACTTGAAAAAGACTTATGGTTTTACTGCAATAAATAGTTAAAAAATGGAATTTTTAGGGTTTTGGGGGGCTATAACTTCTAGAGGGGGAGAGATAGGTAGAAATTTTCCTCAACGGCAATAGATTTTTGGTAAAGATCTATGCACATATTAAATTTCAGCTTTTGTTATTAAAGAAGTTTTGTAAACATGCCAATTGACGGACGGACGGAGGGACGGACAGACGGACGGGGTATGTTAACTATAAGCTTACTAATGTTCTAAAATTGGAAAGAAGTATTTAACAGACATTTTTATAATATTCTGTAACATTTTCACTTAACTAGACAATACACATTGCTAGCAGGGAGTGCACTCTGCTGTCATATGATTAACGGGACATTTTACACATCTAGCCTCTCTTTGGAAAGTCTTTTGTATGTGTCCAAATGTCTGCCATCTCTTGCATTGCGGAATGGATTTGCTGCTTCTAAAGGTTTCAATTTTTTCTCTCATATGCTGTAAGTATTCTATTTTATAGATCTTGGTTATTTCTTCCGAATCGTCAAAATATAACATAAAGAGCGAAAGTTTTACTGAAATATATTTTCCATGTTCTTTTTTCCTTTTGGTTTTATTTACAACATTTAGACATTTAAAGCTTTTGTTAATGAGCTCTTTTTTATATCCTCTGGCTCACACGATGGGTGGAGATTTCTAGCCATAACTTTAACTGCCCTTGTTAGTTTATTCTCATACGTGTGCCACTCCAGTTTAGCCTTATTTATAGCTTTGTTTGTAATCTGTATTCATTTTCATTTTCCACATTTATTTTTGATTGGTCATTATTTATCATATTGACCCTAACGTTTATTCTTTCTTAGTATCTTAACTATGTGGGAGTAGTTTTTAATATTGCTCAATGTAACCGGAGGAGGCTTGTGCTTTTTTGGATTTTCAGCCTTAATTTTAGAGACTTTTCCATTTTTTTCTTCTTTGCATTATTCTGTTTTAGGATCCAGTCAGTTTTTCTAGCCCGTTCTTCATTCTACATTCTCTGCCTGTAATTTTTAGCACTTTACAAAGACTCTCTAACTCAGTTATTCTCGAGTCCTGAGTATCCAATTTACTCTCCTGTATAAGATGTCTTCTCACATTACCCTCTTGGGTTTTCATTTTTTTTTGTTTTGTTTTACCAAGCGGATTGGGTTACGAAATATCCGCAGTAAGGTATGCTTGTGATAAGAGTCCACTAAAATGCAAATCGAAGTCCAGACGCGCCGGACTCACAATGAGCGGCAGAAATTATATGTGCTGCTTTGCACGAGGGGATTATTCTCAAAGACTAAGAGAAGAAAACTCCGAAATAAGACAAAAAAAATGCAATGAACAAAAAACAAGGATTGAATAAACCAGGTGGCAATCCAGTAATGCTTGAAAATCCACGCTCTTCGGAGGCTGCTCTTATGGATTCTGGAGGAGATCACTTATTGCATAGTAGATTATTGATGATTGCAGAGCAAAATGGCAGAGTTAAGGAAACGGAAATATGGGGTGTCAAAAATTCAAATTTTAAGAGGCTCTAGTTTGACAGGGGGTAGAGTATTTCTATTTTCAAAGGTGAAAAAGTTTTGTAAACATGTACACTGACGGACAGAGTGAAACCAATAAGTACTTTTCTCCAAAGAATATTTTAAAAAGTGCTAAAAATGAAAATTCAGGCAAAATTATGTATTCATACCAGAATTTAATTGGAGCACTAACTTTCAACACGATTCGACTTGTCATTTGCGGTAGGGTCATTAAGTCAATTTAATAATAATTATTTCCAAATACACTGGTCTGCAGCAAAATGAGTATTACACTATTTCCAAAGTACTATTGATTATGGTTTAATTTTCAAGAACAATGATTAAGTTAACTGGTTACGCTGATTCTGATTGCGGAGCATCTGTCGATATACCGAAAGTACTATACAGGTTACATTTTTACAATGTTTGGTTCATGTGCTAGTTGGGATTATGGAAGCAAAGAATGGTAGCATTTTCAAGTGCGGAAGTGGAATATATGGCACTTAGTGAAGCTACAAAGGAAGCATTGTTTTTAAAGAAATTACTTTGTGAATTAGCATAAACAAAAATGAAATTAAAAAGTTTTAATGATAACCAGGGAGTACAAAAATTAGCTAGAATCCTGTATTTCACAACAGAGCAAAACATATCAATGTGAGACATAATTATAAACCCCAGGCAGTGGAAGCTGAAGAAATAGAATTGCTGTATTATGCCAACAGAAACTATGCCAACAGATTTTTTGACAAAAGCTGTTTATAGATCAAAACATGAAAATTGTAGATCCGCTTTCGGCATAGTAAAAACACGTTGAGATTCAACATTATAAATACACAATAACAAAATTTACTTTTAGGGCTGGAGTTGGTTATAGCGAAGTAATTTTTATTATACCAATCTAATAAATACAATAATTAATATTAAAGATATATACGTACATATTTTTATGCTTAATGTAATGTGATTCTCATTTAATATAATTGAGTAATTTCGAAAATACTGAGTTAATCTTTGAGTTAAATAATTGTAATGTAAGTTAACATACTAAAATTTTTTTTTCTTTCCACTCTTATGTAGAAAGTATGAGAATATAATTTGAAACCACATTATTATAATAAAACAACGAAATAAATTTGAATTTATATTTAACAATGTATAATATTTCTTCATTTTTAATACAAAACCAACAATAAGTAAATTCAAACGTAAATTTATTTTTTAACATGTTCAGTCTTAATGTATTACCGGTGATCATAAGAAAAGGTATATTCGTTAAATCATTGCTGAACAAACGAATACCTAAGTAACGCAGAGTTAAATTTGATTTCTATAAAAAAAACATCTGAAAATTTTATACATGCAGCTCCCTTACTTATACATATGCTTAGTTTTTCTAAATTGTAGGATTACACCTATATTAAGGACTTAATGCATAGGTGAGGACGGACTTTACGAAACCTTTAAGATTTGGTTACACGATGGAACTCAATGTAAGTAATTTTTATATTTCTTATAGTCATGAAGCTCAATATGTTAATTTTCTTTTATCGTTTTCAAAAATTTCTGAAATTAGTGCGATTCACGCTAGGGGCTTCTAGTCTTATTTTGGTAAGGTTGCAGGTGTATTTATGGATTAAAGAAAAACGTTTGATACTATCGATTATGATATCCTTATAACTAAACTAAGTTGGTTTGCTAGATTGATTACATGAATGAATAGATATTTGCAAAATCAAAAACATTTTGTATCTTAATAAAATGGAAAGTTCTATTAGAAATGTTGAAATTGGTATAATGCAGGGGTTGATATTAGGAACTCTTTTTTTTCAATACTTATTAATGACATTCATAGCTCACCATTATTAGGTAACTTATTTCTGTTCGCTAACGACTGTGGTATACTTTTTCCTGATAATGATTTCAAGCAAGTGGAATCTCAAATTCAACATTAATTATTTATTTTATCATAATATTTTAGAATAAATAAAATAGAAATTAATGCTTCAAAAACTATAATCTTCACTTTTAGAACTCGTCGAAAAAATTTTGGTAATATTTGCATTAATCTTTAAAATAACATATTGCAGGAAGTAGATGAGGTCTGAGCATAACATTTCCAAAAATTTGTATTAGCTTGCGTACGTGGAAAGAATTAAGTGATTTTATTCGAATTATATACATGCATAAGAATAAAATACCTATATGTGTTTAAATTAAAATGTGTTGCGCTTTACTTCATTCGAATTTGTCTTATAGTGCTGTACCAGTGGTACAGCTGTGGGAATATCCTAAACATACACTTATTATACACCTATAACTTATATTCTGTAAACCGTTTTTTACTTTTAAATGGACCAACTTCGAAAAATTTTTGGTATATAATGTACAAAATTTAAAATAACAATAGCTATACAAATATCACTTCTTTTTTGCAGGATTCAATGACGAGTTTAACGCTCGATTTAGAAATAATTTACGCATTGGGAGGACACAAACTTCATTATATATACATGGCTACTTCTCAGGTGGTAAAAAGTACGGGTACTTCTAGAAGGGCTAGAGACATGGGACAAAAGGCATTAGGTAGAGTTTTGCCTCTAGGGTCCCAAAAAAATCTGACATTGGAACTTTTTAGCCCCGAAATAGCTCTATTTTAAGATTTTCTGAAAAAATTTTTGTATAACAAAAGCACGTTTTTCTTTTAACTTTTTATAATTAGAAACACAAACCAAGAAATAAATGATACGTTTTACGTTATTTTTATTATATTGAAAATATAATGATCTCGCATATTTTGGGTTCGGATAATTGAATTAATCTTAACGTAAATAAATGTTCAGACATCAGATGTTTTGTGACATCTGAATATTAATATTTCATTTGTTATTGTTTTGAACATTACGTTTCGTCAGCAAGCTTTAAAAAAATATATGTACATACAGAATATATGTATGTACGTATGTAGTTAGAATTTTATTATTTTGTTCCAAACGAAAAACTGTAAAATGCTAAATTTTAATACATTCATATGTACATACATATATTTGAATAAAATTTTTATTTTGTTTTTGCCTAAACCTTTTCTCTATTTGAAAAACTACATTCATATGTACATACATATATTTGATTACAATATTATTATTTTATTTTAATCTAAACCTTTTCTTTATTTGAGAAACTTATTTCTATATGTTCACCCGCAGTTTTAAAAAAATAGGTATACATTCATAATTATGTACGTTTTTGCTTAAAATTTTATTTCAAATTTTTTGAACAAAAAATTTTAAAATGTTCAATTCTAATACATTAATTATGTTCATACATATATTTGAATAAAAATATTATTTTATTTATGCCTAAACCTTTTCTTTATTTGAAAAATTTATTTCTTATGTTTCCCCCATGATTTAATAATTATGTGTTTCTATATGCCAAACCACAAATTTGAATATTATTCAATTCATATAGAAAGCTTAAAAAAATTAGTTAGGAAGTTTTAGTTAAATATATACATACATATTTATGTACTTAACTATTGTAACAATTTTTTTTTTGGAAATTTTCTTTAAATTTTTATAATAATATTTATCTGTTATATATTAAAAAAAAAATAAAACAAAGAATTTAAACAAAATAAAAAAAAATTTTTAAAATAATCCAAAAAAAGAAAAATATGACACCATCCCGGAAAGCATTGATCCAATAACCTTCTGGCTATGAGACTACCACGCTAACCACTAGGCTACGCAGTACCTTGAATTTCCCTTAATAATTCTATATTTTATTCATATTTCGTATAACTCATCAAAAACCATTATATTTAACATTATATATATATAGCTACTTTTCAGGTGGTAAAAAGTACGGGTACTTCTAGAAGGGCTAGAGAAATGGGACAAAAGGCATTAGATTGAGTTTTGCCTCTAGGGTCCCACAAAAAGCAAGAATTCCACCCGCCCTCCCCCTTCCCCCTTCACCAGCTCCTCCATACCCCTTCTCCACCTCCCAAGATGTTTTGTAACCGTTTTTTACAAAATGGTACTACATCCTGTAGGGGTAATTTTTTACTTACTTTTGGAAGTATTAATATTGTATATAAATTCATTTTTGGAAGTGTGAGTTATAACAAAAAGTGAAAACTTTTTTAAGAAAATTGTAATGTTTTAATAAAATCTACATTGTTTTATAATAAGTTTGTACATATGCATTTAGTTTTGCATTCTTTTCGGGATCTGTTGCAATATGTATTAGAAAGCAAAACATAAGTTTACATTAAACTCCTTGACAATATATTTTTAGTGTAAAATTTTATAAGTAAATGTTATTCTATTGCATTAAACTTTTTACAAGTAGGGTATTTAAAAAAAAAATATTTAGAACGGAAACTCGCTGATATTGATTTGGTAAGAGTGAAGGTGTTTTAATTTCATTTAAAAAAAAATAAAGTTATCCATAAAAAAAGTTCATCTGGCAAATCGCATTTTGCAGGGTTCGAACCTGAGATTTTTCGCATAGAAATCGTATGCAATACATATTACCCTATATACGTTAGTATTGGTGTTAATATTTTTGGTGTTAGTATTATTCTACAGTCACGCGTTTTAGTCGCATGTATTATAAACTCCAAATACATACGTGCATGAATTGTAGTAGCAAGTTAATTCATGCGTATACAATAATTTATGGCTTAAAGTGTTTATTGTAAAAGGTATTTTAAGATTTTATGCGACATAACTCCAAGTGAAGTTTTAAAATAAAATACTCAAAAAGTATTAGATTTCAAAGGAACTAATTATTTGTTTAATTATGCATTTTTGTGCCAGAAAAATCTGATATTGGAACTTTTTAGCCCCGAAATAGCTCTATTTTAAGATTTTCTGAAAAAATTTTTGTATAACAAAAGGACGTTTTTCCTTTATACTTTTTATAATTAGAAACACAAACCAAGAAATAAATGATACGTTTTACGTTATTTTTATTATTAGAAACACAAACCGAGAAATAAATAATATTTGAAAATATAATGATCTCACATATTTTTGGTTCGGATAATCGAATTAATCTTAACGTAAATAAATTTCGGCTTTTATCAGACATCAGATGTTTTGTGACATCTGAATATTAATATTTCATTTGTTATTGTTTTGAACATTACATTTCGTCTGCAAGCTTTAAAAAAATATATGTACATACAGAATATATGTATGTACGTATGTAGTTAGAATTTTATTTTTATTGTTCCAAACGAAAAACTGTAAAATGCTAAATTTTAATACATTCATATGTACATACATATATTTGAATAAAATTATTATTTTGTTTTTGCCCAAACCTTTTCTTTATTTGAAAAATTACATTCATATGTACATACATATATTTTAATACAATTATTATTTTATTTTAACCTGAACCTTTTCTTTATTTGAAAAATTTATTTCTATATGTTCACCCGCAGTTTTAAAAAACTAGGTATACATTCATAATTACGTGTGTTTGTATTAATAATTTTATTTCTAATTGTTCCAACAGCAAAATTTCAAAATTTTCCATTCTAATACATTCATATGTACATACGTTCATATGTTGGAACGAAAAATATTAAAATCTTTAATTCTAAACTTTCATATATACATACATTCATATATTCATATATACATACATACATATTTGAATAAAATTATTATTTTGTTTTTGACTAAACCTTTTCTTTATTTGAGAAATTAATTTTTGTATGTTTAACCCCATGATATAATAATTATGCGTTTAAAATTATTTCTATATATTCTACAGTTTTGAATATTATTAAATTCATATAGAAAGCTTAAAAAAATTACTCAGGAAGCTTTAAAAAAAAAAATATACATGTATACATATTTATGTTTTTAAAATTTTTGCCAATTTTTCCAAACTATTATAAAAATATTTTTTTGGAAATTTTCTTTAAACTTTTATAATAACATTTATATGTTATATATTAAAAAAAAATAAAACACAAAATTTAAACAAAATAAAAAAAATAAATAAATTAATTTTTAAAATAACCTAAAAAAAGAAAAATACGACAACATCCAGGTAAGCGTTGATCCAATAACCTTCTGGCTATCAGACTACCACGCTAACCACTAGGCTACGCAGTACCTTGAATTTCACTTAATAATTCTATATTTTATTCATATTTCGTATAACTCATCAAAAACCATCATATTTTACATTATATATATATAGCTAGAGACCTGGAACAAAAGGCATTAGATTGAGTTTTGCCTCTAGGGTCCCAGAAAAAGCAAGAATTCTACCCGTCCTTCCCCTTCACCCTTCACCTCCTCCTCCTTCCCCCTTCACCTCCTCCCAAGATGTTTTGTAACCGTTTTTTACAAAATGGTACTACATCCTGTAGGGGTAATTTTTTACTTACTTTTGGAAGTATTAATATTTTATATAAATTCATTTTTGGAAGTGTGAGTTATAACAAAAAGTGAAAACTTTCTTAAGAAAATTGTAATGTTTTAATAAAATCTACATTGTTTTAAAATAAGTGTGTACATATGCATTTAGTTATGCATTCTTTTCGGGATCTTTTGCAATATGTATTCGAAAGCAAAACATAAGTTTACATTAAACTCCTTGACAATATATTTTTAGGGTAAAATTTTATAAGAAAATGTTATTATATTGCATTAAACTTTTTACAAGTAGGGTATTTTCAGAAAAAATATTTAGAACGGAAACTCGCTGATATTGATTTGGTAAGGGTGAAGGTTTTTTAATTTTATTTTAAAAAAAAATAAAATTATCCATAAAAAAAGTTCATCTGGCAAATCGCATTTTTCAGGGTTCGAACCTCAGACTTTTCGCATAGAAATCGTATGCAATATACGTTAGTATTGATGTTAACTCATTCTACAGTCACGCGTTTTATTCGCGTGTATTATAAACTCCAAATACATACGTGCATGAATTGTAGTAGCAAGTTAATTCATGCGTATACAATAATTTATGGCTTAAAGTGTTTATTGTAAAAGGTATTTTACGATTTTATGCGACATAACTCAAAGTGAAGTTTTAAAATAAATTACTCAAAAGGTATTAGATTTCAAAGGAACTAATTATTTTTGTTTAATTATGTATTTTTGGGTAATTATTTTTCAGAACTTTTTTATTTTAAGTTTTAAGTTTTATCTTATTATTTATCAGGAAAAAACATATCTATATGTATATTACGGGTGTGTTTTTGAAGAAATAAAATAAACTTAAAATATCTCAGCCACAGAATGGAACACAATTTCAAAACTACGGGCATAATACTTGCAAGGCTTGCAATGCAAGCACTCACGACTAGTTATATATATATAGCTACTTCTCAGGTGTCAAAAAGTACGGGTACTTCTAGAAGGGCTAGAGACATGAGACAAAAGGCATTAGGTAGGGTTTTGCCTCCAGGGTCCCAGAAAAATCTGGCATTGGAACTTTTTAGCCCCGAAATCGCTCTATTTTAAGATTTTCTGGAAAAAATTTTGTATAACAAAAGCACCTTTTTTTTTATACTTTATATTACTAGAAACGCAAACCAACAAATAAATAATACTTTTTATTATCGAAAATATAATGATCTCACATATTTTAAGTTCGAAAAATCGAAATAAACTCAAATAAATATCAGCTTTTATGAGACATCAGATGTTTTGTGGCATCTGTATATTAATGCTTCATTTGTTATTGTTTTGAATATTATGTTTTGTCAACAAGCTTTAAAAAATAAACCTACAGAATATATGTATGTACGTATGTAATACATTCATATGTAAGTTATTAAACTGTGTTAACTCGATTTATAAAAAAAAATAATTTATTTCACACAAGTTACAATTAAAAGATAATTTTTACAATTGAATCGAGAATTTAATTTACAGTTTAATTATTGCTACCGTTATTAACGCCAAATTTAGACTAACTTATTTCTTAAAATTTAATGATATTTATACTAATTTCTGAATGACTGCATTTCCGTTCCCATGCTAATTGCAGACGCTGCATCAGAAAGTTTGATGAAAGCGTTGTATGATATTTTCGACATGTGCGATGATAGACGCTATGTCAGCAGTTTTCATGTGAACAAATAAGTATCGTAATAAAGATGTAATTTGACACTTCTTGAATGTGTAATTTGATGTTACGATAACTCTTCCCCCTTCAAAGATCTGCGTCCCGTAGATCAAGGTGAAATTTTGGTGCTTCTGTGACTGAAATTTGTGGAATCTCTATAGTGGGAACCACTGTTGGAGTTGTGCGTATTTCCACTACTTTGCTGATGTTCTTCCTGATAATCCAAATAATGATGGCTGTAATGACGACGAGTCCCATGGTAATATTCGAGGCTATGGAAATTTTGCTGTTTGGTATTAATTTTTGAATTTGTTCTGTGTTGCTGATGTGAAGATCGTGAATGTATTCGAGACTTAGCTTGGTGTCCTCTTCTTTCAGATTTCCCTGAAGAACGGCTGGTAAAACTTGCGACATTGTGGTAGATTTACTTGTAAATGTCTGGCCTTTTATTTGGACACTTTCGTTGACATGCTGTATCATAAAGCTTCCAGTTAGGTGTTTGCTCACGGTGCCACTTGTTAATTCCCCATTGAAGTTGTTAAGATAAATGATGTCCTCGCTTATGACTTCTATGATTTCGTCTTTGTTAAACTGAAAGCTGCAGCTGGCGTTCTCTCCTTTTATTAGTTGATACATGCAATGTTCTTTGTCCAGTTTTCGGATCTTGCTTCCTTCGCATATGGTGATATTTTTCAGTTCTTCGCATTTTTCTGATATGCCATATATATCATTTTTCACAAGAAGTTCCTTGTATTCGAGATACACTTGCTGGGAGTTCGGATGGTTGATCTTGCTATAATGTGGTCATAGTGCTGGTTGCCCGTCTTTGGTATTGATAAAATGTAGAGAATTGCATGCCCATTAGTTACCATCTGAGGCTTAGCGTATTCTATTGCCTCAATCTCGTTGATGTACGGCAGTGTATCAACCTCTTTCAGTATTTTCTGGATTTCAATTCTGCTTAGAAGATTTGTGTTGACAATCCCTTTTTTTGCTAGTTCAGTTGCTAATACGATTTCCCCTAATGCTTCCTTTATGATTCCGAGTTTGTTGAATATTACTTGCTCGGATCGATGGTCTAACTCGCCCATACGCTTCAGAATATGGTTAAATTTTTCTGTAACCTGGCTTGTTATTTTCATTACTTCACGATTTATTTTGTATTGTTGGTTATTGTTTTGTATTAGCTCATCTTGACTTCTAATGATATTGTCCCAATCGGTGGCGTCTGGTGTTCCTGCCAGCCATTTCCATGCTGTGCCAATCCAATTTATTGATCTTTGGACTCTTGGATTACTGTTTCTTAGTTTCTTTAGAAATTCCATTATTTGACCCAATTGAAATTCTAGTTGCGGTTTCATGATGCTAGTTGAGTTGATTCCATCCACCAACGGAATGATTTGCTGTATAACTTCATCATAATTCGCTAGGTCGATGACGTGCACCAAGTTGACGTTTCCATTCAATATTTGTCCTTGTCCTTGCTTGATTGTCGCTATTGCGCCTTTGAATTCGAAAATTTCTGGAAATGCTACAGTCCCGGTGACTGCTAGTCTAAAAAGAAAGCTAAAGTTTTGATTATTAGGATATGTTTTTGATATGTGATTTGTGAATTCTTTTTCCCGAAGCTGTAGTAATGGTTGCTCTATTATTCTTTGCCACTATCTCTTTTTTGTATATTGGTTTGTGCTTCGCCTTGATTTGCTTATCTCGCACGTAAATTGTTTGTCCTATCGTGTAACTTTTCGGTTCGTCTCTTTTATTATTTTCTCTACTTAACTTCGTTTTCTGATTCTTTTCGATGCGCTCAGTGAGTTCGTGGTTAATTCTTGCTCTAGTCTCAATGAGATCCTGATAGGATGTTCCGCTTGGTCTACCGAAAAAAACGTCACTCGGCTTCATTTTTGTTACGGAATGTATTGAATTGTTGTAGCGGTCTACTGCTAAGTTGATGATCTCCTTCTGACAAAGTTGCGGATATTCCTTTTGTAGACATCTTACTATTTCGATTATAGTTGAATGCAGTCTCTCAATTGTTCCATTCACCTCGCTCTTTTGTGATGGGGTATTGTAGATTTCTATTCCCAATGCCTTGATATAGTTCAACGTTATAGGGCTCACGAAGCTGCGTTCATTGTCAAATATAATCATTTTTGGGACGGTAAAATAGTGTAATACTTTGGTTATTTTGTCCCTTAGATAAGTAGCTGATCGATCCTTGATTTTGAAGAATTTCACAAATTTGGAAAACTTATCCACGCAAGTTATATATTTTTCCCCCTGTATCTCCATCAAGTCCATGTGCAGTATCTGCGTTGGGAATTTCGGTATTGGGGTTTCTTGCAACTGAGGCTTATGTGGTCGTCTATCGTATTTGTTGCTGCCGCAGATTTCACAGGTTTTTGTGTACTGTTTTATTAGGCTGTTCATGTGCGGAAAGTAGAATTTTTCCAATATTTGCTTCCTATTTTCCTCTGCATTTCGGTGCGCTCTCCTATGTTCCTTCTCGATAATGTTGAATTTTCTTTCTTCCATGGCTACATCTTCAACTATATTCTGCGTTATGCGAATTTTGAATTTGTTGAAGTGATCCTTAAAAACTTTTTGGAGTGTCACAATGTAATTTTCTGGGATCTTAATACCATTTACAAGGTTCGGATGCAATCTTTCCTTCAGTACCTTCTTGAGGGCTTCCTCGTTTATTTCTGGTAAATCAATGTAATGCCTGTGATATCTTGGATGTGGTTCTTCATATGCTGCTACATCTTTTCCTTGCCCTATGATGATTTGATTCTGGAAAACATTTATTGGTGCTTCACAGTGGGGTATGAGGTCAGAACTGTCCTCTTCGGCACTATGCGCTGTTTGTGTTAGACTGTCTTCTGTTGAGCTTGTCGATAGGTTGTTTAACTCCGTTGGCAGTCTAGATAATGCGTCAGCGACGACATTCGTTCTTCCAGGTTTGTATATCAGCTCGTAGTTATATTCCTCGATCTTCGCTTTCCATCTTTTCAGCTTGGCATTGTGGTTTCTGAGTGGGATTCTGATGTTGGGATTAATTGTTAGAATGTTATTCTTTCGATTTATTACAGCTTGAACTTCTTTTAGGGTATCGTCGCCGATAATTCCATCAAATGTTTTTAAGCCTGGTAATACAAAAAATTCTGTGTAGGTGTTGTTACCGAATCTTTTGAAAAAATGTCCTCCCACTTTGTGCGTGATCTGAAGGTCACCTGCGGCGGAGCTAATTTTGAAAGGCTTGTTTACTGTTTTGGCGCTTGGTGCGATTTCTGCTTTGACGAAATTTTTGTTCGCGCCGGTATCAATCAGGAATTTTAACATTTTCCCATCTTTGGTCTGATATTCTAAGTACGGTATACTTGAGAGGCTTCCGTCATAAAATTTACCTCTGTTTCTTCTTGTAGGAGTTCTTCTTCTTCCAACTCTGGATACTCGTGGTAGTTTTCGTCGGTATCACTTTCGAAATCCTCGTTTAAGGTTTCTACATTAAAAAGCCTCTGATGTTTGTTAACGCTGAAGTTTCTTGTACTTGGTTGCCTCTTGTATGCTTTCTCGTAGTTGTTTGCTGGCCGGTTCATATAGTTTATTTGCCTTGTTTGAACCGAAGTGTCCACGTCCATTTTTTCAAGTGGTTTCGGCGGTCTTGGTGGAGGCATTTCTGCTCTTTCATGCTTCATATTGTACGTCATGTTCTTTTGCTGAGGTGTAAGCGGTTGTTCCTCATAGGACGTTCGCTGAACTGATGTCACTTCTTGTCGTGGTCTGAACGAAGACATTGTATTCGTTGGGATGGTTATTGGTTGATAGGTGCTCTTTTTACGTATATTAAAGTTTCTATAATTGTAATTTTGCATATCTAGACAAGCTGAATAGGCTTCTGGGAGTGTCTGAGGTTTAAGCAGCACCAGCTGTTTCGAAAGTTCTCCGTTTAGTCCTCTGATAAAAACGTCCAGTGCCCTGTTCCTCTGCGATTCTGCGAGAGCGTTGATTGTTTCTTTGGAGTAGCTCCCCGTCTTGATTTTATTCACGATCAACGAGAATTGATGGTTTATTTTTGCGTAGAATTCATCTACTGTGGATCTACCTTGTGTTAGTGAGCTGAGCTGATGCTCTAGCGTGCGCAGATCCCTCTTGTCCGCATAGTGTAAGGATAGACAATGTTTTATTTCTGCCCAGTCCTCATCGAATATGTTGTATGAGATAAGTGCTGCATCAGCGCTTCCTCTAATTTTCCCTCTTATGGCTTGGAGAATAGCCCTGTAGATTGGTTTTTCTTTTACCAATTTGTAATCTTGAAGTATATTCTCCACGCTATGGATCCATGAAACATATTGAACTGCGTTTCCGTCGAATACTTGCAAATCCCTTACGCTGTCTGGCAGTCGAGAAATCTCTTCCAGGTCTGCTTCATTTCTGGGTGCTACCAATGTAGTTGGTGGCTCTTGTGATAGTGTATACTTTTTTTGCTGAGCTTCTAACTGTGTTAGTCTGGCTTCGAATCTTTTTGATTGTTCGATCTGGGCATTTACAGCTCCATTAAGTTTTTTGAGTTCCTCCATTATTTGCTCCATCTTATTTAATTTTCCGGGTTATATTATATTATTCTGGTTATATTTATCGTTAAATTGTTTTATTTTATTAGTTTAACTAACTGGTTTTTAGTTATTTTTAATAATTTTTATTGAATTTCTTTTTATTGCTTTGAAATATTAAGTTTTGTATTAATTAGCGAAGCTCCTTCTTTTCGAGCTTATTTGAAGAGATGTGGTCAGTTTCCTTCAGTTGTTTTTAGGTTTGAAAATGACGAAAAACTACTTACAGGAAAAGACAATTCATCTGTCTGGAGTCTCGGTGAATAATTCTGGTAGCGGTTGAGTTGTGGTGATCCGGTTTAGACGTGAACTTTTATAATCGTGGACGTCCTACTAAGGCACAATCGTCAACACTTTTTTGTGTAGTACGGGTTGCTTCACTTCCTTTTTAGATACTTCGGATTTTAATATTTTTGCAGTTTCGCGATTTAAAACACGTTGGGCGCCAGTTATTAAACTGTGTTAACTCGATTTATAAAAAAAAATAATTTATTTCACACAAGTTACAATTAAAAGATAATTTTTACAATTGAATCGAGAATTTAATTTACAGTTTAATTATTGCTACCGTTATTAACGCCAAATTTAGACTAACTTATTTCTTAAAATTTAATGATATTTATACTAATTTCTGAATGACTGCATTTCCGTTCCCATGCTAATTACAGACGCTGCATCAGCAAGTTTGATGAAAGCGTTGTATGATATTTTCGACATGTGCGATGATAGACGCTATGTCAGCAGTTTTCATGTGAACAAATAAGTATCGTAATAAAGATGTAATTTGACACTTCTTGAATGTGTAATTTGATGTTACGATAACTTGTATATACATATATTTGAATAAAATTATTATTTTGTTTTTGCCTAAACCTTTTCTTTATTTGAAAAATTTCATTCATATGTACATACATATATTTGAATACAATATTATTTTATTTTTGCCTAAACCTTTTCTTTATTTTAAAAATTACATTTATATGTACATACATATATTTGAATACACTTATTATTTTATTTTTGTCCAAACATTTTCTTTATTTGAAAAATTGATTTCTATATGTTCACCCGCAGTTTTAAAAAAATAGGTATACATTCGTAGTTACGTATGTTTGTGCTTAAAATTTTACTTCTAATTTTTTGAGAAAAAAATTTTAAAATGTTCAATTCTAATATATTCATCTACAAACATATATTTGAATAAAAATATTATTTTATTTATGCCTAAACCTTTTCTTTATTTGAAAAATTTATTTCTATATACTACCCCCATGATTTAATAATTATGTTTTTCTATATGCCAAACCACAATTTTGAATATTATTCAATTCATATAGAAAGCTTAAAAAAATTAGTTAGGAAGCTTTAAAAAAAATTTACGTACATATTTATGTACTTAACTATTATAACAATATTTTTTTGGAAATAAGCATGTGATTAATGCACATTTTACAGGGGCTGGAACAAACCGACAATGCATAGAGAGGTAAACTTTGTATTTTTTGTTTTGAAACTTGGATTCATGTTCATTTAAATTCATTACCTATTGATTCACTAAAATGAGCGCTGCGGCTATATGGATGCAATTTTTTTACATTTTGAGAGCCAACGGCTTACCTTATTTAAGTTTACCTTATTTAGTTTTTCTTCCTTCACTAAATGAATTTTATATATGCATGTAGCTCTTGTACTTATACACATACTTAGTTTCTCTAAATTGTAGATAGGTGTAACCTGCGATAAATCGCTCACAGGTGAGTACGGACTGTAAGAAGCCTTTTAGATTTGCTCATGGGTTGCACGATGGAACTCAAGGTAACTATGTTTTATATTTTTATAGTCATGAAAATAACACATAAAAATATTTGATATTAGTGCGATTCGCACCAGGGGCTTTCAGTATATTCTTATATTACGTTAGGTATTTTCGAATAGATTTGGGATGTTTGAAAAATAAAAACGATTAAATACTAAATATATACAGAAATTATTTTATTTCATTTAAATAATAACAAAATTAAATTTCATGTTCTTACAAATTAGAATAATAAATTACAAGTAGCAAAACATTTTCTAGGTAAAACCAAAATAGTAATACATAAAACAATATGGTTTTTAAAAAAATTTTATTATATTTAATATTATCTACATAACACATTTACATAAAAAACTTAAATTTTTATTCAATTTTTCCTAAAACTACTATTTAAGTAACTATCTAATATTTGATGGAGAAACCTATAAATTTTACGACATAAATATTACACAAAATTATTTAATTTTCTTTTATTAGTGATTAAATTACTTACTTATTTAAATTGTTAAAACCTTAACATAAATTCAAAGGTTTCTCATTTCTCTTTTTCTCGTAGACTATTGCTTCTTCATCCTTCGACGGAACACTTTCGTATATAATAGTATATAATCAAATATACTATTATATTTTATTTAAATATGATTACAATAAAAACTTTAAATTACTAATTTATTAAATGATTTTTTCTTTGTAAATAAATTTTAGTATTATTTTTTTCAAAATTTACCTTGGTTTCTTACCAAATATTACGAACAAAAGAAAAAATTTATTTATATAATTATTCACTAAATTTAAAAGCAAATAAATTATTTTACCGCTCAGCGACACAGCCTTCCCTTACGAAATATATATTTGAACTAAAGAAATGCTGTAGTCCCTTTATTTGTCAATACACACAAATGTAAAAATATTAACATGACTTGTACATTATAGGAGTTTATGGCTATTATATTACAATGTTTTGCGGTTTCGTTTATTACCTACATACACATGTACATTTTGTTATCCTGTTGTTTATAAATACATATGCAAACAAAGTTATAACATACAGACGTTGAAAATTAATTACGTATTAGGATAAAAATTAATAAATTTTAATTTATTTTAATAATCTGCGAGCTTAGAAATTAAAACGTTTAATGCCTGTTAGAAGCATAGGCGAGAGTATGCAGCTGCCTGACTCCTGCATATATCGTGAGGTTAATGCTACAACTCCAAAGTTTTAAATTTTTAGATAATAAACCTCGGTGTCGTAAAAGTATTCTTAAATATCTGAAAATGATAATGCTAAAACTAGATATCTTCATGATAAATAATTTTGCTAAATTTTGTATGTTTAAAAGTCAATATTTCTAAACCAATAATTGTGAGCTATCTAGTTCTAGTACTTACCTAACGATAATATGACTATGGGGTAATTTTTAAGTGATAATATTTTAAATAATTTATATAAACAAATTAACTTCCTGTTTTAGCATTAATAATACAAACACTTACTTAAGGATTGCCCAATGGTTAAATGAAATAAAAAGAAAGTTAGACGTAACTGGTTTTTTACATTCATGATTGTGGATTTTTTTTGGTTTTAATTTGAAGTCACGTTTTGAGAATAATAAATTAACCTCTTTCTTAAATAGGGAATAGCACGGAAATTTTTAATTACTGATTTAGATATAACAAAAAATTAAAATTTGTAAATATTCTTGGAAGAAATTTAAATCAGTCAACCTACCTAAAATTTTGATTAAAGAGTCTTAAAAAATTTTTAGTTCTTAACAATATCTTTTGCACAAAGCACTTATTAGTTTTTAAGTAAACTAATTATATTTTTATACCTGATAATTTTAGATAATCGTTACTTTTTACAAATAAATCTGACTTACCTGCAAAACAACTTTAGGAAAATATTACATAAAACAAAGTGTAAGAAATCCATTATATGTCAAAATAACGTTTTTTATCTAACAAGTCCCAATGCTAAGAGAGAAACTTGAAAGTGCGACCTTATTTTATATGGGTTTTTTTTTAAATCAAAGTGGTTCTTTTTTGAGAAGTATTCAAATAAATTCACACTTATTATAAAGCAGGTAAAATTCCAAAAATATATTTCAGAAATCAATTAAATATATTAATATTTTCATTTTCACAATTATTTTAAAATTCTTAAAATATCACTGTAAAAAATTTCTATGGAAATATTCTACGAAAAATGTTGGCACTCGATTTACAAACATTAAACATAGCAAAAATATAAGACTGCTGTAATTTTGCAATTAATGATTAATAATAAATTTCAATTGTGTAAATCGTGCATTTTAAGTTGTAAAAAATACATTTAGAACAGTAATCCGTACAATTTCGAGTTTAATAAGCACATTTGAAAATGTAATTTGTTACTGCTGATAAATGTGAAAATACTTCAAATGGTACTATTATTGCTAATATGGAAGGGAGAATATTACCTTTTGATGTTGTAATTTGGTTTTGTTGTCAAGAATTTTAAAGAAATCTCCTATTGAAAAATAATAACATACTAATAAAGTGCGATATCCGTATTCAAACTTCGTTTTTATTGTTTTAATAAAAAATTAATACAATTTTAAACAATATAAAATAAATTATAAATTTCATTTTAAACAAATATTACAAAATAGATTTGAATATTTTTTGCACTAGATTTGAATAATTATAGTCCATTTCACTGTTGCTAGTGAATTTTCGAGATAACTATGTAGTTTCTTTTTTTAAATTGTTTTAAATAAAAATTAATTTTTTAGTGCTAAATAATTTAGACTTTGTGAAGGATTGTTCACTGACGATGCGTTTCTCGATTTCTGTGGAGAATTATATAGGTGTTATTTTTTTATTATATATCGACAGTTTTTGCTTCCGTGAATTATAATGTTTTATTAGACAAAGTTTAGGTGTTTGGTTTTTAATTGGACTAAGTCCCCTCTTTCTAATGGGCAACAAATAGTACGAGCTGGGGGTTTCCATTGTAGTATTTGTAACTTGCCAGCTGAGCTGCCCCAGGGCTCCTTACTTGGTCCAATATTATCACTTGGTCCAATATTATCAATAATAACATATATACACTTGGAGTGTTAACACAATAAACATATAAGTTTTTTGGAACGATCAGGGCTCGGAAACCGAATTAGAAGCCGAATTTACATTTTTAATACCATAACTTCGGAACGAAATGATGGAATTTCTTGAAAGAAGTTAGTTAAGAAAAATTATGGTGCTCCTTAATGTCATAGAATTTACCGTTAACTTTCCGCGTTTAAAGAAATATGAAAAAGTTTGCGGTTTCAGAAATATAAGGTGCCAAAAATTAAAATTTTACAAATTTCTCGAGATGATAACTTGGGTGGAGAGGGGGGGGGGTGGTGCTGGAGGAAAGGAAATTTTCTTCTAACGAAATAAACTATTTATGAATATATAAGAGCTGCTAAAATTTCAGACTCCCAAAACGAACGGCATAGAAGAAAAACGACATCAAAAATTTGGAAAAAAATAATTTTAGATAACGGTAACAGTCATTTGGTCTTTGTAAAGTCCAAGTTTGGTAGGCCGCGGTAGAAAAAGCCAGCCACTATATTGAAAAATGCCTATGGTTTCACTGCAATAAATATTTAAAAAATGTAAATAGACGAGCCCTATGCTTTATAGCACAACTCCTAATTTCATCCACAACCAAAGGAATTCCTAAGTCCCTATGGATATCACTGTTACGTATATATCATGGCGCATTTACCATGCCCCGTAGAACTTTATTCTGGAAGGTTTGAATTTTGTTAATACGAGTCTTCTTGGCACAACCCCACAGCTGAATGACATATCGCCATATTGGTTTAATGATTTGGTTATAAATTAATATCTTATTATCAATTGCCAAATTGGACTTACGACCTAGGAGCCAATAATTTTCTCTATATTTATTTTCTAATTATATGGGTTTCTTCTTTATATGCTCTTTCCAGCTTAGCTTGACATCTAAAGTCATTCCTAGGTATTTTGCTGAGTTATGGATCGCTACGTTCGTTCCATTTACGTTAATTTGTGGTGGATTCATTATTTTCCGATTGGTGAAGTTTATGTGAACCGATTTTGCTTCATTCAACTTCACCCTCCAATCTCTAGTCCACTGGCTTACTTTGTTTATTGTCTCCTGTAATTTTTTTGTCGAATCGTCAATGTTCGCTCCTACTGCCAATATTGCAGTATCGTCAGCAAAAGTGGCTATCGTAGCATTTTCTATTTGTGACTAATCACTCGTGTAAAGAAGGTACAACGTTGGGCCCAATATACTGCCTTGAGGCACGCCTGCCTTCATTTCTCTTAGCGTGGAGTATTCAGCATCTTGTTTAATTCTAAATAATCTATCAGCTAAGTAAGATTTCAAAATTTCTACAAATGACGATGGTAACATTTGCCCTAACTTAAGTATAAGGCTCCTGTGCCACACCTTGTCGAATGCCTGTGCTACGTCTAGAAACATAGAAGAGCAGATTTCCTTATTTTCCAACCTTTTTTCTATAATATTAGTTATTATATGGACCTGGTCTATTGTAGAATGGTTTCTTCTAAAACCAAATTGATGGTTCGGTATTAGGCCCCAATTTTCCATTATTGGCTTCAATCTCCTTAATAGCAGCTTTTAAATTCAAAGCTTAGACATTATTGGTAACAGTGAAATGGGCCTGTAAGACTTTGTTTCCCTCAAGGATTTCATGGGTTTCGGCACCATAATTACCTCCGCGACTTTCCAAGCACAAGGAGCGTACCTTAAATCCATAGCTGCATTCATGATTTTCGTCAGATTTATTTGCTGTCGGTCTGTACTTTGACATTTTTGTATTGTTCCATGTAGCTCTTTCTATGATTTTAATAAATCCTTCTAACTCCACATCTAATTCCTCTCTTGATTGTATATTAATATTTACGTCAATATTGTTTATTATTCCCTATCTAAGGCTCACCCAATCTGTAGTGTTATTTGTTCAGCTGGGCCTAAATAATGTTTTAGTTATTTTTTCACTTAGTTTTAATATGATAGCAGAGTGATCCGAATTAAAATCATAGTTATCTTCAAGGCTTAGAAAGTTTTCTGATATTTTTTTTGATTATAAAAAAGTCAATAATATCAGGAATCTTGTTAGTGTCAGTAGGCCAATAAGTAGGAGTGCCAATGGAGTGATAGCAACAACCTAGCTGTTGAATAGCTTTTCTTAGCTCTCTTCCTCTAGTTGAGGTGTTTCTAGACCCCAATCTGTATGTTTGGCATTATATTCACCTCCTATTAGATATCTGTGTCCATGCTTGTACAGGAGATCTTTAAAAGTATTTTTATTAATGCTGCAATTTGGTGGACAGTATTCAGCAACAACAGTAAAGTCCTGTTTGGTCGATTTAATTTTTATCGAAATAAGCTGAATTTCAGCCGTTTTTCTCTTGAATTCTTCATTATATTCTATATTTTCTTTTATTAGTATTTTTTTATACTATTAGTCCTAAAAACCCTATCTAGTTAATTTTAAGTCTTTTGTTCTTGTAGAAGTACTAGTTTTTTTTGATACCTTAGAGCTAGATGTCTATTACCTGTTATATATTATTTTTCATCTATATTTTATACACTTGGTTCTCTTTTTATGCGGTTTTTTTTTATGCGATTTTAGAGTTATGCGGTTTTTTTATGGGAAGAAAAAAAAAAATTTTTATTCGAATTTAATTCTTTTTGGTGATTCACTTTTTCTGAAAACGAATAAGAATAACAACTACAACTCTACTATTACGCAATCAATACAACGAAAGAATTTCTCCTTAGGTATATGCAAATTTATACCTTGAACTTTTTTCTTTTATTGACATGTTTTCTCTTGATTTGTTCTTAAAAACAAAAAAGACAACGTGATCTGAAATTTTGTATGTCTGGCTACAGAGAACTCTACAAAGAACTAGTGCCATCACAGAGTTTGATTACTGACTACCTTGTCAAAGAAAAAAAAATCACTGAAGTTCCTGAAGAAGCATTACCATGTAGATCTGATGACGTAATTTTATCTTCAAGTAATGAAAGTGATCTTGCACTAATCCACAAACGGGTTCGCACATTATCAGACAGCGAATAATGATGAAAACATTTTTAATATGATTTTAAATGAAGTTTTGTTTTTGTTTTTGTTACATATTAAGTTTTGTTTTTGTTTTTAACATACATATGTGCCATTTATTAAAATATGATGGAAAAAAAATTAAATCTTATTATTTATAAATCTTTTTTTATGCGATTTCTGGTGCATTTTAAAACATTATTTGGGTTTTATGCGATTTTTTGAATAAATGAAACGTATGCATCATTTTGCATATAAATGTATGTCTTTTTTTGTGCGATTTTTTTTTATTCGGATTTCCCTGGAACGCATCTACCGCATAAAAAAAGAACCAAGTGTACTTACAATTACAAGTATATATTTATAAAAATCGATGTTTGTCGTTATGTCCTCTAGGCGTTCTTATACCATTTATGCGATCGCCATGAAACTTTGGTAGCACTTTACGTTTCCTGCCGAATTAAGAAAATACATTTTTATCAGATTCCTTGTTCAACGCAGACGAAGTTGACGGATACTAGGCGAAATTGTCGTGCATATAGTTCCACTTGCTCTTTTGCGATTAGCTTAATCAATTGCGTAAAAGCAACTTGTACATACTCAGAGGCACTCCAAGGCCCTTTTTTCAGGTAGAACCCCGAGAGAATGTTTCGGGAGCTCATTCAAGCTGTAGTTTTTCTGGATACTATGTCCCAGAATCCAAA
Source organism: Condylostylus longicornis (assembly GCF_029603195.1). NCBI lineage: Eukaryota > Metazoa > Arthropoda > Insecta > Diptera > Dolichopodidae > Condylostylus > Condylostylus longicornis. The sequence continues at coordinate 38,620 of NW_026578021.1, read as the reverse complement.
GCAGGTTAATTTTGAACTGATCCTGCAGCTCGTTGAGAAGTGATTTGTAGTCCAAGACTATTCTGGCAGTAGACGTTTTTGATTACAACACCCCTACTGAAGCATGGTTGTGGGTGAAAAGGCTAATGTTCCTGCAGGATACCACGTTACCGACCAGCAAGGGCTTTACCGTTATATAATATAAAATAAAACTTTTTTTTTTCTATTTTTCGTACAATTATTTATTAAATCTTCCTTAAGACTAAATTGCAAAATACCAAATTTTTATTTCTAACAAGTATTCTTATTCTAACATACATACATTTCATTTCTTTATAAAAAAATTGAGAAGCGAATTATACTATGCTTTTCGTTTCAAGAATTTTATTTTTTATTTTTATTATAATTTTTTTGTTCTTCAAAACTTATTTTGTTTAAGTTTTATTTTATTGAAAATGTTTAAACAAAAATCTCAGACTCATCAATAATTCTTATCGAAGAAACGAGAAGCAAAAGCGTATTATATTATGCTTGTTGTTTCACGTCTATTTTCATTTATAACATATAACGTTACTTATCGCAACCATCTTTCAAGACATTTTATGCGGAGTAGAAATGGGCAGATTCACGCCATGTTTCCTCCTTGCCACCAGGTTTGCCTCGGCAGGATCATAATAATAAAGCAGGATCAAAATAAGAAAGGGTGCCGAGTGTCCCACAGGGCCATTGGAACACTGTGATACAGCTCTCAAGTATAAGGTCGATTCCGTAGCTCAGAATTTCCATCGGAATAAGGTGGAAAAAATGTTCGAGAGCTTGTGTAAGAGTAAAGCGCAAAGCTCCTCACAGCAAATCAGTGCTATTCTTTACACTTTGCTTATTAGTTTTAAATTGACGAACATATCCAGTGCAAACCACCGCACCAAAAATCCATAAAAAGACACACTTCATTTTTAATCCGCAGTCAATGACCCAGCCGCAGACCAGATTTAGAACTGTTTGAATCAAATCACTTAAGACATGGAAGTGCTTCCCGAAAACATCCAATACCATGTCATCAGCATAAGCGACCATCTTGCAGCCCTCCTATTTCAGGCGTAGTAAAAATTAACTTACAACTAGATTCCAAAGAAGAAGCGACAGCACGCCTCCTTGGGGGTGCGTTTTATGCTAGATTGTTCAACACAAAAACCTTCCAAAATTCGATTAAGAGTTCTGCTTAACAAAATGTGTTCTATCAAAGACATTAAGGATTTATGAATTAATGCGCTCATCAGTGACACAGTGACATGTGTTTAAATTAATATGTGTTGCGCTTTCCTTTATTCGAATTTGTCTTATAGTGATGTACCTGTGGTACAATACATTTATTATACACCTATAACTTATATTCTGTAAACCGTTTTTTACTTTTAAATAGACCATCTTCAAAAAATTTTGGGTATATAATGTACAAAATTTAAAATAACAATAGGTACAGAAATATCACTTCTTTTGCAGGATTCAATCATGAGTTTAACGCTTGATTTATAAATAATTTACGCATTGGGAGGACACGTACTTTATTATTCATTCAAAGAATTTCTGTTAAGGGGTCGTGATTATATAATCAGGTAGCTGTGAGGAAGAAAAATTTACCTAATATAAGAGGCTTTGAAAAGAAGATCAAAGAATTCTTGCTATCTACGAGTTACTTGAATCAACCAATAAATAAAATATTAAACTGTAATCAAAATTTTAGTGTTTTAAAATATTACAAATAACTACAACAATAAATTTTGTAATGTGACGAATAAGTATAAATAAAATTCTAAATTATTTTTAAGTTTAACTTAACTTAAAAATAGTTTCTTCATATAATATTCAATTAACAGAAATATAAGTTGCTATATTGCCCAAAGAGCGCGGGAATTTGTGAATTCTATTGAATGAAATATAAGACATAATTTAAAAAGAAATTGGCCCGGTCTGGGTGAAGATAAACAGGGTAGGTGCTGACCGATCGCTGACCCAGCGCTGCAATTGTTTAATTGCTAACCAAATGCTTGTGCTACCTCACGCTGGAAGATAAAATAATATTATCGGGTACTTTTTTACACTAAAATCGCAAGTGCTTCGGCCCTCCTAATTGGGGGTTGGCAGTGATTTAACGAACCCCTTCAAAAAGAGCAACAGTTACGAATTCATTGCAGATGCCTCGGATAAGTAACATAGACAATGAAAGTAAGGGAATAATGGTCAGGAATAGTACAACGGATTATGATTTAAGTTTAGCAACTTGAAATACACAAACATTGCCACAAGCAGAAAAGATTATTTTCAACTGGTAAGGTATTAAGTTACATTGCCGATTAAATGATTGCTACGAAGACTTTAGACGAACATTTTGAAGTTTTAATTAATGTTGTTGATATTATAAAAGAAAACTCTTTGCAAATTAGGCTCGATAAATGCTCTTTTTTAATGGAACAAATTGTTTACTTGGGTTATAAAATTACTTATAATGGTATTCTACCAAATGACGATAATTTAAAAGGGATAAAAGAATTTCCTACACCCACTTGTATAAGATCTTTGCAGAGTTTTTTGGGTCTTTGTGCTTATTTTAGCAAATTTATACAAGATTTTGCCAAAGTGGCAAAACCTTTATACGATTTGATTAAGAAAGAATGTAAATTTATTTTTGATCCGTCTGAATTTGAATGTTTTGAATCATTGAAAAACAAATTATTGGATTCGCTTGTGCTTTCTATTTAAAGTCCTTTGTCTGAGACACAATTTCATTGCGATGATGTAGGGTACGGTGACATGCAAAAACATGGGGATGGTAAATTCCATCCTGTGTCCTATTTTTCAAAAAGGACTTCAGAGGCTGAGAAGAACTATCACAGTTACGAACTTGAGACATTAGCAATAATTTATGCGTTGCGTAGGTTTCAAATATATTTAGTTGGTATTAGATTTAAAATTATTACTGATTGTCAGTCTTTGGCCTTTACTTTAAATCAGAAACATATAAATCGTCGTATATCGCGTTGGGCTCTGGAACTACAAAATTTCGATTACGTAATTGAACATCGAGGTGGGGAAAGAATGGCTCATGCTGATGCGTTAAGCAGGGCAATAAATGTTTTGTGTGTGGAGGACGAGTCTTTTGAATATGTGTTGGCCGCGTCTCAGAGGCAGGATCCAGATATTGCTGCAGTGGCTTTAGATTCAGAGAAAAATGAAAGTTCTTTATTTGAAATGCTAGACGGATTAATATACAGAAAATGTGCTAATGGAATAAAATTTTATGTGCCAAAAGTTATGGAAAGTCGTGTAATTCAGACAAATCATGAGGCTATGTGATATCTTAGCGTTGGTCAATGCTATGAACAATTAAGACAAACATACTGGTTCCCCAACATGAAAAATAAAATTGGAGACTATATAAAGTATTGTCTTAAATGTGCTTATTTCTCTCCAAACTCGGGCAAAAAGGAGGTACGCTTCATATTCAAGGAAATTTTTCTTTTGACACCTTTCATATTGACCATTTGGGTCCTTTGGCTAGTTCCACATCTCGAAGAAAATATGTTTTTGTTATTATTGATTCTTCCACTAAATTTGTTAGACTTTTTCCTGTTAAAAGTATCGATAGTGCAGATGCAATTAAATGTTTAAAATTTTATTTCGATAGTTATAGTAGGCCGAACAGGATGATATCAGACCGTGGGACTTGTTTCACTTCGAAAGAGTTTTCAGATTTTATGGTGGAGAATAATAAAACATATAAAATACAACATATAACCATATAAATACAACATATAAAAATTGCGACAATGACACCTCAGGCAAACGGACAAGTTGAACGAGTCAACCGTATACTTATACCTATGGTGTCAAAAGAGGTTGAGGCTGATTCTACTACAAATTGGGATCAATATTTAACGAGGGTGGAATTTGCTATTAATAATATTATTAATCGTAGTACGGGATTTTCACCAAGTTTGTTATTGTTCGGTGTGAATCAAAAGGGCAAAGTTTATGATAGGGTGGCTGAATTTATAAAAAATCAAGTAAATCAGGAAGGCACGACACATATTTTGAATTTACGTAAACAGGCTGAAATTAATATTAAATCAAATTAGGATTATAACAAAAAATATTACGATGAACTACATAAGAAACCGTGTATCTATAAAAAGAGTGATTACGTTTTGTTAAAAAATAACAGTGCACTACCAGGTGCCAATAAAAAACTATTTGCAAAATTTCGCGGTCCCTACGAAATAGAAAAAGTTTTAGACAATGATCGTTATATCGTAAAAGATATTGAAGGTATGCAAATCTCACGTATTCCCTATAGAGGGGTGTGCTCCCCTGCAAACATGAGAAAATTTTATGTTGTTTCGCAAAATAAAGTTTACTTGAAAGTTCCAGGTTCCATTTAATTTTCTTTTAAAATTTTGTCCGTTTTTTCAAAATTTTTGATATTGTTTTTTTTCAGCCTGTAGAAGGTTGAAATTTTAGGGGCTTTTAAACACTAATAAATGCTTCATTTCGTTAGAAGAAATTTTTTTTCCATGTCCACTACCTCTCAAGTTATCGTCTCTTGAAATTTGTAAAATTTGAATTTTTGATACCTTATATTTCCCGCAATATTTTTGAAATTTCTATAAGCGCAAAAAGTTAACGGTAAATTCCATGATATTAAAAAATATAATTATTATTTTTAACTCATACAATTAACCCTTAAAATCGAGTATTATGTTAATCACACTTTATATTAATTTTTGGTTTATTTCAAAGACTGCATAAATCGGTCATCTTTAATATATGCAATCCTAGAAATAGTTGTGTATATCAATGAAAATAATTTTAATAGTGTCATAGGTATATATATACTGTACTTAAAAGCAGAATTTTCACTTGTTGAAGGGAAAAGTGCCACAATACAAACCATTGGTTTGACCCAACTTTATTATTTTTACTTATTTATTATATATAAATTTTAATATTTAAAAGTTGGTTCTTTTTTTCTACATATTTTCTTATACATATTTAAAGAATGCACTCAAACACAAAAATTATAGACCAATCTCTTTGTTGCCAATGATTTCAAAACTACTAGAGAAACTTTTATTGAGAAGACTCCAGCCTATAATTGAAAGTAAAAGGTTAATCCCGAATCACCAATTTGGTTTTCGCCGCAACCACTCAACCATAGATCAGATTCATAGAATAACTGACCTAATAGAGAATTCACTGGAAGAAAAAGCAGTATGTTCTATCATATTTTTGGACGTAGCCCAGGCCTTCGATAAGGTTTGGCATTGTGGATTAATAAAAAAACTTAGGAGATTACTACCAAGGCAGGATGTTGACCTGCTCGAATCTTACCTGACTAATAGGGTATTTCGAGTTAAACAGGAAGAGGAGTACTCTTCGCTTAGGGATATCAAGTCGGGGGTACCGCAGGGGAGTATATTGGGCCCGATATTATACTTACTATACACGTGTGATATTCCTGAATCGGAAGAAGTGACAACAGCTACATTTGCTGATGATACAGCAGTTATCGCAATTGGACGAAATGAAAATGATTCTACACAAAAATTGTAAAGGGCCAGTGATGAGATCTCAAAACGGACTAGAAAGTGGAATATAAAACTTAGCGAGGTGAAATCAGTACATGTAAATTTCACTAATAGGAAAATTGACAATTCATTTTCGGTTCAAATAAATGGCGTCTTGATTCCGACCGCAAACACGGCGAAGTATTTGGGAATGACGTTGGACGCGAAGCTCAGATGGAAGGAGCACATAAAGAAAAAGAGATCTCAACTAGAGGAGGAATACAGAAAGTTCCAATGGCTTTTGGGGAGGCGTTCCAAATTGACGATATACAACAAAGTTTTGATATATAATCAAATATTTAAGCCTGTCTGGGCTTACGGTATTCAGTTATGGGGCTGCGCTGCGCAGACTCATATCCAATCTATACAAAGATTTCAAAATAGGGTATTACGGGACATTGTAAACGCCCCTTGGTATGTCCGTAATGCTGATATACACAGGGATCTCACGATCCTAAGTGTCACAGACGAAATTAAAAAGCAAGCAGCCAATCATAAAATGCGTTTATCCAATCACGTCAACATCGAGGCGGCTCGATTGGTTGACAATCAAAACTTTGTTAGGAGACTTTAACGTACGAGACCTCTCGAGTTAGTTTAAAGTTTTTTATCTGGAAGAATGAGTACTTAGTACACTATTGTGCCAGATCAAAGGCTTGTAAATAATCAAAAAAGTTAAAGCAAAATTAATTGTTAGTCGTTCCGACTAGTTTTATAGTTTATTTTGAGGAGGGTGTTTTTTAGTGGATTAAAGTTCCACACTACTTTTCGTCTGGCAGTGGCTTTCGAGATTTTTCACCCGTCCTCAAAAAAAAAAAAAAAAAAAAAAAAAAAAAAAAAATTTAAAAACAAAATTTTGATTAATTATATTTAAATATATGGTATTATATATAAATATTGCATTTATTCTTTTATACTTTTTACCGACCGTATTGTAAATACAATAGGTAGGTTATGTGAAGGCAACATATTTTTCATATCGAGTTTTCGGTGGGAACGTACTTATCCATAGAACGGAAGTGTATAAAAACTATTTTTAGCAACCCGTCGGTCTGTGTGTGCACAGGGGTGTGTGTTTTGATGCAATTTTATGTGTAAGTTTATTTCGACAGATTGATCAAATTTTGGGATATGTCAGACTTCGGGAACTGTACTTTTTAGCGGGCTTGTTTTATATTTTTGATCATTGCTAAGAAAATACTCAACAGATTTACTTGAAATTTCATATATAAGCCTCACTCGACCGTCCTCGTAACCTACTAATTTTTGGCATCAGGCATCAGCAACTGGACGTTTACTACGTGCCAAATATACATTTTTGGGTATATAAAGAGATAATCAACCGATTTCATTGAAATTTAATACTTACATTCTCCGTATTAAAAGAATGCAACTATAAATTTTTTAGAATGATCAGGGCTCGGTAAGTGATCTGCGCACCGATTTTACATTTTCTACAATATCTACGGAACGAATTGATGAAGTTTCTTAAAATTTGATATTTGAGTTTTGGTTGTTACCGAAACTAACTGGCGAGCATTTCAGGGAATTCGGGTAGCACAAAGCGAAAATCTGCTAAGGGTCAAATTTACATTTTTCCAGGTATGTTAACTATAAGCTTACTAATGTCCTAAACATTGGAAAGAAATATTTAACAGACATTTTTATAATATTTTGTAACACTTTCACTTAACTAGACAGTACACATTGCGGTCGGTTATATGCTGACCACATCAGATTTTTTTTACTTTGCTCTTTACTAAATTAAATTTACATCACTGTAATTTTTCTTTTTTGTACTTCATTTTTTTTTGTCTTCTAAATTATTACAAAAAAAAAATCCTTTTTCTTTTGTTCCATATTATTTTGTAATTTTATTTCTTTTAAAAAAATACATATTTTTTCTTTTTTTTTTTGTTTCTAGAATTATCCGAATGTGACATAAACAAATTGTCAATATTCAAAAAAAAATTTTGTTTAAAAAAATTTTTAATCTTACTTTAATTTCATTTTAAATTTTATTTTATTATAGAGTTTTTATTGTAATATATTTTTTTCAATTTTTTTTTTGTTTTTTTTCCCCAAAAAATTTCTACTTTTACGAAAATCATCTTACTAAATGATCTACGATACTTTTTTCCAGACCAAATTACCATCAAGAAAAACTTCCATACGTAAACACATACAAATCAAAAGAATCTATAAAAATCATTGCCAAAACTCATTTATGCAAATTGAGATGAGTCTATACACTATAGTTTCTAAGATTAATTAATGAAAATGACTTAATTATTTTAGAAATTGTATTAGAACTATCCGAATGTGACATAAGCAATTGTCAATGGATGTAAAATAAATAGACTTCTTCCCATAACTGCTATAAGCAATTTATAAAAATGTGGTTGGTCTTGCTCAATGACCTATGACTAGGGTCGCCAGATAAAAAAACTGACAATTGGAGCGACATTTATAGTCAGTTCGGGCTAGAATTAACAAAAACATAATACACATGCTTATATCTCAGACATCTATTTCTTATGCTACAAACAGAGGGACAAACATATATTGCCTTTCAAACATTCATTCGCTTTTGGTAAAGTGACGATAAAACGAGAAAAAAAATTGTGTACAGTATCCTGTGTTTTCCTGTGTAAAATTAAAATACTATAGCAATTGTAGCAATTACGACGTGCGCCGTGAATTCCATTTACTACGTTTGCTAGATTTCCTAAATTTACTACGTTAACTCAAAAATAAAGCCAAATTAAAAAAATCTTTTCATTATTTATAAAACTAGTCGTGTGTGCTTGCATTGCAAGCCTTGCAAGTATTATGCCCGTAGTTTTGAAATTGTGTTCCATTCTGTGGCTGAGATATTTTAAGTATATTTTATTTCTTCAAAAACACACCCGTAATATACATATAGATATGTTTTTTCCTGATAAATAATAAGATAAAACTTAAAACTTAAAATAAAAAAGTTCTGAAAAATAATTACCCAAAAATGCATAATTAAACAAATAATTAGTTCCTTTGAAATCTAATACCTTTTGAGTAATTTATTTTAAAACTTCACTTTGAGTTATGTCGCATAAAATCGTAAAATACCTTTTACAATAAACACTTTAAGCCATAAATTATTGTATACGCATGAATTAAGTTGCTACTACAATTTATTCATGCACGTATGTATTTGGAGTTTATAATACATGCGACTAAAACGCGTGACTGTAGAATGAGTTAACACCAATACTGACGTATATAGGGTAATATGTACGATTTCTATGCGAAAAGTCTCAGGTTCGAACCCTGAAAAATGCGATTTGCCAGATGAACTTTTTTTATGGATAATTTTATTTTTTTTAAAATGAAATTAAAAAACCTTCACCCTTACCAAATCAATATCAGCGAGTTTCTGTTCTAAATATTTTTTTTGAAAATACCCTACTTGTAAAAAGTTTAATGCAATATAATAACATTTTCTTATAAAATTTTACCCTAAAAATATATTGTCAAGGAGTTTAATGTAAACTTATGTTTTGCTTTCTAATACATATTGCAAGAGATCCCGAAAAGAATGCATAACTAAATGCATATGTACACACTTATTATAAAACAATGTAGATTTTATTAAAACATTACAATTTTCTTAAGAAAGTTTTCACTTTTTGTTATAACTCACACTTCCAAAAATGAATTTTTATACAATATTAATACTTCCAAAAGTAAGTAAAAAATTACCCCTACAGGATGTAGTACCATTTTGTAAAAAACGGTTACAAAACATCTTGGGAGGGGGTGAAGGGGAAGGACGGGTGGAATTCTTGCTTTTTCTGGGACCCTAGAGGCAAAACTCAATCGAATGTCTTTTGTCCAATGTCTCTAGCCCTTCTAGAAGTACCCGTACTTTTTACCACCTGAGAAGTAGCTATATATATATAATAATTTATTAATTTACTTAATTTTAATATTTGTTTTAAATATTTTTGTCCTTGAGCTTGAGGGTAATACATATCAACTAGGCCGACCAAATTCGAAAACAAAATTATTAAGTTCTAAACATACGTTTTCTTTTTCAATAGCAGTCATTTAGTCTACGAACAATTTAGCTGACTGAATTACCGTTTTCTTTATAGGTACGTCAGATTAAGCTGTATTATCCTTAAAGTTGTTTCTATTTGAAGATGAACAGTTTATTTGACCCGGATTTAAAGCTAATGATTGTTATTGGCTTCGAATAGGTTCGAAGATTACATTTGCAGTACGTTTCTTCAAAAAATGGGGTTCATGAATAACATCTTGATTAGGCATACCGATCAAAAACAAAAAATAGAAGTACAATTTTTTTAATTTTTAACTAATTAAGTATTATTTTTATACTTAAAAGTTTTGTTTTTTTTTAATATCAGATTTTTCTGAGACCCTAGAGGCTAAACTCTATCTAATGCCTTTCCTCCCATGTCTCTAGCCCTTCTAGAAGTACCCGTACTTTTTACCACCTGAGAAGTAGCTATATATATATAATAATTTATTAATTTACTTAATTTTAATATTTGTTTTAAATATTTTTGTCCTTGAGCTTGAGGGTAATTCATATCAACTAGGCCGACCAAATTCGAAAACAAAATTATTAAGTTCTAAACATACGTTTTCTTTTTCAATAGCAGTCATTTAGTCTACGAACAATTTAGCTGACTGAATTACCGTTTTCTTTATAGGTACGTCAGATTAAGCTGTATTATCCTTAAAGTTGTTTCTATTTGAAGATGAACAGTTTATTTGACCCGGATTTAAAGCTAATGATTGTTATTGGCTTCGAATAGGTTCGAAGATTACATTTGCAGTACATTTCTTCAAAAAATGGGGTTCATGAATAACATCTTGATTAGGCATACCGATCAAAAACAAAAAATAAAAGTACAATTTTTTTAATTTTAAATTAATTAAGTATTATTTTTATACTTAAAAGTTTTTTTCTTTAATTTTCACGTCCTTTCGTTTAACCTTTAACCCTACAAGGTGAAAGTTTTTAACATATTCGTCGAAGTGGTAGTAATTTTTACACCTTATTTTGTAAGATTCAAATATATTAATATATTAAATTTATATTACCCAAATACTGAAAAAAATTTAATTTTAATATTTCTAAACACATTCTAGAAAGAAAAAAAGAAAAAAAAATTATTTTTTTCCAAAAATTGGTGTTTTATTTCAAAAGCTTTTTTATTTTTTTTACATGTATTTTGTATTATTCAAAACGAAATAAAAAATTAATACAACAAAAAGTCAACAGGCATTTTTTCACAGCCGGATATACAAAGTTTAAAAAAAAAGTAAAAACATTTCAATATAACTTGCGAGCAGTCTTTTCGTGTAAAATATTATTCATTAATATCGACATTTGTGCAGTTAATACACATGCGTTTACTGCAACCCATGCACATTGGCTTTTCGCAAATTAAACAAATATGTGTAGTTTTCCTTTTTAATTTAGATGGACAAATATAACATAATTTGCTTGACGTAACGGGTTTTTCCTTAGAAGGTGCAGGAAGAGAATCTGAATCAAGTATTCTGCCTATAGTGATACGTGACTCGCGGTTTTTTCTTTCATTGTGCTCCCTCCTCTGTAGGTGTTTCACGACTAAATTTCGTGAGACTTATTTGGTAAAAAGTCTGGAGGAATTTCTTTTTTATTTTTTCCCAATGTACCCAAATAAGTAAGTCCACGTTGCCTTAATTGCTGTACTAATTGTATGGAAGAAAACCAATTGTCAGCAGTAATGTTGCGGTTACTTCCTTCAGTTTGCTTACATAATCTTAATACAGCTTGAGTTGGTACTGCAAGTTTTTGTTCTTCTCTGCTAAGACTTATTTCATCAGAATTTTTTCCATGATAAATATAAGCATTGGCTAAATAATTGGTACGAGCATCGGTTAAAGCCATAATTTTTATGCCGTATTTTGCCGGTTTTTGCGGCATATAAACTTTAAACTTGCATCTTCCGCGAAATGGCACTATCATATCGTCAACACAAGCATGAGTCCTCATGGAATAACTATTTTTACAGTTTTCTATTATTTTATTGAATATTTCTGAAATAGCAGCTAGGATCATTTGGTAATTTTTGTTTTCGATTAGAAAAATCATCAAAACGCAAACATGAAAGTATGATCACAAATCTATTTTTCGACATGACAGCTCTAAAAATTTCTCGACCCGTTCCGTCTGTTGCAAAGATGAGGTCTATTGATTCTCTGTTAGACTTAAAAATTGAAGAGTAAATTAATAAACCTAAAAAAGCTCGAAATTCAATTTTATCTAAAACTGCAGCTTCTACACTTTTTCTTGAGTTAAATTTAATTTGAAGTTTTCTATTCATATATTCTATAATTAAATCTTCTATAGTATCATCAAATATTTTTGCCCTATATTGATAAAACGCATTTTGTGGTTCATCCGGATTATTTGTTAAGCCCATTGAAGTTGGTAGTCTAACAATATTATGTACAAGAGTTCTGCTACATTGGGTTGGTTCTTGCATAGCCCATTTGAAACGGTTTTTTCCGTAGTAATAAGAAGGTGCGGAAGTATTAAGTTGCATTTCTTCTTCGTTTACTTCGTCATTTAAAGTGTGTTGTATATGTATTTCTTCGACAGTTTCTTCATCACTTTCCATTTCGCTTATTTCTGAATTGACGTCGCTAAGAGTTTCTAGACAAAAGTTTGGATCGATAATGTCATCATCTACTTCACTTACATCATCTTCGTCGTCATAATTTTCATCGTCCTCCAAAACTCTTTCTATTTCTGAATTGTCCATACTGTGCTGTATTCTAAAAAATTGTTTGGTAATATTATAACAATCGAAATTTTTAGCGCCTGATTTATGGTAACTTAAATATAGACGTGGTGTAAAAATTTTTCTATTGAAAATTAACGATAATGTAGAGGTGTAGTATTTTTTTTTCCATGAAGTACCTTAACTTAGATGTGGTAGTAAAATATTTTCTTTGAAAAAACCTCATAAACGCCGACCTGGTAGTAAATTTTGCACCTCTCTCCTAATTTCGCCGTATGAGTGTTACGCACGATAACAAAATGAACAGTAAGAGAGCATGCAACAGAATGAAGGTATAGAGAATATTAAAGTGTGAGAGAGCAATATAAGGGAGGAACTACAAAATCAAAAGCGATGGTGTAGAATTTACTACCACCTCGTCGGTTAAAGGTTAAAATCCTTTTAAAAGTTTTGTCTATTTTTAAAAACAGAGTAAAACTTACCGAAATCTCCTATTGACCAGGATCCCCATTTTGAATTTGCGTAAGTTCGTCGTAAGTAAACAAAATTAGGGAGCTGAACAGAAGCTGAACAGCTTCAATAACAACAAATTCTTTTATGTTTTCATTTCGGCATGTTGCACATCTTTCGAATTTCTTAATATTGTAAAAAAAGATTAAATAAATGTCGTTCTGCTTCTTAAAATAATATGTGTCTGTTATTTACCTGTGTGTTTTCAAACGACCTGAGGATGTGTTTTTAAGTACAGATGCAGTCTTAAGATGTTTTATCCGACTTAAAAACTTTTTTTCTTTTTATACCCGTACGAACGTATGTTCAAATTATACCCGTACGAACGTATGTTCGAAGGGTATACTAAATTTGCCTTACCGTTTGTAACGCTAAGAAATAACGGTGTTAGATATAGACTCAAGTGTATGTTTTTGATCAGCGTCAAATTCTGAGTTGATTTAGCTTTGTCTGTCCGTCCGTCCGTCCCAACGATAACTCAAAAACTAATTGAGCTAAGTTCACCAAATTTTCACAAATGATTTGTTGTAGTAAGTGCCAGAACCCTATTTAAATTGGACATGATCGGGGTACCGGTTCGGGTAGCTGCCATACAACTTCAAAATTTATTTGGCTATATCTCAGAAACTATAAAAGTTATGGTATTGAAATTTCACACAAACGAATATATTAGTAGGGCCAATATGCCCCATAAAAGTCGTTGAAATTACTTGGCTCCTTCTGGTACCTGCCATACAACTTCAAAAGTTATTTGGCTATATCTCAGAAACTATAAAAGCTGTGATATTGAGATTTAACACAAGTGAATATATTAGTAGGGCCGATGTGTCTGGTAAAAGTCATTGAAATTACTTGGCTCCTTCTGGTACCTGCCATACAACTTCAAAAGCTATTTGACTATATTTCAGAAACTATTAAAGCTATGGTATTGAAATTTCACACAAACGAATATATTAGTAGGGCCAATGTGTCTCATAAAAGTCGTTGAAATTACTTGGCTCCTTCTGGTACCTGCCATACAACTTCAAAAGTTATTTGACTATATCTGAGAAACTATAAAAGCTGTGATATTGAGATTTCACACAAGTGAGTATATTAGTAGGGCCGATGTGCTTGATAAAATTCGCTAAAATTTCTTGGCTCTTTCTGGTAGCTGCCATACAACATCAATAGTAGTTTGGCACAACCAGTATTTTGAATAACACATAGTACTAAAATTTTGCATAAATTAATATGGTAATACGGCAACTTAAAGTCATAGTCTGCCCCATAGTTAGTTATGGCACATTAGTTATTCGCACATAGGATAACAAATTCGTACGGGTATCACAGAGTTGACAAGGTCAACTCTATTTTTTTTCTCGTTTGTCTTATGAATGTTGCGTAATACAATGTTTTTTGTGCAAATTTTGATGTTAATTTTATTTGTTGTGCAATGTTTTGATGTTAATCTTATTTGTTGCGCAATGTTTATTTTATTTGTCGTGCAATTTTGTTGATCTTGATTTTCTTTGCTGTTACTATTGCTTGTTTTTATTGAATACTGTTAACGATTTCTGCGTATTCCTCTCTATTTGTTGCTATATGAACCAATTCTCCTATTGTACGAATACTAGTCCAGTGCCTTATATTTCTTAGCCAGGACATTTGTTTCCTACCAACACGACGCCTGCCTTCGATTTTCCCTTGAATGACAAGTTGCAACAAACTATATTTGGAACCACGCATTATGTGACCGAAGTATGCAGCTTTGCGTTTTTTTATTGTAATCAAGAGTTCTCTATTCATATGTACGAAATGTGCTTTGTCCACGATATTTTTTCCATTCTTCTGTAGATCCACATTTCAAAAGCCTCCAACTTGTTCATATGTTTAGTTTTCAACGACCATACTTCAGAACCATAAAGCAGGACTGACCACACATAGCATTTCATGAAACGTATTCGCAGATTTATGTTGATGTCTCTGTTGACGAAAACCTTTTTATATTTGGTAAACGCGCATCTCGCCATTTGTATTCGACAATTAATTTCCTTATCCGCGGTCCAATTTTCGTGTAGCCAACAACCGAGATATTTAAAGCTTGACACCCTTTCAATAGCTAAATTGTCGATTATGATGGATGCGTTACTGTATTGGTGGTTACTTCTACTTACGATCATGTATTTGGTTTTGTTGATATTCATTTTTAAACCAAGGACTTTACTGTGTGTGTTTATCGCATTTACTAGGTGTTGCAAGTCTTCCAAACTGTCAGTTATCAGGGTGGTGTCGTCAGCGTATCGTATATTATTGATATATCTTCCGTTTACTTTAACTCCTTTTTCTATGTTCATTAAGGCTTCTTCAAAAATTGCTTCGGAATATATGTTGAACAATAACGGACATAATACGCATCCTTGACGCACACCTCTTGAGATTTTAACGTCATCCGTGTTAATATCTCCTGACTTGACTGTTGCTGTTTGATGCCAATATAGATTAACGATACACCTTATATCTTTTTCATCTATTCCTGTATTGCACAACACCTCAACTAATTTGTCATGTCTGACTCGATCAAATGCTTTCTCATAGTCGATGAAACATAGAAAGACATCTTTCTTGACATCGCGGCAGTTTTCAACCAACACCTGGGCACATAATAATGCCTCCCGTGTTCCCATGCCGGCTTTGAAACCGAATTATTCATGTCCCATTTTTGTTTCACATTTTTTATATATTCGGCTATGGATGATTTTGAGAAAAATATTTAAAACATGACTCATTATACTTATAAGTCTGTGTTCGTCACATTTACGTGCGCTATTTTTCTTTGGTATCGGAATAAATGTGGATTGTAAGAAATCTTTTGGAAATGTCCCGGTATCATATATAATATTAAAAATTCTTTCCAGCACTCCTAGATTGTTGTCATCAATAAGTTTTAAAATTTCTACTGGTATTTCGTCAGGTCCTACGGTTTTTCTGTTATTTGACAACTGAATAGCGTTTCGAATTTCACCTCTAGTAATAGGTGGTCCCGTTAATAATATTCCTGATGACGGAATAATTAAAGTTTCCGCCGATCTTGTAGCGTCTGAGAAGAGGTTTTCAATATATTTTTCCCAGACTGTTTCTTTTTCTTTAAGATCAGTTACGAGTTTATTATTTTCATTCACTAGAACAGTTTGTTTAATCTTTTTATGTAATGCAAAAGTATCATGGGTGCGTTGAAGTCTTTCTAGTTCTTCGCACTCTCGAGTGAGCCATTCGCTTTTCGCTTGTCTTATTTTTCTTCTTATGCAGCGATGTATTTGCTTGTATGTAGCATCATTTTTGCCTCTATATTTTCGCCTTTGTTCCATTAAGTTAAATATTTCTTCTGTCATCCACTTTTGTTTTGGGGTGAAATTCTTGTAACCTAGTATTCTTTTAGAAGTGCTGTTTAAAATTTCTTTGGTTTGATTCCATAGTGCAATGTTAGTACTTCCTACGTTGAGAGATCTAAGTTGAGCGTTTATCTCTAAAGCGGTTTGTGCTCCTGTCTCACTATTTTGAAGTTTATTTAGATCTAGCTGTTTTTTCCGCGGTTGCTGCGGTCTGGTTACGGTTAATTTAATTTTGAACTTAGCCAAAAGTAGATTATGGTCTGACGGAACATCAGCTCCTGGATAAGTAGACACGCTTTTTACGGATGTACTAAATCTTCTATTAATTAAAATGAAATCTTGGGGAGATTTCCACGTATACAACCTTCTAGGCGGTAAAGAGAACCAGGTATTTGTTATTTTGTAGTCTTCTTCTTGACAGAATTGTATAAGACGTTCACCTCTGTCATTTCTGGTTCCTAAAGCAAATGGACCAACAACATTTTCTACTTTTCCGGTGCCAATTTTTGCATTGAAATCGCCCATGATGATGTTCATTTCGTGTCTCTTGGTAAGTTTTAATAATTCCGAAATCTCACTGTAGAAACTTTCGATATCACTATCGCTGCTGTCAGCTGTAGGAGCGTAGACCTGAATTATATTTATAGGAATTGGTTTAGCATTTATTTTGAGTAAGAACGCCCTATCTGAGAAAGGGATGAATTGTTGAACAGATTTTATTACATTTTTTGAGACAATTATTCCTACACCTTGCCTGTGTCTTGTCGATTTGTTTCCCGAGTAATAAACTTTTGTTTCTTCTGAATGAAATTCTCCCACATCTGGCCACCATGTTTCGCTTACACCGAGAACATTGATGCTTAAACGTTTCATCTCTTTAATTGTATTGGCTAATTTACCAGCTTCAAATAGGCTTTGCACGTTCCATGTTGCGATGTTTATATGTTGTTTGGTTTTACCTCCGGGGATTCTTAGCACCCTCGATTTGCCGGAGACTGAGGGCCGTTCATTTGTTGTTTCACACATTGTATTTTTCTCGGGAAATTATACTTCAGTGGTTTCCCGTTGCCTTCTGAAGGGTTTTCGGTAGTTTTCTTCTTTTTGACTTTATATATATATAATAATTTATTAATTTACTTAATTTTAATATTTGTTTTAAATATTTTTGTCCTTGAGCTTGAGGGTAATTCATATCAACTAGGCCGACCAAATTCGAAAACAAAATTATTAAGTTCTAAACATACGTTTTCTTTTTCAATAGCAGTCATTTAGTCTACGAACAATTTAGCTGACTGAATTACCGTTTTCTTTATAGGTACGTCAGATTAAGCTGTATTATCCTTAAAGTTGTTTCTATTTGAAGATGAACAGTTTATTTGACCCGGATTTAAAGCTAATGATTGTTATTGGCTTCGAATAGGTTCGAAGATTACATTTGCAGTACATTTCTTCAAAAAATGGGGTTCATGAATAACATCTTGATTAGGCATACCGATCAAAAACAAAAAATAAAAGTACAATTTTTTTAATTTTAAATTAATTAAGTATTTTTTTTATACTTAAAAGTTTTTTTCTTTAATTTTCACGTCCTTTCGTTTAACCTTTAACCCTACAAGGTGAAAGTTTTTAACATATTCGTCGAAGTGGTAGTAATTTTTACACCTTATTTTGTAAGATTCAAATATATTAATATATTAAATTTATATTACCCAAATACTGAAAAAAATTTAATTTTAATATTTCTAAACACATTCTAGAAAGAAAAAAAGAAAAAAAAATTATTTTTTTCCAAAAATTGGTGTTTTATTTCAAAAGCTTTTTTATTTTTTTTACATGTATTTTGTATTATTCAAAACGAAATAAAAAATTAATACAACAAAAAGTCAACAGGCATTTTTTCACAGCCGGATATACAAAGTTTAAAAAAAAAGTAAAAACATTTCAATATAACTTGCGAGCAGTCTTTTCGTGTAAAATATTATTCATTAATATCGACATTTGTGCAGTTAATACACATGCGTTTACTGCAACCCATGCACATTGGCTTTTCGCAAATTAAACAAATATGTGTAGTTTTCCTTTTTAATTTAGATGGACAAATATAACATAATTTGCTTGACGTAACGGGTTTTTCCTTAGAAGGTGCAGGAAGAGAATCTGAATCAAGTATTCTGCCTATAGTGATACGTGACTCGCGGTTTATTCTTTCATTGTGCTCCCTCCTCTGTAGGTGTTTCACGACTAAATTTCGTGAGACTTATTTGGTAAAAAGTCTGGAGGAATTTCTTTTTTATTTTTTCCCAATGTACCCAAATAAGTAAGTCCACGTTGCCTTAATTGCTGTACTAATTGTATGGAAGAAAACCAATTGTCAGCAGTAATGTTGCGGTTACTTCCTTCAGTTTGCTTACATAATCTTAATACAGCTTGAGTTGGTACTGCAAGTTTTTGTTCTTCTCTGCTAAGACTTATTTCATCAGAATTTTTTCCATGATAAATATAAGCATTGGCTAAATAATTGGTACGAGCATCGGTTAAAGCCATAATTTTTATGCCGTATTTTGCCGGTTTTTGCGGCATATAAACTTTAAACTTGCATCTTCCGCGAAATGGCACTATCATATCGTCAACACAAGCATGAGTCCCCATGGAATAACTATTTTTACAGTTTTCTATTATTTTATTGAATATTTCTGAAATAGCAGCTAGGATCATTTGGTAATTTTTGTTTTCGATTAGAAAAATCATCAAAACGCAAACATGAAAGTATGATCACAAATCTATTTTTCGACATGACAGCTCTAAAAATTTCTCGACCCGTTCCGTCTGTTGCAAAGATGAGGTCTATTGATTCTCTGTTAGACTTAAAAATTGAAGAGTAAATTAATAAACCTAAAAAAGCTCGAAATTCAATTTTTTCTAAAGCTGCAGCTTCTACACTTTTTGTTGAGTTAAATTTAATTTGAAGTTTTCTATTCGTATATTCTATAATTAAATCTTCTATAGTATCATCAAATATTTTTGCCCTATATTGATAAAACGCATTTTGTGGTTCATCCGGATTATTTGTTAAGCCCATTGAAGTTGGTAGTCTAACAATATTATGTACAAGAGTTCTGCTACATTGGGTTGGTTCTTGCATAGCCCATTTGAAACGGTTTTTTCCGTAGTAATAAGAAGGTGCGGAAGTATTAAGTTGCATTTCTTCTTCGTTTACTTCGTCATTTAAAGTGTGTTGTATATGTATTTCTTCGACAGTTTCTTCATCACTTTCCATTTCGCTTATTTCTGAATTGACGTCGCTAAGAGTTTCTAGACAAAAGTTTGGATCGATAATGTCATCATCTACTTCACTTACATCATCTTCGTCGTCATAATTTTCATCGTCCTCCAAAACTCTTTCTATTTCTGAATTGTCCATACTGTGCTGTATTCTAAAAAATTGTTTGGTAATATTATAACAATCGAAATTTTTAGCGCCTGATTTATGGTAACTTAAATATAGACGTGGTGTAAAAATTTTTCTATTGAAAATTAACGATAATGTAGAGGTGTAGTATTTTTTTTTCCATGAAGTACCTTAACTTAGATGTGGTAGTAAAATATTTTCTTTGAAAAAACCTCATAAACGCCGACCTGGTAGTAAATTTTGCACCTCTCTCCTAATTTCGCCGTATGAGTGTTACGCACGATAACAAAATGAACAGTAAGAGAGCATGCAACAGAATGAAGGTATAGAGAATATTAAAGTGTGAGAGAGCAATATAAGGGAGGAACTACAAAATCAAAAGCGATGGTGTAGAATTTACTACCACCTCGTCGGTTAAAGGTTAAAATCCTTTTAAAAGTTTTGTCTATTTTTAAAAACAGAGTAAAACTTACCGAAATCTCCTATTGACCAGGATCCCCATTTTGAATTTGCGTAAGTTCGTCGTAAGTAAACAAAATTAGGGAGCTGAACAGAAGCTGAACAGCTTCAATAACAACAAATTCTTTTATGTTTTCATTTCGGCATGTTGCACATCTTTCGAATTTCTTAATATTGTAAAAAAAGATTAAATAAATGTCGTTCTGCTTCTTAAAATAATATGTGTCTGTTATTTACCTGTGTGTTTTCAAACGACCTGAGGATGTGTTTTTAAGTACAGATGCAGTCTTAAGATGTTTTATCCGACTTAAAAACTTTTTTTCTTTTTATACCCGTACGAACGTATGTTCAAATTATACCCGTACGAACGTATGTTCGAAGGGTATACTAAATTTGCCTTACCGTTTGTAACGCTAAGAAATAACGGTGTTAGATATAGACTCAAGTGTATGTTTTTGATCAGCGTCAAATTCTGAGTTGATTTAGCTTTGTCTGTCCGTCCGTCCGTCCCAACGATAACTCAAAAACTAATTGAGCTAAGTTCACCAAATTTTCACAAATGATTTGTTCTAGTAAGTACCAGAACCCTATTTAAATTGGACATGATCGGGGTACCGGTTCGGGTAGCTGCCATACAACTTCAAAATTTATTTGGCTATATCTCAGAAACTATAAAAGTTATGGTATTGAAATTTCACACAAACGAATATATTAGTAGGGCCAATATGCCCCATAAAAGTCGTTGAAATTACTTGGCTCCTTCTGGTACCTGCCATACAACTTCAAAAGTTATTTGGCTATATCTCAGAAACTATAAAAGCTGTGATATTGAGATTTAAAACAAGTGAATATATTAGTAGGGCCGATGTGTCTGGTAAAAGTCATTGAAATTACTTGGCTCCTTCTGGTACCTGCCATACAACTTCAAAAGCTATTTGACTATATTTCAGAAACTATTAAAGCTATGGTATTGAAATTTCACACAAACGAATATATTAGTAGGGCCAATGTGTCTCATAAAAGTCGTTGAAATTACTTGGCTCCTTCTGGTACCTGCCATACAACTTCAAAAGTTATTTGACTATATCTGAGAAACTATAAAAGCTGTGATATTGAGATTTCACACAAGTGAGTATATTAGTAGGGCCGATGTGCTTGATAAAATTCGCTAAAATTTCTTGGCTCTTTCTGGTAGCTGCCATACAACATCAATAGTAGTTTGGCACAACCAGTATTTTGAATAACACATAGTACTAAAATTTTGCATAAATTAATATGGTAATACGGCAACTTAAAGTCATAGTCTGCCCCATAGTTAGTTATGGCACATTAGTTATTCGCACATAGGATAACAAATTCGTACGGGTATCACAGAGTTGACAAGGTCAACTCTATTTTTTTTCTCGTTTGTCTTATGAATGTTGCGTAATACAATGTTTTTTGTGCAAATTTTGATGTTAATTTTATTTGTTGTGCAATGTTTTGATGTTAATCTTATTTGTTGCGCAATGTTTATTTTATTTGTCGTGCAATTTTGTTGATCTTGATTTTCTTTGCTGTTACTATTGCTTGTTTTTATTGAATACTGTTAACGATTTCTGCGTATTCCTCTCTATTTGTTGCTATATGAACCAATTCTCCTATTGTACGAATACTAGTCCAGTGCCTTATATTTCTTAGCCAGGACATTTGTTTCCTACCAACACGACGCCTGCCTTCGATTTTCCCTTGAATGACAAGTTGCAACAAACTATATTTGGAACCACGCATTATGTGACCGAAGTATGCAGCTTTGCGTTTTTTTATTGTAATCAAGAGTTCTCTATTCATATGTACGAAATGTGCTTTGTCCACGATATTTTTTCCATTCTTCTGTAGATCCACATTTCAAAAGCCTCCATCTTGTTCATATGTTTAGTTTTCAACGACCATACTTCAGAACCATAAAGCAGGACTGACCACACATAGCATTTCATGAAACGTATTCGCAGATTTATATTGATGTCTCTGTTGACGAAAACCTTTTTATATTTGGTAAACGCGCATCTCGCCATTTGTATTCGACAATTAATTTCCTTATCCGCGGTCCAATTTTCGTGTAGCCAACAACCGAGATATTTAAAGCTTGACACCCTTTCAATAGCTAAATTGTCGATTATGATGGATGCGTTACTGTATTGGTGGTTACTTCTACTTACGATCATGTATTTGGTTTTGTTGATATTCATTTTTAAACCAAGGACTTTACTGTGTGTGTTTATCGCATTTACTAGGTGTTGCAAGTCTTCCAAACTGTCAGTTATCAGGGTGGTGTCGTCAGCGTATCGTATATTATTGATATATCTTCCGTTTACTTTAACTCCTTTTTCTATGTTCATTAAGGCTTCTTCAAAAATTGCTTCGGAATATATGTTGAACAATAACGGACATAATACGCATCCTTGACGCACACCTCTTGAGATTTTAACGTCATCCGTGTTAATATCTCCTGACTTGACTGTTGCTGTTTGATGCCAATATAGATTAACGATACACCTTATATCTTTTTCATCTATTCCTGTATTGCACAACACCTCAACTAATTTGTCATGTCTGACTCGATCAAATGCTTTCTCATAGTCGATGAAACATAGAAAGACATCTTTCTTGACATCGCGGCAGTTTTCAACCAACACCTGGGCACATAATAATGCCTCCCGTGTTCCCATGCCGGCTTTGAAACCGAATTATTCATGTCCCATTTTTGTTTCACATTTTTTATATATTCGGCTATGGATGATTTTGAGAAAAATATTTAAAACATGACTCATTATACTTATAAGTCTGTGTTCGTCACATTTACGTGCGCTATTTTTCTTTGGTATCGGAATAAATGTGGATTGTAAGAAATCTTTTGGAAATGTCCCGGTATCATATATAATATTAAAAATTCTTTCCAGCACTCCTAGATTGTTGTCATCAATAAGTTTTAAAATTTCTACTGGTATTTCGTCAGGTCCTACGGCTTTTCTGTTATTTGACAACTGAATAGCGTTTCGAATTTCACCTCTAGTAATAGGTGGTCCCGTTAATAATATTCCTGATGACGGAATAATTAAAGTTTCCGCCGATCTTGTAGCGTCTGAGAAGAGGTTTTCAATATATTTTTCCCAGACTGTTTCTTTTTCTTTAAGATCAGTTACGAGTTTATTATTTTCATTCACTAGAACAGTTTGTTTAATCTTTTTATGTAATGCAAAAGTATCATGGGTGCGTTGAAGTCTTTCTAGTTCTTCGCACTCTCGAGTGAGCCATTCGCTTTTCGCTTGTCTTATTTTTCTTCTTATGCAGCGATGTATTTGCTTGTATGTAGCATCATCTTTGCCTCTATATTTTCGCCTTTGTTCCATTAAGTTAAATATTTCTTCTGTCATCCACTTTTGTTTTGGGGTGAAATTCTTGTAACCTAGTATTCTTTTAGAAGTGCTGTTTAAAATTTCTTTGGTTTGATTCCATAGTGCAATGTTAGTACTTCCTACGTTGAGAGATCTAAGTTGAGCGTTTATCTCTAAAGCGGTTTGTGCTCCTGTCTCACTATTTTGAAGTTTATTTAGATCTAGCTGTTTTTTCCGCGGTTGCTGCGGTCTGGTTACGGTTAATTTAATTTTGAACTTAGCCAAAAGTAGATTATGGTCTGACGGAACATCAGCTCCTGGATAAGTAGACACGCTTTTTACGGATGTACTAAATCTTCTATTAATTAAAATGAAATCTTGGGGAGATTTCCACGTATACAACCTTCTAGGCGGTAAAGAGAACCAGGTATTTGTTATTTTGTAGTCTTCTTCTTGACAGAATTGTATAAGACGTTCACCTCTGTCATTTCTGGTTCCTAAAGCAAATGGACCAACAATATTTTCTACTTTTCCGGTGCCAATTTTTGCATTGAAATCGCCCATGATGATGTTCATTTCGTGTCTCTTGGTAAGTTTTAATAATTCCGAAATCTCACTGTAGAAACTTTCGATATCACTATCGCTGCTGTCAGCTGTAGGAGCGTAGACCTGAATTATATTTATAGGAATTGGTTAAGCATTTATTTTGAGTAAGAACGCCCTATCTGAGAAAGGGATGAATTGTTGAACAGATTTTATTACATTTTTTGAGACAATTATTCCTACACCTTGCCTGTGTCTTGTCGATTTGTTTCCCGAGTAATAAACTTTTGTTTCTTCTGAATGAAATTCTCCCACATCTGGCCACCATGTTTCGCTTACACCGAGAACATTGATGCTTAAACGTTTCATCTCTTTAATTGTATTGGCTAATTTACCAGCTTCAAATAGGCTTTGCACGTTCCATGTTGCGATGTTTATATGTTGTTTGGTTTTACCTCCGGGGATTCTTAGCACCCTCGATTTGCCGGAGACTGAGGGCCGTTCATTTGTTGTTTCACACATTGTATTTTTCTCGGGAAATTATACTTCAGTGGTTTCCCGTTGCCTTCTGAAGGGTTTTCGGTAGTTTTCTTCTTTTTGACTCAGCCGCCCAACAAGGGAACAGACGCTGTTTGGAGCCGCCTATTCTAGGTCAGACGCTCCGATTATTAACTCCTGGACCCCTAAATTGAAATGTCGAAGTCGCTCTCAGAAGCCGCCAGTTTTGTTTGTTGCTGACCTATCTACACCGCCAGGGTTGATTACCTGACCTTTCGTATAGGTTACTCAGCGTACAGGGGGTACCACGTGAAGGTAAAACTAGGCGTTAGATAGTAGAGCCTGGGTTGATATAGCTGGAAACTATCAACTATGTTACGCATTCTATCCATTTACCCCCTCATTACTATTTAACGCAATGAATTGTTGTGGTGTGATTATTTCCAATTTGTAGTCCAGCATACTGGTTATTCCATTTCTAGGGATAAGAGTTTGAATGACTTCACTATTGGTGCTACATTTGATAATCTTAGGGCAAACTTTTCTGCAAGGTTTTGAAGAAATTTACAGTGACTATTTTTTTTTTTTTTATTTTATTCATACGATTTGATTCTGAAAGAATTACATAAGCAGCCAAGCTTGCAACATTTAATGTATTGAAAAAAAGAAAAAGTCATCGATCTATCGACATTTTGCATGTATATTAATTACACAGCATTTTGTACAAGTTATCTACACTGTCTTTTGCACGGTTGTAGTCTCAAATCATTTCCGGTTTTTTACGATATAATGTAAAAATTTATTTTTTTGCAAATATAAAGGTTCATAAAAATTTCAACTGCTTTTTATAGTAACTATTGTGAACAAGCATTAGTAATAGTTGATAATTACAGCGCTTAAATTCAATAAAAATCAAAATTAGTGAAAATTTTTTGATTTTTTACATTTTATTAGGGTCCTTAAAATCTTAATATTGAAATAGTTTTTATGCTATATCTGCTATATCATAAAAGATTTTTTATCTTTTGAGGACTTGAGGAGTTGTTATTCTTGAACTTAAGGAAAATATTGTAATGAGAAGAGCGAAACCTGCGCTGACAAACGGAACTTGATCAAGATTTCGTTTAGAAATTGAACAACAAATAGGTTTAAGGAAAAGAATAAGAGCGACCCAGCACATAGATGAGGAGGCCGAAAACTGTACTAAAATTCGAAAGTAGTTCGAAAATTAATGCTATTAGAGGGGGAGGCATTAACTATCCCCTACATATACTAGCAAAAGTAAGACAAAGCAGGCGTGCGAGAAAGATTTGGCAGCAAACTCGTGATCCTACTGATAAAACCGGATCGTCATAAAACCGATAATCGTGAATCGCAGCAACTAAGACGTTGTATTAGAAAATACAAGGAGGATTCGGTTGCCAATTATGTTCAAAATTTTACAGGAAACTAATTATTACTCACTGTGGAGATCAACAAAGAAAATTAAGTGACCTATCAAACATTTCGCTCCTATTAAAAACAAAGATGGAATGTGGGCAAAAACTGACAAAGACAAGGCAAATGTGTTTGCGGACCATTTGGCTTCTGTCCGCATGACAGTCAGGGCGTGTATGAAAATGAGGAATCTTCTGATGTTGAGGATAGCGTGACTATTCCAATTGTCAAGGAAAGAAATTTTATAGAGGAAATCAGGACTCTTTAACCTAAAAATGCCCCGGAATTTGACCTAATAACGGGTGATATTTTTAAAAAATTAGCCAAAGGGGGTATAACGATGCCTACGCGCCTAATAAATGCGTATATAATGATTAATTACGTGCCTGACATTTGGAAAGTTGCAGAGATGATTATGCTGCACAAACCTGGTAACCTGTAGACAGGACGACTTCTTATAGATCAATCTCATTGCCGCCGATGATTTCAAAACTGCTAAAGAAACTTTTATTGAGGAGACTTCAGCCATTATTGAGGAGACTTCAGAGAATCATCAATTTAGTTTTCGCCAGAATCACTCAACCACAGATCAGATTCATAGAATAACTGATCTAATAGAAAATTCATTCGAAGAAAAAACAGTATGTTTTATCATATTTTTGGACGTAGTCCACGCCTTAGATAAGGTTTGGTATTGTGGATTAATAAAAAAACTTAAACGTTTACTACCAAGGCAGTTTGTTACCCTGCTCGAATCTTAAATGACTAATAGGGTATTTCGAGTTAAAGAGGAAGAGGAGTACCCTTCGTTTAGGGATATCGGGTCGGGGGTACCACAGGGGAGTATATTGGGCCCGATATTATACTTGCTACATTTGCTGATGATATAGCAGTTTTTGCAATAGGGCGAAATGAAAATGAATCTACACAAAAATTACAAAAGGAAAGTAACGAGATCTCAAAATGGACTAGAAAGTGGAATATTAAACTTAACGAGGTGAAATCAGTACACGTGAGTTTCACTAATAGGAAAATTGAGAATTCGTCTTCGGTTCAGATGGCGTCTTGATTCCGTCCGCAAACATGCCGAAGTATTTGGGAATGACGTTGGACGCAAAGCTCAGATGGAAGGAGCACATAAAGAAAAAGAGATCTCAACTCGAGGAGGAATACAGAAAGTTTGAATGACTTTTGGGAAGGCGTTCTAAGTTGAGCTTTGACAGCTAGTAGCAAACGAAAATTTTACCCGTTTTTAATGCCCTTAACATTGATATATAATATTGCACTCTTAACTGAATCGCCCTGTATACGCTCTTATACCTAAAATAACGTTTAGAACATTGATTCGCGCCAGAGGTGTGACAGAAACTACCTCCAGTTTAAAAAACTTAAAAGAAGCTCCCACATTTTAAAAATTTACAAAAATCAAGTAGATATTCTTTATAAAGAATAACTAAATTTACGGTGCGGGCTTTTTTGTACCTTAAATTTAATGTTTTCGTTCAAATTTACGTACGGCTTTTTGTCGATAAATTTAAAGTTTTCAGTGTGATGTTAGTTATTGGTGCACATGTACCTGTTTTTTTTACAGTATAGTTAATTTTATTTAAATTTTTATTTTTTATTACGATTTTTTTGTTGAGTATTTGCTTTTAATCAATTTTTCTTGTTGAATTGCATATAAAATGTATGAAATGCATATTGCTAATCGTAATTTGGTGCATCGCTTAGAATAGATAAACCCGGATAACCGGGTGTCAACAGAAGGACTAAACTGCTTCATCTGCTGTTGAGCCTGGACAGTTAAAAGAGAAAAAATTATTTAATTTTTTTTTTTTTTCACTTACTTGAGAATCTGAAAACAGGAAAACGCCATGCGTGTCGGTAGATGATATTTTCAGCAAAATATTTTTAATGTTGTCTTGCCAGTCAATTGCACGATACTGTTGAGTAAGTTCAACTTGAAATAGTTCATAGTCACAGATGTGTGCTGCTAGTTTTGTTAAGCTTTGTCTGCCGGATCCACCAACTCCTATTAGTAAAGCATGACTTCGTGGTTGCTTTATTATGCGACTGATTTTTGCAAGATGCTCAATTGAAAAGCGAAATAGAACTAACTGCATTGGTTTTTTTGACATATTGTTAAATTCCACTAAATATGTTTCTACAACATTTCGTAAATCATCTAAGTCCTGTACCTCGATATAATTTCTAGTGTCAGCTTTCGGATTAGTGAAATCACAAAATATAAGAGGCCGCAAATCTTGTCTTTCTAATTGTATTTTATTTCCTAAAAATCTTTCAAACAAAATTTCTGCTTTAATATCCATATTTGATATAATTTGTTGCTTCACTAATAAAAAGAACCATTCTTTGTCAAATTCGTCAACTAATCTATCATGGTAAACTCGCAAGACTTCATGAACCCATAATCGACGCATAGAATTTAAATCCTCTGTAGCTTCTGGTACTGAAAGAAGTACTCCTTGTATTACCTTAGAAAAATCTCTTAAATTGAATATATAATGGGATTTACAAGGCGTTGGGAGTAGGTTACTCTTAGCACTACGATGTATTTTGAGCGTTGCTGACACAATTTCATCGATACATGGGTCG